>NW_027492991.1:0-428250 GCF_021521415.1 Bidens hawaiensis | reverse complement strand
GAATCATTGAATTAAATTTGATTTCCCTGAAAGTTTTCATTAGTTTAAAAATATATTTTCTAAGATATAACCGTTAATAAATTTTAGAAGTCAACTTTACCCTTATGGTGCACGGGCCACCTTCAGGTAGAGCAATCGGGAACGTCTGAAACACCGCCACATACACATTGAGTAGAGAACTGTGTTGCAAAATTGAGTCCGTGAACCCAACGAAGAAGCCGAATGATAAGGGTTGGAAATTGGGTTTGGGTAAATCGGAAGCACCACCCCTTACTTTCGGGTCCATTTGGATACTTTTAATTTGCAATGAGGTGTCGCTCGATGATTGATTGGTTGATTTGGGTAGTTTAGGTAGTTTGGGGTGCCTTGCACTCTTATAAAGTTAAGTTATAACCATTAGAAGAAAGAGTAGTTTGTATCTTAAAAATTAACATTTTTATGTTTACACACTGAATTTCTTTTGCACTTAACTTTTCATGTATCTGTCATTTTCAAACAATTTAGTTAGATTTATATATTTCAAGATATTTTTGATATATTAAAATATGGTGGATACACAAAATTTATTCGCGCATGCCACGGGTATACACAATTTGGTGACATACTTGATGAAATCAAACAAGAAAGTATTATTTTTATCTTAGTGAATCCTCATTAATTGGAAGGTCTCCACCTTAACTACAAAACTGACTTCGGTGAACAAATTTAAACAAAAATAATGAACTGTCTTTTTCATGCATTGTTATTTAAAGTGTTAAGAATGTTGTCATGTCACCGTCACATAGCCTAGAGTGTTATATTCACTAAAGTGGTAATGATCTCAATAAAGTTATTTTTTTAAGTATAGTGAGGTGGATATTATTAGGTGATAAAACTAATTCAACATACAAACAAGTCCAATGTTTGCGGTAACTTTCACAAAATTACACAAAACGCCAATCACGCCCTAGAGGGGCGGTGTTCCACTCCCTTGGTGGGTGAAGTAAAGCAAGGAGCTTGAACTCATTACGCATAGCCTAAGCAACAATCATGACCCATTATTCAAAAAATAGGTTGACTTTGACAAAATAAATTGTATATTAGTTGTTACCTCAAATTAGTTAACAAGTTAATTTGGATCATAACAAGTTATCCAATTGGTCTAAATGTAGAACTACTAGAAAGGTCGTTAACTTAAAAAAGGTCCAAATGAGTTAGCACTCCCACCGCTACCACTACGGCACTGCCACATTCCACCACAAGTGTGTCCCACCGCCACCACGGCCCATTTACTCTACAATTGTCACCACCCCACAAGAGAAGTCTGGATTTGTTTAGATGAAATTAGGGTATTAAATGAAGGGTAAAGTTATCGTACAGTAATCGCTTAGCGTAAAATAGATACGCGAACCACGCTCAAACCATTTCGCAAAACTCTCAAGCCAAAAACAAAAAACGTTCAAATGTTAAAATCCAATACACTCAAATTCAGATCAGATTACATAAATTCGCTCAAATATCCATATACACTAATAAAACGTATTTCGTAAGAACAACAAAAAAAAAATTGATTAACTATCGAAATATGTTTTTCCGGTGAACCGATGATTAATTGGATGTATATTAACGAATCATGGTCATACGATATGATTTCATGGATGTAATTCATGAATAATGAATATAGTACGTGAAGAAATTATTATATACTATCTTTTATCGAGTCAATATTAAAAATAAATTTCTAAGGGATCATTTATGCAATTGAGTAGAAGTAATACTAAAATTACAAATTTACCCTTTTCAGTTCTAGACCTCTTGATGATGTTTCTGGCTAACAGCTCGAGTAAGAAGCTAATGGAGGTACCGTCATCTTTATCTCTTATTAGCCACTTATTCGATTCAACTTCTTCCAAACCATACAACATCATCCCCATTACTATCATACGCTACTGTTCTTCTTCTTCCTCCTCCGCCGCCCTCCCAAAACAAGCCACCAGGGCCAAACGACCGTCCGCCGCCTCAACCCCAACTCTACCGCCCAATAGACCCGCAGTTCACCTCAATAAGGTTAGTTTTCACCAATTATTTTATTAATTTACCTCAATTTTGCCCTAATTATAAAAACGAATTGATTATGTTCTGAATTAGAAATTGCGTGCTGGAAGTTACTAAATTATGATTCTATTAGCTTTTTAGCTCTAATTTTACATAATCCGTATGCATATGAAACCCTAATTTTGCTTTGACAGTTCTCACCTATTAAGTTAGATTAATTGATTAGATGTTAGAATAGTTATTATGCGTTAATTCGTCCCCAGTTTCTGGACATTTTGTCCAATTTTGAGCAGAGCATTCTGCATATTATCACCAGCTCAAAATCATAATGTAAAACATGATAGTTCATTTATTTAGGTATACATATAATATAGGGTTCAGATCAAATACAAATGAAATTAACGTGCTAACTGTGACAATCAAATAGTGTAATTATATATACAACATAGTGTAATTACACTACGATGTAATTACATAATAATTACACTATTTGTATATATAATTACACTACTTGATTCGCACAGTTAGCACGTTAATTTAATGTGTACGTTAACTTTCCCCTATATATATATATATATATATCACACAAATGATGAAATATTGACCCGTTTTTATTACAGGTGGAAGAGTTCAAGACCAAAGGATTTGCATACAACCCTCCACCCACCAAAACCACCTTAATCTCCCAAAAACCCTCACCACCACCGCCCATATCCGCCACAACTGCTACCATCGACCTGCAAGAAAAGCTCCTCTACCTCGACTCCTTCGGTATCAACCTCGTCCCCCTCCTCACCACCCATCCACCCCTCATCACCACCCCTCTACCCCACATTAAATCCACCATCGCCTTCCTCTCCACCACCATCAACCTTTCCCCGCCCGCCCTCAACCGCCTTATCAACCTAACCCCGGAAATCCTTACCCTCCCACTCTCATCCATCATTGCCACTGTCACATTCCTCCATCGTGAGTGTCATGTTAGCACGCACCAACTCCGCCACATCATCCACCGCCGCCCACGCCTCCTCACCTCTGACGTCAAAACCCGCCTTCGTCCCACCCTATACTTTCTCCAGGGCACTATTGGTATTTCAGAAATTAACAAACACGCACACCTCTTATCTTGCTCGGTTGAAGACAAACTCATCCCACGAATCGAATACTTTAACGACAACATAGGAATATCGTATGATGACACAATCCTGATTTTCAGACGGTTCCCGTCTTTGTTCTGTTACAGTATAAAAAACAATCTAGAACCGAAGTTTAACTACTTTGTGGTGGAAATGGGGCGGGATTTGAAGGAGTTGGTCGAGTTTCCACAATATTTTTCGTTTAGTCTTGAGGATCGGATTAAACGGAGGCACCTTCGGTGTGTTGAAAAAGGGGTATGTTTGCCATTGCCTGCAATGTTGCGGTCTAGTGAGAAGCGGTTTATGGAGCGGTTGGAGGTGTGTTGTGATTCTTCCTTGCCGGTGAGAAATTCGCCGTTTTGGAAGTTTAAGCATAGTGATTATCATTGATGTTGTGGATGTGTTTTGATTGTTATTGTACCTCATTGTTATCGTTTTGTGTATATATTATATTATGAAGTTTGGAATATTTTGGTAAGTTGTTATAGGTCTGGATTGGAATTACAGATAGAGTTCTTTTTAAATGGGAATTTGTGCAAGTTTTCCCTTAAATTTCATTTATTTTGCTTTAAACAGTTTTAAAAAAATACTTATTAAGATATATAGCAGCCAATTGTTCTTATGGGCAGCTATAGTTCATTTTCTATTTAAGAGTGAGAGTGAGATAACCCAGGGTCCAGTGGCCCAGTCAGTGACCAATACACAACAGCAATGCATCCAACAACAGCCAAAGAAGACATTAAAACGACCATGGATGCCCAAGGTGGGGCCTGGCTGAGGCGACAACGTTTAATGACCCAGCATGACAACCAATGGAAGCGTCGATAGCATGAGGTTCATATATGGCAGACCTAAATGGTAATTTGCTAAGAACTAAATGCGGAAGATCTTAAAAGAGACCATGTCTTGCATCTAGAGGTTCATAACTTCATATATGGCGGACCTAAATGGTAACTTGCTAAGAACTAAATATGGAAGATCGTAACAGAGACCATATCTCGCATCTAGAACATCATCGTCTTACACCTAATAGCTTTATCCTTCGGCTATTACATGTTATCAGTTGTTAAAAGCTCGATAAAAAGACCCGTCATGCCGATAACAATAACTTATAGTAGAGAACATTTAACGGTCTCTTGCCCACTTCAGTGGAGATATTTCTAACCCTTAAAAGATTAGAGAATATTCAATTCTCTTAAACTGCCAAAGAGCATTCCCTTATATAGGGTTCGAATCCTGTATATCACATTAACATCGTCTTATTATGGGTAGATAAGACTGTGGTTCATAAAAAAAGAAATTTATTTCTCTTATCTACATACAATTATTATCATTTATTAACTCAATCTTTAATCAATTATATAAAATTAATTTAAAATTTACGTAATATACACAAAAAGTTAATGCAGTTGTCCTTTTGGTTCAATGATATAAGGATGATGGTTAAACCTTGAGATATTAACGTCTTAAGCTCGAATCCTGACTCAAGAATGTTTTTTCACAGTGATAGGCTTCCTCTTTAACGATGTTCTTGGGTAAGTAAGATCCAAAGTAGAGGTGGGCAAATAACCGGTTAACCGAACCGACCGAAAAAACCGATCCGATTTGAAATTGATTATATAGAAACTGGTTTTGGAACCGATTCGCTTTGTAATTTTCTCCATCAAAGCCGGTTCCAGGCCGGTTAACTGAACCGAAACCAGATAAAACTCGAACAAAAACCGATCGTAACATGGTAAGAAACTGGCTTCAACCCAAACCGGAACCGATCATAAACCGGGTTTGACTTTTGTTAACAAAATCAAACCGGTTTTAACCCAATCCGATATTAAATTTTAAACCTATAGTCCAAATAGGGATGGCAACGGGGCGGTTTCGGGGCGGGGAATGCCAATCCCATACCCGCCCCGGTTTATAAAACCCATTACCAAAACCGTCTAAAAACCCGCGGGGACTAAACGGGGAATCCCCATCGGGGATTCGGGGAAAACCGCGGGTATTCGGGGAACCCGTCTAGCATAAATGGTTTTTAAACGGGCTAAATTCCCCGTGGGGATCCCCATTTAACCGTCGGGTTCACCGTTTAAAACCCGATTGTAAGAAAATGATACAAAATTACAATACAATATTAATACACAAAAAGTTCAATATCCAAACACATTACACATACAAAAGACATTATTAATACATAAAAATGTTTATTTCTCCCATCACAACGGAAATTAACTTCATGATTGATCCTTCTTACACGTCCATACCGCACCCATTCAACCATTCAAACACTTGTCACGCCGGATTGCTATGATAATCAAACATTAACATATTAATTGGAAACTATATAAGAATCAATGTTAAACCATATTAAAATGTAAACGATAAACCATATATATATGTATTACCTCAATACCATCGTCACAATCATATTCAATAGTTTGGCAATATGCCTCGGATTCTTCTGAACAAGTTGCTATATTCATATCACAAAAGTCAAAAGTTTATATAGTAGCTAAGTTAAAAATAAAAAATAAAATGTTTGTTTACCTTTGATTTCATTCAACAACCAACTTTGGGCGCACATTAACGCTTCCAATGTTTTTGGATGAAGACGGGTATACGGGAAAATGGGTTAGGCAGCCTTATTGGGAAAATAAATAATAAATAATATATTATATATAAATATAAAAATTATATTTAATTAAACGGGTTTTAAACGGGTATACGGGGCGGGTATACGGGGCGGGTACAGGCTATACCATACCCGCCCCGAACCCGATTAACTTAAACGGGGAAACCCCGAACCCGGACCCGTCCCCGATTAAGTGTCCCCGAACCCGCCCCGTTCGGGGCGGGTTTCGGTTTTCCCCATCGGGTTTGGTTTTTTTTGCCATCCCTAAGTCCAAAGTGTTAAAAAATAGTATAAAAAACTGACATTCCGTTTTAAAAATATCTTTTGATGATCAAAAGTTAAAATATAAAAATAATAGTAGATTCTTACAACCGAATAGACGCGTAGGTCTAGAATGGCAGTCTCTTTGCCGTTTCAGCTCATCTCTCTCTCTCCTTTTACGCGGTCAAGAAAGCTTCTGTGTTTGGTCCACCATCAACCTCGTTGACTTTTTCTTCAACTTGATCATTTCCTCCAATTCCTCTATCTATACACCTACCTCATCTCCATAATAATCCGTAACTATTTTCCTACTCAAATCCGAACAAAAAAAATAATAATAATAATATTTCACAACATGAACGATCTATTCTCCGGCTCATTCTCTCGCTTCCGCAGCGAGGAGAACTCACCACCGCCACGTCACCACCACAACAATAGCATCGAGATGACCGGCAATCCACCGTCCACCGGCGGCGTCAACCTCGACAAATTCTTCGAAGACGTGGAAGCTATCAAGGACGAGCTAAGAGCACTCGAAACATTACACAACCAACTCCAATCATCACACGACCACAGCAAAACTCTCCACAACGCCAAGTCCGTCAAGGACTTAAGATCTAAAATGGATAACGACGTCGCACTCTCGTTAAAAAAAGCTAAGTTCGTTAAAGTCAAACTAGAAGCCCTAGACCGGTCAAACGCAGCGAACCGGAGCTTACCTGGCTGCGGACCTGGCAGTTCGTCAGATCGGACACGTACGTCTGTCGTTAACGGCTTACGTAAGAAGCTATCCGATTCGATGAACTCGTTTAACGATTTACGTAACAGAATGGCGTCGGAGTACCGTGAGACGGTTCAACGGCGGTACTTCACCGTGACCGGTGAGAATCCGGACGAGTCAACGGTGGATAAGTTGATTTCGACCGGTCAAAGCGAGACGTTTTTGCAAAAGGCGATTCAGGAGCAAGGAAGAGGACAAGTGATGGATACGATACTCGAGATTCAGGAACGGCACGATGCGGTTAAGGAGATTGAACGGAATTTAAAGGAGCTGCATCAGGTGTTTATGGATATGGCTGTGTTGGTTGAGAGTCAGGGTGAGCAGCTGGATGATATTGAGAACCAGGTGAACCGGGCGAGCTCGTTTGTGAACCGTGGGACTACGCAGCTGCAGGTGGCTAGGAAGCATCAGAAGAATACGAGGAAGTGGGCGTGTTTTGGGATTAGTTTGTTGTTGGTTGTGATTCTTATTATAGTTCTTTCGCTTCGGCCTTGGGATAATGGAAGCGGTGGTGGCGGTGGCGGTGGTGGGAGTGGTAACAATAATCCTACGCCTGCGGCGTTAGCGCCACCTCCCCCAGCGTAGGATTTGGATTCGGATTTGCATTCGCATCACATTTTGTTTGTTCGACGTTACCAGTGGTATATTGTTTTCTTTGTTATGATTGTATTTACTGAGGATTGGTTATTGTGTTTATTATTTGGGTATGAGTATTATAACTTTGGAGTTTTTGAATATTCAACCGAGCATTCACATCTCATCCTTCGTCCCTGACGCTATTAAAGGTAACGTTTATATTTAGCTTAGTGATATATAATGATATTCGCCCGTGTTATACAAGCTTACATTTAGTTGAGGTTCGAATCCTGCTATGAATTCAATTAGGATACATTACGCGAGTAAGAGTTGCTAAAAGTGCACTAAAAGCTTACAAAAGTATAAAAGTTATTAGAAAGGCCATATTGTTTTAAGCTTTTATAAAGTATAAGTTGAAATATGATGTAGGATGTAACTTTTGATGCCAATGATGCATGTGAATTCATGTGTACGTTATCTTAGAAAGTTAAGAGCATCCATCAAAAGTGTGGTATGATAAGTAATCATTTTCATAGAAGGTAACCAAGAAAGGTGAGTAAAATCGAGCTTTACCTAATTAAATCCATCATGACTTTGTTAGGAATCACAGTACAAAGGATAAGAGATGATTAGTACATCAATAATTTGTACCAGAAGGTTATAAAATCGATCTCGACCCAAAAAACTTACATTATAGAAATGAAGTAAACCAAATTACTAGTAATTTTACTTATGCGTAACAGTTTCACACGAATAGATAGTTTTACCCTAATATGCTATTAAGTGGTCAAATGTGTGTTAAAACTATAAAATTGTTGTTTCGTTATTTAGAGACATGTATTTATAAGGAAATTGTGAAAAAAATTACTTTTATAGGTGTATAAATGTAATCTCGTATCTAGAAATAAGAAACAAAATGAATTAGACCATTCGTAGTGGGGCGCTTTCCCACCCAAAACGCCTCCAATGCGCCGGCACACCCCCCCACCTTTCAGAGCGTCTTGGGGTGTTTTGATGTGGGTGTGGGTGTGGGGGGGGGGGGGGGGCAATGGGCAACATTATGTCATTATTCACCGCATGTTATAATGGTTGATGTTTTTGGTCATTTGAGTCCAAAGTTTGGAATAAAAACCTCAGATTTGGGCCTTTCTCAAACCCACCAAAGGGACAGGTATGCAGACCCGTTTGTTGCGACTCTAGTCTGGATTGAATTGTAAAATATAATGGTTGATGTTTTTGGTCATATGAGGTCCAAAGTTTGAACTTCGAAATTTTTTCTATTATACATGTATTATAGAATCGATTTCAAAAGCTATATAGTGCAAATAAGAAGTATGGTTTTTCATAAAGGCTATAAACCTATTATAAATAACTAACACATGTATAACAAATAAATACTCTCTTTGTTACGGAATCATATAACGTATAATAACTTGTTAAAATCAATTATATGGCACTTTCTTATTAGTAAATTGAATAAACTGTGTTAATTATGCAAGATTGATAATGCTAATTATACTACAGATAAATAATCGTAGGCTGGTGTCATGACAACCTGATTGCTAATTATACTATAGATTAATCATGGGTTAATTATGCAAGATTAATAATGTTAATTATACTATAGATAATAATGTTGATAATGATTTATTTTTTTCCCACGTTTTTTTTCCTTTTCAAAATTTGTGTTAGTTTTTTGTATTTGGTGTTGACGAATTTATTTTTTTGTGTTATTTTGGGTGTTGTAACTTGATATCAACCAAATTGTAGGCTTTTTAAAACAAAATTATATAAAATATATAGAATTTTTTAACAGATAATGAGTCTCTCGAGAGACCAGGCATTTCAGCTGGCCCTTGAACTTTATGTGGTATTAATGAAGATTAGTAGCTTCGCTACTTTTTTATAATTTAGAATAGATTACACGGAATGCCCTTATGATATAAAAGTATTATAGATCGGGTCCTTAAGTATGAGAACTTATAGGTTTGGTCCAAAGGGTTACACGAATGTAACACGTCACTAAACAAAACGAATGATTCACGAACACATAACCAAACGATTGTTCATATATGTTCCATTAAGCTTGTATCGAACAAGCAAACGACTCACAAACACATAACAAAACGAAACTTTGTGTCCGTATTCATTCATTAAAAAAATGATTTTGTTCGTGTTTGTTCGTTACTTTTATAAACGAACACAAACAAACATATAAGGGTAATAATCATATAATATCTAGGTGTGGAAGGAGAGGGGGGATCGGCAAATAAATGATGTGAGGACTAGGATGTCTTGTTTAAATGAACATATACGTTTGTTTGTTCAAATAAATAACTAAACATATACGAACAAATTACCTAACGCTCATGAACACAATTGAACGAATGTGACGTATGTTTTATTCGTGTTCGTTTATTAAACGAGCGTAAATGAACTCTCCGCCATACAACTCGCGACCAGTTCACTAAACATTTGCTTTCTTTACAGCCCTACATATGCGTATTAAATGTGAAGTCCTAATTGGATATGCGGATAAGTAAAGAGGAAGGAAAAGGATCATGGAGTTGATTAGAAACTAAACTTTTTCTAGTGGTATATTCTTGTTATAATGTTTAACGAACGATTCAAAGTTGTTATGTGACCCATTTGTTGAATTTAAGGTTTTTTGTCGCATTATGTATTTATTGAGTATGTAACATGAGTAATTGTTGTATATGTATTAGAATTCATCCAAAATTAAGGTATGTTGGTTTGGAAGTACCGAATGCCCAACGGAGTACCCTATGCTGAGCCAGGAGTGCTTTATGCTCAACCTCTTTTTTTCACGCCCAAACCAGCACGCTAATGAGTTTTTAATGCGTTTGTGTGGTAAAATATCATGTCTTGTTGGGTCATGATAACTCAATTGACAAGTATAATTGTTGTTTTATTTGTCTTCATATTTGGGTCGTGTATCAAGTTGGATGGTGGTAATCGAGTTTTTGGGGTAGAATGTACATAGGAGATGCCTAAATAAAAAGAAGACTGGAACCTATTTTCTGCTACGAAGGTGTTAAACTATTGGTCTATTTTGACTTTTGTCATGTTTGTTTCACATAATTGAATAGAATTAGAATTGCATAGGATTTGGAATTGTAAAGAATTGGATTTGAAATATGAACATTTCAATAGGAATTGAAATTGGAATCCAATTATATTCTTGATGTGTTCGTTTGACAAATGAATTTTAATCTATCACCACGAATACCACCGCATCTCCGGCCAACCCCCCCACGTTCAGGTCAAGAACTCGAGTCGCGTTCGGGTCAACGTTCGAGTCGGCCTACCGGGTCTACGGTCCGGGTCTACATTCTGTGTCGCGTTCAGGAAGACGTCCAGGATCAACGGTCCAGTCGTGCTCGCGTCAACGGTATGGGTCGCATTTGGATCAACATTCGAACCAAACGCGAACTGAACCGGAGCGTCGAACCTAACGTGAACTGACACATATTTTCGAACCAAAGTTAATTGACCCGTAGCGTTGAACCGAACATGAACTGACCCGGAATGTTGAACGCGAACTCATCTGGAACGTTAAACTGAACGCGAACTGACCCGGAGTGTCAAAGCAAAATGACCCGAATCTTCGATCAGGACGCACTCTGACGCAGAGAGTTGAACTGAATGCGAACTGACCCAGAGAGTTGAACGAAATGAAAGTGTCGAACCGGACTTGAACTAACCCGGAGCGTCGAACCGAACTGACCTGGATCATCGAACCAAAGGCACTTTGTCGCGGAGCCCTGAACCGAATGCGAACTAACCCGGAGTGTTGAACCAAAGCAAAAGCGTCGAATAGACGCGAACTGAATCGGAGCGTCGCACCGAACGTAAACTGACCCTGGGCGTTAAGTCCTGTCTTTGTCTACCGAATATATTTAATTTTTCTTTCTTGAGTAAACTGCAGTTTTCGTCATTGTGGTTTGTTCAAATATGTGGTTTTAGTCTAATAGTTTCAAATTGCAATTTTCGTCTCTGTGGTTTCATTTGTCTTGCAATTAAACCCGAATTCACTAATTACATTAAGTCTGGTCGTTAAACCTATCAATGTGCCCCTCACGTGAGGGTCAATTTTGTCCTTTTTCTCTCCAGATAAACCCTAGTCTTAATTCATAAGCCCCCTCACGTGAGAGGTTGGGGTGTATTTTGGAAGAAACAAAAAGGACAAAACTACCCCTCATGTGAAGGGCACACTGATGGGTTTAACGACTATGCTTAATGGAATTAATGAATTTGGGTTTGATTGCAAGTGAAATGAAACCACAATGATGAAAATTGCAAATTTGAATTTATTGTACAAAAACCGCATATTTAAACAAACCACAATGACAAAAAATCGTAGTTCACTCTTCTTTCTTTCTTTTTCTTTTTTTTTCCTTTTATTTAAAGAGTTATTATTTAAGATTTGCCAAGTGTCAACGTATTATGATTTTTTTAGTCTACATACTGGTGTTGCACATGAAAACTAGGTCTCCACTCAATCTATATAGATCGAATTCAGAGATCACATTATTAACTTTTTGAGTAACTTTATCAACCTAACAAAACCTTAAAACAACTTTAAAACACTATCAAATTGTTTGCTTTAAATCAAGAACCTTAAAACACTATCAAATGGTTTGTTTAAAACAACCTTAAAACACTATCAAATGGTTTGCCTAAAACAACCTTAAAACACTATCAAATAGTTTGCCTTATTTCAATAACCTTTGATTCTACCTTTGGACACAATTAGAGGTCTAATTGGCAAAAATAAGATATTGTTTCTTGTTTCAACTAGGTTTTTAAGTCCCGCATATGTTGTTATAACTTATCAACAACTCTTAAAAGACACAATCTAATAAATAATTTAAAAATAAATTTTTAATCTAAACAAAATCTATATTGATAATTATGATATAGATTATAGCATGGCTTCAAAATGCAACAGTTTTTAATAAAATAAATAAAGTTTATTTTTAAGCGGTGTATCAAACCAAATATTGTTAATCGATGTATTAATTAGAGTGAGGTATCTAAGATAAATACAATAATAATTTAAGATATGATTACTGTAATATATTTGCTACAAAGATTGTTTCAGTGCCAGGCTTTGGAGTTACGTGAATCGAATTTAGCATTTCCATGTGTAAGATGTAGGTGCAACCTGGATTTACAAGGGGTATAGAGATGTAGTCTCGAAGACCATCATCTGATGATGAAGTTAGTACACTATAGATATGCGGTACATATATGAAAAGAGGAAAGAAATTGAAGGGAGCATCTTAAAATGGGGTTTTGGATCTTATATAAGATAGCTTGTAATTCGAATGAAGCTCAATAGACGGATCTCACTCACACTCAAGACTAAATATTGAGTCGGATTTGGATATGTAAATCAACGAATTTGTCTCGATCCATCCACACAATATAGTTAATAAATGAAAAATGCTACGTGTTTAACCCTAATGACAACGTTTACAAATCATTGTTTGATACTAAATTCATGTGGTAGGAAATTACCAATCTACCCTTGTGATGGTTATTATGTATCTAGTCGGCATTGTGTGTTAAGTTATACCCACCCATGCTCATGTTATTGCTAATAAATTATAATCACAATAATTAACCCAAAGTAATTAAGAACTAATCCACTTGCTCTCCCCACTAGTGACTAGCCAAGGTATATCATTCCATTTTTTTCGTATATTGTAATAATTTCATGTTGGTTTTTAATTTTGATTGTGAGACTTTTTAAGAAATCAAAAGTTAATGATACTTCTTTGTTTATCATAATTTACACATAAATTCGTAGCATCTGACATCAGAAATTCGACGATGGTAGATGGATTCCGGTTTCAGATGTTTATCTCTATGTTTATGGAACCGTTTCGTTCTCCTATTGCCACGTAAACAACAACAAAACCCCAAAAGCACACTATGGTACTATAGCAATTGACGTGAACAACTCGAATGTTTGAAACGTCCTTAGTATCGCGTAGTCGCGTGTGTTCTAAATTTAGGAATGACAATGAGTCAGGTTTAGGCAATCCCAACTCCATACCGAATTAAAAATGCTTGTTCTATGCTCAAGCCAAAACACGTTGGGTATAATTGTGTAATTACCCGTCTAGTATCAGGCATACTCGTCGGTTTTGGGTATATTATATACTGTACATGCTTGGAATAAATCGAGTGCATTATATACCATATATATTTAAAATTAACCGGGTTGGTATGAACTAGGAATATGATTGGGGTATATTATATGCCATGTATACTTAAAATAAATAAATAAAGAAAGAAAGAAAGAAAATCATGTCGGATATATAATCGAGTAAATTAAAATAAGTTATTGGCAAACAAATAATCTCATACACGGTCTCATATCCGATTACCAGACTGTATACTCGTACCTAGATGTTTTAGGTTTTGGTTATACTATCGGGTTGTCAACCCTAATCTTATTCCTTCCTCTTCTACATAGCGCTTTCCCAAAAGAATTGTAACAAGAACCATTTGTCAACCCTAATACTATTCTTTCCTTTCACCCAAGCGAGCTGATACAGGTTATTCCCTAGATAACAAAATTTCCAATATCGGAATAACTTAATGAACTTTGAGTTACTTTAAAGGGAAAACAACCTCAAGTGACTTTAATAAGACATTTGATAAACTTGATTACTATTGTATAAAATTATTTTAAGTATTTTACTTGTAGAAAGGTAAAATAAGAAGTATAATATTTTGTCTAAGAATTACGCATTCATGTTAGAAAACAAATGTTTATGTTCGTCCACATCAACACCGCGTTTCATTTGTCGTAAGGTTTCTGTTTACTTTTGAGCTTTCTTTACACATTATGATATTCGTTTCATTATCATAAAATCTTAACTAACATAGGTACTATAATCATTATTGATTCTACCATATTTCTTTATCTTCATCGACAATAATCAACAACGTTCTCTTAAATTTCTTATTTTGTAAAATCTTATTCAACCAAACAAACATTCAAAATCAAAGCATAATTTAAAAACTTTAGAATTTAACATATTAATTTATTAAAAATCATATAGCTAATTTATAGAAAGTTTATTCACAATCCAATAAAACAAAAATAATAGCAAAGCTCATATTATACCTTCTAATTGCCGAATACATTCAGGGTCTAATAAACTCTAATTTAGTTAGATTGTGTTGGTGGTAGAGGAGCTAAAGTGCTCGAGTCATCGAGGCTTTATGGTTGAAGGTGAAGTGATGTCGGTTGTAGAACTAGAAGAGCTATAGGGGATTGGCTCATCAAAAGTAAAAATGGTTGTTTGAGACATGAATTACTAGTAGTTGGGCTGATGAAACGATTAGATTTTGGAAGGTTTTGACCAATGAAGGAAAACCTCAGCTCTTGAAATGTGTATTGTGGTCGGTTAGCTACACCGGTCCATCAGACTCCAACATGTTGGTGTTGACAATAAGTCAGGTTGTACAATGTTAGTACTTCGGTTAGTACTCTTTTTTCTATAACCGATTGTAAAATCTTGTCATGTACTAGCTAGGCTAATACATGTATCGGATATCCTTTCTATTTTGTTAAAAGCTACCCAATGAAATTTTCAAATACATATTTTACTATCTTAACTTTTATATAATTTTATAATCCAATGAAGTTAGAATTATAAAAGGTAAAAGTTAGTAAATTGATAGATTTTTGTATTACCCAAAGAAATAGAAACAGAAAAAGAGAATGTTAACAGTTTTGGTTCAGTAAAGTAGCAAGTGTTTCAGGTAAATCGTTACGAATGCTTCGGGTATTAGGCTAGATATCACCTAATATCATCCCCTCACATACTTCTGGGAATTTTCAGAACTAATCCTATACATGAATAATCATCCCAAATGTTTCTGTTGTTGGCTATATATGTCGGTTTAGATTCGATTGCCATCCTTGATACATACAAACATTTATTGGCTAAATTCGCTTACGTGCAACATCTATATTAAGGAGTAAGGACCAAACCGTAATAGGACTTAAAATCATAAATTGTCAACATAGTAAATGAAATATAGTTATTAGAAAAAACTATAATCATTAACTTACCACATGAAAAGCTTTGTAATTTAATTACTCCTGGAAAATGTTTGAAAACAAGCATCATATGTGCATATTATTAAAATTATTTTTAACCTGAGAGAATTACGTGATACACGATTTATATATCTTTTCAATAAAATATTTATATTAATTGCTGATTTTAATTGCATAATAGCACAACATATAGTGATTAGTGAGTGGTCGTCCCAATTTCTCCACCCAATATTCTTACACCATTTTAAATATGTATTTTTTCTCTATATAAAAAGTAACACTAAATCGCTTTAAAAAGTAATTAAACAGATAGGATTTTAAACAATACTATTAACTTCATGATTATCTGATCCTTTCATGCATTGGGTGTGTTGCTAATAAAACATCTTTGACTTTGAGATAGATATTTCCGTACCAACATATATTACTTTTTGATAAATGGAAAATCAATCGTTATTTATCCCTTCAATCATATTATTATTATTATTATTTAGTTTAATAGAAACACCCAAACGATTTACAATGAAGTAGCAGGTAAGCGGGCAACAAGCTGCGCCACAACCTCTTTTTGGATAGTTATTATTTTAAATAACTAATTACATTAACAAATATTTTTCATCTTTAGAAAGGATAAAACCTTTTCATTTTTTTTTCAATATAATGACAGTCCAGATCAACGCCTTTAGCAACTTACAAGTAACTCTAACTTTAAACTCTTTCAAAAGTAAGTGACGTGATTAACGTTCCAGTTAGGTTTTTCATGAACATAAACATACGTAAAATGACCTAAAAGTTCATACTTTTAGTCTCATCCTTCTACTTCTACTCATGAATCGTTTATGATTCATAAACAACTCAATCTTAAAAAAAAGAAAGTTTAAAGTATACCTTTGAAGATTTTAAAGTGACATTACAGTTAGGGCTTTGCAACGGTTCAGAACCATTGTTCATGTGTGATATTTGGTTCAAGTTTGATGTTTACTAATTTACTCTTGGAATATTTTTTGAGTTAAAATTGTATATGTATATATATATATGAAATTACAAGGTAAATTATTTAACCTGGTTGAACCTTCCGGTACATTTCGATTCAATATATATGAAATATCGGTTTTTAAATCAGTGAGTTTAACTACACTTATCTTTATTTAACCTGGTTATACCCTATGCTTTTACATTTATGTTTACTTTTATTTGTTTACCCAACGACCTTTTGAGATTTGACATATGGCCTCACTCACAATTTTTTTGTATTTTTATTTTGTTTGGCTTATAACTTATAGAATATGATGTTTTATAAAATTTCGAATATGTCACTAACGCGTGTTAATTTTTATCTATTTATCAATGTAAATTTTATTTAAAACAAAGTTGTGCGTAATATTGTACAAGTAATCAAAACACATATGTACAAGTCGTCAAAATTGCTTCATGGTTTTGATTTTCTTACAATTATTTCTTTCTATAATTTTTAAAATATAATGTTTTATATAATCCTAATTTACGGTTGTAAGGTGCTTTTTTATCAACATTTCGTTGTGACTTTTTTCAAAATTGAGTTGTCGATTCAAATTTTATTCATACCGCGAGGTGAATACTAATGCACAAGTCGTTGAAACCAAAACTTACAAATTTTAACATCTCAACGCTCGTGCGTGGGTCCACCTACTATGGGGGTGTTTGGGTAAGCTTTTAAAACTTGCCTATTTGTTATTTTTTTGTTGAAAAACAAAAAATGTTTGGTAAAGCTCATCCAAAAGCTTCAAAATTAAGCTTTTTAAAAGTGTCTTTTGCTTTTCAACAAACAAATAAGCAAAATTAAAAGCTCACCCAAACACCCCTTATATATGGATACATGTGTGTGTATAAGTGTGTGTATATATATAAAATATGAATTTAAATTTGTTGTGTATATCATGAATATATATATCTCAATTAAAAATCGGATTATTGAGATAAAAGGTTATAAGTGGACCATGTTGTTGCTTTATGTGGATTTTGGCTTTTGCTTTTCTGCTAAAGGCTAAAGGCATCTATCTTCTAGTAATCCTTACTTACGATCTTCAAGTATTATAAATGTAATGTAAGGACATTTGGCCTAATGATATTAAGGTATTGGTTAAGTTTTTGTTTATTTAAATGGTGAAAATTTAAATACCACTTATGACAAAGCTAAAATAATTATGTAATACGTGATCACAAGTCTAGGGATGAGCAAAAAACGGTTCGGAACCGTCAGAACCGAGGAACCGGAACCGAACCGGTGCCTCAGAATCGCTAATGTGTGTATCGGTTCGGTTCTCGGTTCTAAGAATTTGCATTATACGGTTCCCGGTTCGGTTCCGGGTAAAACCGGCGGTTCTAGACTTGGAACCGAAGAACCGGAATATTCAAAACGTTTTAAATAAATTTACCAATCCCCATTTTTTATAGAGTAACTTATTAACCGGCATCCATTCAATCATTTTTTAATTCAAATCTTCTTTCTTTACGTTCAAGAACTCGCAATCATGATCAATTTTGATTTAAGCTATCAAGGTAATTTAATATAAAATGACATGATCTTCCATTAATCTATCGTTGCTAATGATTTATTTAACTTCAACACTTAGGTTTTAATAAAAAGTATAACCGGTGTTAATGTTGTAATCTAAATTAGTTTTACCGTGAAAGAATATACACAATTGTATAAACTTGTTTTGCAACTTGCAAAGTTTGCATAACTCATTTGATAAATAAATGATCGAACCGGTTCTAGCCATAACCGATTAGCGAGAACCGGCTTTAGCGGTTCTGGAACCGAACCGGTTTACTATAATAGGTTCCGATTCCGGTTCTATTTTTCACTCATTTTCGGTTCCGGTTCGGTTCTCGCGGTTATGAACCGTTGCACAGCCCTACACAAGTCACAACTAGCATAGGTACTTTATATGTGTTAATATTTGATGTTTTCTTTTAAAATTATTTTTTTATATGAAGTAATGGTTTCTCTTAGCTATATGATATTAAATCGAAATTTATTGAAAAACTTCAATAGGAAAGGTAGCTACAAAGTTGGAGCTCTTTTTTTGCCATTTTAATGTGGACAATAATTTGGTTATATTCGAATCTCCACAAGCAATGATTTTTGGGCTTACCTATCATTCTTATGACATGTGTAAACTCCGTTGTTAAGTAACAAAAAGATGTTCAACTCAAAACTCTGATTATGGGCAAAGGTAATTAAGTTGTGTGGTTACACTGATAATACATGTTGGTACATGTAAAATGTAAAATATCTCCATTGATGCCTTAAGAGTTAATAAAAGTTATCATATGTTTTATACTCTACCGGTTACAATTTAAAGGGTCGTATAACAAGAATATGGCTACATTGAATATTACCGTTAATAGAATATTCACTATTTGAAGAGTCAAATTATAGGAAACGACTACTTCGGATACTCTTATTAATCGATAAATTAATAGGTTGGAAATTCACCGAATCTCTCGAAACCTTAGTTGCGATGTTTATAGTATTTCCAATTGTTGAGTACTAGAGAAATACATAATGATTAATGGATAGATTTGAGAGGCTAATTTGTTCATTTAAACGATAAGAGTATATAATTAGTTACATTAAAAGCTAAATGTAAAAGATTGAAATAAAAAGTGGTTTTACTCTAATTACGTGTGTATAAATTTTATATGTTTAAGCCATCAATTATTGTGCTCTCTTAATGAGGGATTAATCAATTTTTTAACTCACTCTAAATGTTTTATACCAATTTATTATCAATTTTTAATGTGTTTGAGGGTTTGACCATCAAATCATCAACCATGTTATGATTTTAATCATTTTTATCAATGATTTAATCAACTGGTGACAAAACCCGTCATGTTGTGGCGGAGCAATGACGCGAATTCGGCCGATATCAATTATGTTAGTTACAGTAACGACAATAAAAAGAAATAAATTAGTAAACGCTTTTATAGTTCATGATGACAAAAAAAATGTATCTAAACCGACGAGTAGAGCTTATAACACAAAAAATTATTAGAAATTAAAATTACACCAATTGTGTCAATCTAAGTCCTGAGTCTTTGCTCTATTTTTAACCCATAAGAACCGCATGCCCTTTTTGTTTCTGGAATGACAGAACCCGATGGCTTTGACTTCTTTGATTATCTTGTAGCAGTTGCTTTCTACAAGGCAAAAACCATTACATTCTACACAACAAGATAAAAGTCTAAAACAATTAGCATCTTTCTAACTAAGTCATTATGTTGGATTGATTTATGTCGTCATTAAGGTTCTTACTAAGAAGACATAGATGGAAGCTTAAGACACATTAATTATAGAAGCTTATTCTTAGAAAAACAGAAGTAAGACACAGTAATAGTAATTACTTGTCAAATTATGATATTTTCTATATTTATAACTAATTTTTCTAAGATGAAATAAAAAAAGCGGTTTGGGATTGTGGTTTCGGCTGATGAAATAAAAAAAGCGGTTTGGGATTGTGGTGACGATCGCGCCCCGGGTCCTGACGGTTTTAACTTTCGGTTCATTAAAAGGTTTTGGAGTTTACTAGGGCCTGATTTCATAAATTTACTACATTATTTTTATGAATCAGGAACTATTTCTAAGGGATGCAGCTCCTCGTTTATCTCGCTTTTTCCCAAAATTAACGATCCGATCGGTTTCAAAGATTTCAGACCTATTAATCTAATTTGATGCATCAGCGAAGTCATCTCTGCAGTTCTCGCAAATAGGCTAAAATCTGTTATTATCTCAGTTATATCAGACACTCAATCAGGCTTCTTAAAGGGGAGGAATATAATTGATGGCCCACTTATTATTAACGAACTCATTTCGTGGACAAAAAAGAAGTCAAAACTGTTGATATTCAAAATAGATTTCGAAAAAGCCTTCGATCACATCAACTGGACATTCCTTGATTCCATTCACGAGCAGATGAATTTTCCACCTAAATGGTGAGGCTGGATTAGAAGTATTCTAGCGTCGACCCGATCCTCGATTCTCGTTAACGGGTCTCCTTCTTTTGAATTCCAGTTTCAGAGAGGTGTTAGACAAGGCGACCCGCTCTCGCCTTTTCTCTTCATCATCGGGATGGAAGCCTTCTCGTGTATGTTCAACAAAGCTAATGATTTGAATATTTTTCGCGGTGTTTCCCTCCCGTTTAATGCCCCACTGTCTCTCATCTTCTATATGCCGATGACGCCATTCTCGTGGAGGAATGGTCGAAGAATAATGTGCTTAACCTGTCCCGATTGCTAAGATGTTTTCATTTAGTCTCCGGCCTCCAAATTCATTATTCCAAATCTAATCTGTTGGGTATAAAGGTGAACTCGGATGAGATATCGGCTTATTCAAATTTGATTGGTTGCAACCTTGGTATTATTCCCTGTTCTTATCTCGGTCTCCCCATCGGTGCGAATATGAATCAAATTGCCAATTGGAACTCGGTTCAAAATTCTTTTGATAAGCGCCTTTCTCTTTGGAAAGCTTCTATTTTATCGGTTGGAGGTAGATTGACGCTTCTCAAATCGGTAATGGAAACCATTCCCACATATTTCTTTTCCCTTTTCAAAGCTCCGTGTAAGATTATTGATCAATTAGAAGCGAAAAGAAGAAATTTCTTTTGGGGAGGGAATGAAGATAAATAAAAAAATTTGTTGGGTTAGTTGGAACCGGGTTACTTCCCCCAAAGAGGAAGGAGGTTTGGGTCTAACCCCACTTAGAGATGCTAATATAGCCCTTCTAACTAAGTGGTGGTGGAGATTTAAGACCGAACCGCTTACTCTATGGAGAAGGTGGTGATGTCGTTACATTCTTCTAATAGATCTTGGCCTATTCTCCCTCATTCAAATAATCTTCCCGGAACTTGGAAAGCTATTGCTAAAATGGAAAACCAACTTGCTTTTTCCAACCTCAACTTAGCCAATCTCATCAAAGGTGTTTTAGGCTCGGGAGATAAAATCAGATTTTGGATCGATCCTTGGGTTGCGCAAGTCCCCTTAAGAGAAGCCTTTCCCAACCTGTTTTTGATCGAAAAACATAAAGCGTGTCTAGTGCAGTCTCGTTTCGAGATGGTTGAAGGAAACACAGTTTGGAAATGGAGGTGGAAGCGGCCAAGTTTGAATCAAAAAGAGTTGAATGATCTTTCGATTTGCTTAAATATGCTTCAATCTGTCTCTCCTAAGCTTACTCCAGATACTTGGGTTTGGCAAAACGGTTCAGCGGGTTCCTTCACGGTGGCTGCCATGAAACAACTTTTATTCAAATCCTCCAATTCTTCTATCCCATTTATTATGAAATGGAATAATTGGGTCCCTATCAAGGTCAATATACATGCTTGGAAAGCGAAAATGGATAGACTCTCAACTCGGGTGGCCCTTTCAAATCGAAATGTAGACGTGGGCCTGAAAACCTGCTGTCTTTGTGAAGAATATGAGGAAATGAGAGAGCATCTTTTCACCTCATGTTATTTTGCTACTTTAGTTTGGCAATTTGTTAGCAATTGGTGTAATATTCCTCCGATCTTCGTCTTCTCGGTCCGAGATTTGCTCACTATTCATGAATCTACCAATTTGGTGAACAAGAAAAACAAGGCGTTATACGGGATCATCCTCACGGCCTGTTGGAGCATATGGAAGACCCGCAACGAAGTCATCTTTCAAAACAAGCCGGCTATATTTTCTAAAACGGTGGAGGACATAAAATCTTTGGGTTTCCTTTGGATTAAAAATCGTTCTTCATCGTTTAAAAATTTGGCTTGGACTGATTGGTGTAATTTTAATATGTAAGTTTGTTTCGTTGTTCGGTTTCTAACACCTTGCTAGCTTTTTAATGAAATTCGCTGTAAAAAAAACTAATTTTTCTGGTATAATAGCTTAATACTACACAAATGTGGATCATTATACCCGAATAATTTCTATGGGCCATAGTTGACTTCTCAATTTCTTTTTATTATTATTAAATGCAATTGTTGTTTAAAACAACATGTAGAAATATAGAATATTAGTTTGACATTTAAGTCAAAGGGTGACACCTCTTTTTTATGAAATGCCTAAGGATGCACCTGATTGATAGGCTAACAAACCCTATATGTAGCGTACGTAATTTACTAATTTACTTGTGTTCGTTTAAAAAGTTTTAGCCCCCACCCTAACAACCAAACACACAAAGCTTCACCACTGAACCCGTCGTCTCTTTTATCCATATGCCACAAATTGTTAATAGTTATCACAGATATAATTTCCTTAGATTTTTTAATTTTTGTAACCATAAATTAAGAAATCAGTTAGGTTATGTGTAGTGGGCGTCGATTTGGGTGAATTTTGGGCGCGAAGGGGCACGGACACCGCCCCCCGGCGATAAGTGGGCGAAAAGGGGCGGGGGCGGGGGCGGGATGAACTTGTCGCCTGGAAGAAGATGTTTATTATTATTATATTATATATTATTATTATATTACTATTGTATATATATGTATATGTATATGTAGATGTGTTGTGTGTGTGATATATATGTATATGTGTTGTGTGTGTGTATATATATGTATATGTATATATGTTGTGTGTGTGTATATATATATATGCAAAATGAATCCTAGAAACAACCCGAACCAACCGAATCACCCATTCTCTCCTTTCGGTCAATACCATGGTTCGCAAAACCAACCGAACGTGAACTTACAATGGACCCGATGAACCTAAACCAACCGAGCTATCCGTTTCAATTTCCCGACCCGAACCTAAACATGTACGCCAACCGAGCTATATGTTTTTTTATATTTTTAGTTATGTATTTTTGTTAGTTATGTATTTTTTTTGTATTTCATTTTAATTTTAATGCATTTTTATTTAATTATTTTAATAAATTGGTTTTTATTTAATTAGTTTAATTATAAAAAAAAAAATAATAAAAAAAGACACTGTGAGCCCAACTTGTAGCCCTTACACCATTACACCCCAAAAACAAATTTCTACTCCATGCTGACCGAGCGCCACGTGTCACAATTCGTCCACAATTATAGCCCCTCCCCTACACATGGCCTTACAAACAAGAAACCACAAGACAAAAATAGTATTCCAAAAACATATAATAATAGAACATGCAAGATGATATTGGTTAATGATGATAGTGTAGAGTGAATAGATAAAGTCCATGTCAGTGGCCACTTACATCAACTCTTGTTGTCTATTTACATATTTCACCCATTCATTTCACTTCCTTCCTCCCTCCTTCCCTCCCTTCACCAGTCTTTGTCTCTCATCTCTCTTTCATATTAATCTTATTATTATTATTATTATTATTTGTTTTGTTTCATTAAACATGGCACCTGGAATTTAGGGATTCTGTTTCTCCTTCTCACTTTGATTTTGATTAACTTCAAACATTAAACAGGTACTCTCTCTCTCCAACAGAATATTCACCTTTGACTTTCATGCATGTTTTCTTCATTCTTCATCTTAGAATCTGCTTGCTACCTATACATGCATGTTTTGCTTCAATCCAACTGGGTGGGTTCTTGTTATTATGTAATGGGTTCTCCCAACCAAAAAAACCCTCTTTGTGGATTTAATCATAATGAAAGAAATTGGGTGTAATTGGATTAATTTATGAGTATCATGAATTGTGCCAGAATCTTATTAGGGGTGTGAAAATCTGGCACGACACAAACCTAACACAAAATTCATGTGTTTGGGTTTGGTATAAATGGGTTCGGGTCAGTTTCTGGAGTTTAGCTAAACAGGTTGGGTTAGAATCAACCTGGTGGGTTCGCGGGTTGACCTGTTTAAATTGTTTATTTAGTATTTAGTTTTCATAAAATGTACTGTATGTAATAATATAAATTGGCTGGATACCTTATGCCTAAGTTTTATTAAAATTAAAAAGGAAATTGACATATGATATTTTCATTAAAAATGCAATTTTTATATATAAATTTGTATTTTAGTTGTAAAAGTATAACTTTAAAAGTATTGGTATATGAAAGCAATAAAAAATAAAAACGTTTCGGGTCAGTGTTCGGGTCAACCCACAAATATGCGGGTCGTGGTTAGGTTCACATGTCTTGCACGATTTTTGGGTTCAGGTTCTTGTCAATTTTTCGGGTTCGTGTCGGGTTGGACCCGCCAACCCACAAACACGACCCGTTTAACATCCCTAAATCTAATGTTTTTTCATGCGAATTTGAATATGCAGGAATTGAGTCAGTTTATAGAAACTTCAATTTGACAATGAATTCTGTGTATTACAAAATGCATGATGATGGAATTGCTTCGAATCCTGTGGGTTCACTTTCACCCGGGACGGGTCCTTGGTGGAGCGGACTTGTGACTCAGCCGGGTTTTGAAGAACCCATGGGCCTATTGAAGAACTCATCAATGACAAACTGTGGCGAACAGCTTGTGCATATAGCTCCTAAACTCTCGCCTTGTGCCACTGCAGTGGCAAACGGTGATATGACTCGTTTTAATATCTTTCATGGTAATCATATGTACATGATGATGAAATTGTGTTTAGGAACAACTTCTAGATATATTATTATTCCAGTCTCTTTTACATTTTAAAGAGGTTTGTTTATAAAATTAGACCGTAAATCTTGTAGAAAGTTTTGATCAATCTGTAAAGTGATTTAGGTGACTCCAAGAGTTCATGTAACGGCCAAAAACCAGTGCAGTTACAAGCTACATGCACTTTGCAATCTGCTGCACAGGAGTTTGGAGGTAATCTAGAGCTCGGGTTTGGTCAGCCGGCTCTGGTAATATTTATGTTTATTACTTTTTTTAGTTGATCTTATCATAATCTTCATGATCAGTGCTTATACTTTTTTTTGGCTTTTGATGAATCTTTATGATAGATATGTGGCAAGTATCCTTATGGGGATCAATATTATGGCATGTTCTCTGCTTATGGCCCTCAAATCGCGGTATGTACTTTATTTAAGCACAATATTTTAACTTTCTGAGATTCAGAGTGACTGAGTTGACTCGCTTTTGTATGTCAGGGTCGGGTTATGCTGCCTTTGAACTTGAGCACCGATGATGGGCCCATATTTGTGAATGCAAAGCAGTATCATGGAATACTCAGGCGCAGGCGATCGCGTGCCAAGGCGGAAATGATGAAAAAAGTCACAAAAACTCGTAAGGTAAGTTTGTAATGTGGAAATGACCGTTTTACCCTTGGAAAGTTTGTCCTGGTTTTCATTTGCTTATATTTTTGGCAGCCGTTTCTTCACTTGTCGCGCCATCTCCATGCAAAACGTAGGCCGAGAGGTTGTGGGGGGCGGTTCTTAAACGCGAAAGAATTGGAAAAGGCTAAAATTGGAAACATGGAGTCAAAACCGACCGATAATCCAACCGGATCTCAGAGGTCCGAGGTTTTGCAATGTGATCACGAGACTAACAATGGTAGGTCCCACATGTTGGGAGTGGAGGTTACGAGCATGTTCTCGATGGGAGATCTTTATCATTTCCCCTCGATTGGGAATCTTTCGGGGGTTTCTCTTCCGGACATGATGATGTCTGGCAATGTCATCCGTGGGTTTGGCACGCATAACAAATGGGTTGCAGCGGATACTGGTGGTGGTATCCGCTTCAACCTAGCGGTCTAATGGCATACAGAGTCTGATGTGTAAACACGTCAGGCCCTCTTTGGATGGTCAAATGGGGCTAGGAACGGTTGTTTCCGCTGTTTGGCTGTGGCAAATCATCCTTGGCTTGTGTGTTAAGGTAGTGTTTCTATCCTTAATTCCCCTTGCAAAGTGTTATTTGCAATGCTTGGGAATTGTTTAGAAATGCTAATAACCTTAATGCATACTTTTATGATGGACAAACATGTCTCTTAGATGTGTTTGTTTCATCCTCTATCTAGAGGTGGTGTTGTACTGTTGTTTGAAATAAAGTAACCTTGAACCTGTGTGTTTTCAAGGTATGTATCATGTGTGTTTTGACTTCCAAACATTTGGTAAGAGTCATGTAATATGCTTTGATGTTTTATAGTCGTGTATTTGTTGGTATTATGAAATTCCCCATGGGGTAATTTTGTTTGTATTGAATGTTGTTTCTTTATGATGTAATGTTACAAAACTACTTTTTACTCTACCTCAAAATTACTTTATCTAACCATATTTTATTCGGGATTGCATTGAGGCAGGCTAATACGGCAGGAAATCAATGTGATGTGTAAAACGTGTTGGAAAAGTTGATGCACAATAGGTTTGTTTAAATAGCTCGAATCTTGACCATAGTCTAATCAGTTATAAACTGGATTGGCTTGGCTCGGTTTGGCTTGTGAACAACACACTCGGAAGGCTTTTGTGTGATTATTGACAAGTTAGGTGGCTAAAGTTGAAAGTAACTATAACTATAGGGTTACCAATAAGCAAATCACATAGATATGATACTCTAGAAACGCAACACACCGACTGACCACCGTTATAGAGACTCATCTTCTAACGTAATCTATAATTATATATTCACACACACACACACACACACTGAATCAAAATCCGATGGCAGGAATTCAAAGCAAGCTGTTGATGGTTCTCCTTTGCTCGCTTTCACTGATCGCACCGTTTGCTGACGCCATAGATGTTAAATACTGCAGTAAGTTTCATGTTGAGTTTGGTAGGATTTGTGCATAAATCGTAAGTTAGGGTTTATAGAACTTGTTTGGATTGGAGATAATTGATCGTTGTGTTATGTTATGTTATGCTATGTTATGTTATGTTATGAGATTTGAATTCATCCGCCATACTGTTTTGGATGAAATTGTTAGGGCTATATCGACATGTCGTATTAATCGGTGTTCCGAAAATGCTTCGTTTTGTTATACATATGAATTCTACACTTGGTGATTGTTATGTTACGTTTGCCGTTATTATACTAGTCTAGTGTGTTGGGAACGTTTTCACAAGTAGGTGAATATGGAAGGAAGGACCTAAGCTGACAAGTCGATCAACTTTGTTTACTTTTCTAATTGTAATATGAATAGTATGGTAATGTGTTGGTCTATAAATATAGGGTTTGGGTAGAGACTTTGGACACAATAATAAGTGTTTATCGATCATCTGCCTTGATAGTGCAGTTAAGAAGTTCTATGCATCTAGGAATTAAGCATTGTGATCTCGAAGTTTCTATCAAGAGCAGGGGAATGATTTGTTTGCAGCAATTAGAAGTGAATGAAGCAGGGTTAATAACATTGTAGATTATTAGCTACTTTGTTAAGAAATATAATTTCTGAGGCTTAGATCACCGTGAATATGTTTTCACTGCTTACCAAACTGTTGATTGTTATTCATTGGATTGGGCATCTTGGTGAGGTATGTCTTTTGTTTAATTAGAGTATGCATTTGATGAACATGTACAGAAAAGAACAACAATTATGCCGTGAAGAAACACTAAATGACCCCGGCAGATTACGGATAATCTTAGGGTTAAGTAAATGTTTCCCACGAGGGTTAGGTCCGGCAAAGATGGTTATTCTTCTTGACCTGCAAAACAGACACCGTGAGCTCATCACTAAGAAGGGGGGGGGGGGGTTCCTCCTTGTGACCACCCTCCGGCGTGAGAATCAGACTAGATTGCTCTGAATATAAGTGTATATTGAGAGGAATAGCAAGAGAGAAGATAAGATGATCATACCGTTCCAAGGTGTTGGAGTATTTATAGCCGAAGGTAGGTTTCCAAGCAGGTACGGCCAGCTGTATAATATTCCTTTTCCACCAACTACGGGCTATGTACGTGCCACGATGGGAGTTGGTGGGTAGGCAGCGGTTGATAGTGACATTTTGTACTGGAGCGTGCTCCTCCTCGTACTATTGTCGGTGAGCTGTCACCCTGTGATTGGTTCATGGGCTGCTTTGGTCAGATCTTGTCTATTTTGTCCATACCTTGGCAGGTATAGTACAAAAGATCTTCCAGAAGCGTACGGACTAGCTCTTTTGGGCGGGAATATTCCCGCCCTACTCATTCCTTCTTCAGGTGACATTACTGAAGTATTAAGAGTTAGTGCCTTATGCGTGTAGCCCTACTGTTAGTGCGGGTGGCCTTCCTTCTTGGCTTGTACCCACAACTGCGGGGACAGGCAGGGTACTGTACCAAGGGAGGCTTTCCTGCGGGAACAGTTGGCTTACTGCGTGTAAGGTCTTCATCTCTCTGAGCATGGTAGGTCCTGCGGAACCAGTTGGTCTTTGCGCAGACGTACCTCTTCAAGGTGTGTCTTGCGGGTCCAACTGGGCTTTGCGGGGACCTACCTCTTCAAGTCCCCCCAGTCCATTGTTCCTCTCATGAATTGTCAATAAGTGAGGTGAACTTTTGGACTCTAAGCAAGGGGTTTTAAAGAGGAGTTTTTGTTTTCTAAGGTTTTCCGCGGGGATTCTCGCAGTTTTCCTAATGTCACTTGCAGAAATTCCCGACTTTTCTGCCTGATCTTTGGTTATGATGCGGGTAGGTGTTTAACCTCTTCGCAAGTCGGGAGCGTTGAGTTTCACTTGTACAGATTCTTCACGAGGTTTTGGTAGTTTTGGACATAGTGATCAGTTATGTTAAACCACCAATTCCACCTTGAAGCTTCAAACAATTTAGTTCTCAACGTTCCCGCCATGCGGAGGTGTTATTTCCCTTTCCGCATGCATGGCCCATAAGATCCTTCTTGGCTTCAATTCCCTGCAAGTGTTAAGTATGTGAAGGGTTTCGCCTTGACACTGTACCCGCGCTTGTCTTACGGTTTTTTGCTTCCCAAGGTAAGGGGGTATATTCCCTCTTATTTTTGAATCTTTTTGAATCTTTTTGAAATTCGAAGAGTTGGTGAAAGGATAAGGACAGCCCCAACGATTGAAGTGACGTTGGCGTCTCCTGACGGTTTCAGGACGTGCAGGAAGTTATGACGACGTGACAGTATGTGGTCAATCCAGACGCTTTTTCAGGCGCGTGGGCGCGAGTTTTCAGGCGCGTGGGCGCGAGTTTTACGGCACGCGTCCTTTCGACAGCTGTTGCTAGCTTGCTTTTTCCACGTGTCGCCGTTTCATTGCACCTGCGTTTTCTCTCCCCTCCGCATTAAATTCATCGCATTCATTGCGATGAGTATATAAGGGGGAAGAGGGTGTATCCCATTCCATACTTTCACTTCATTCTTCTTCTTCTAAGCGATTTCCGGCGAATACTCTAACTTTTCCGTCGAGCATTCTCCTGAAATCGTTCTCTTTCACACCTAAAAAATGTCTTCTACACATGATCCCGAGATTAACGTCGAGGAGTCTGATGTATACCTCGAGAACCCGACGTCCACGTCTGATAAGGACGATAAGAGTACTGCTGGCGAGTGCCAATGTACTCTTTCTGTCGATTTGTATCACTATATCGTCAAGAAGTTCATACTCGAGCCTTACGAGCCTGAGTTTCCAGAGCCCCACCAGACGGTGTATGATGCCCCTAATGGGCAAGATAGGGGTTTATGCCTCATTCTTCATATATGGGAATCTCATATTCCCATTAACGAAGTTCGTGTACCGTGTTCTGGAGAAACACGGTGTACACTTGACGGAGGTGCACCCGATGGCGATCGCTAAGGTTCGCCATTTTGAATGGGTGTGCCACATTCTGGGCAGCGAGCCCCGCGTCGACCGCCTGATGACCTTCTACTCCTGGAGGTGTATCCAGGGCTGGTATACCTTAGTCACTCGGATCAAGGGTTTGAAGATCTGCGCTACCGAGCGCAGTCTTCGGTCTTGGAAGCGGGAGTTTTTCTACATCTCCGCTCGCGTCGTCCCCATCGCGATGACGTTCAAGAACGGGAGGGCACTCCCTAACCTTCACGCCTTCAACTACCAGGAGACGGAATGGTTCGCCAAGATCTCCCAGATCCAGACTCCGGTTTACCGCTTTGCGGAGTCTGGGATGGTGATGCTTGGGATGAGCCGGGTATGGAAGGATGTCGGTTCTGAGACGCCGCAAATACCTATCATCCTCGAATACGGTTTGAACTTTACTCCTTACGGTATGCTCCATCTTTTGTGTTGATTTAGGGTTTTTCTTCTAACTGTTAATCTTTTTTTATTTCAGAGGGGAACGACTTACAATCGCTCCTGCATCCACGGGAGAATGGTGGTCCCGCCCGGCTGGGTACTCGCGATCTTGACGAGAACGAGTTGCCCATTTTGGAGCAAACGGCGAATAGATTCGTAGAGTTCTACCCGCCGGGCCACGAAATTTTGAGCGTCACTCGGCCAGGTAAGGGATTCTTTAATCCTCGCCCTCTTCATGCTCAAACTTCTGCTGGAGTTCCTCTAATTTTGTCATCTTCTGATGAGGGATCCGCAGACGGGCCTTTCTTCGTGAGGAAGAAGAAGGCTCCTGGCGTGAAGGGCAAGGCGAATGTTACCTCCGTCGTCGACCTGGGGAATCAGTCTGATTCCGAGACTGAAAGTGAGGAGGCGGCAGGGAACCTCGGTGGTGGTGAGACTATTGTCTCGGAGGTTGAGACGGCTGTCACCTCTGGGCAACCAAGCGTTGCAACGGTGACTGGCGTGAAGAGGCCAGTTCCATCGGGTTCGTCTCCGCCCGTCAGAACTTTCAAGATTAAGAAAACCCGTAAGTATAATGTTTACCTTTCCCGCATTTCTTTCCGCCTTTTGTTTTTTCATCTTTTGTTGTCTTCACGCAGGAGTGGACGCATCCGCCTTCCAGAGCGGTGCGGGAGGGAGCAGTTCCGGACCCACGACGATAGGTTTGGTCAACCTATCTGAGGCGATGACCCAGGCGGCTGCGCCTGTTTCTGGTGTTGGTTCAGTTGCTCATTCTGTTGAGGCAACTGTTCCAGTTGTGACGTCATCTCCGCCGGCGGTCAGTGCCATCTTTACCACATCTTTCACTGGGCCGACGTTGACTTTTTCTGCAAGCTCCTCCACAGCGGCGACCACAGTTGTGAGTTCATCTCCAATGAGTTCACCTCCGATGGTCTCCACCACGGTGGCTTCTACCATGCCTCCTCCGGCGCCAGCGACTACCTCGTCCATGGCTGGCTCGTTCGGGGTTCGGATCTCTAGCCAATCTTTGTCTCCTTCCCATTTCCTTGACCTCTTGGATGGATATCCCTTAGGTTCGGGTGATGGGTTTGGCGGCTACCGGCCTGTTATCGACCCTACAGGTGCGTGGGGTTACTTTGGCCTATTATTCCTTATCATTTTTTTTCCTAACTGTTTTTTGTTTTTGCAGTTTCGGATTCCAATGAGGTGTATGCTCCACGGTGGAATATCCGCCGGGGAACGACCCTCCGGACGGCTGCGGATTGCGTTGACTGGGCACGCCATGCCACCCCCAGTGGTGCGTTGGGGGAGGCAATGGCTAGCTACCAAGAGGGTAGGCTATCCAATGAGCTCCGAATCCTCCTTGCCCGGATGCAGCCGCGCGTCGAGTTGCTTTGTCGTGAAAACGACAAGTTAAAGACTGCGCGTAGCCTGGAAGTGGCTCAGGCGCGAGCATTGCGGGAGGAGAATAAGAGGCTTGCTGCCACCGCTGCAGGAAGGAGAAGGCCTTCAAGGACCTTGAGGTCGAGGTTCAGGCCAGGCACGAGGCCCGTTCCATGGCTACCCAAGCTGTTAACGAACAGCTTAGGTTGGCCAAGAAAACTGCGCGTAACGCGACCGAGAGGGCCACCAAAGCTGAAGCCATTGCTGAGCCTCTGCGCGCCGAGAATGAGGAGCTTAAAGCCAAACTAGAGAAGCTTCAGCAGGCTCATGATGCTTTGGCCTTGGAAGACGCCAAGAAGCTCCAAGAGCTCCTGGATCAGAAGGGTATGCTTGATCACACTGAGCGTAAGCTTAAGGGTGTTGAAGAGGCTGCTGATAAGGATGTGTTGTTTGCCAACCTCACCAAGAATGAAGCCGAACGCACCCGCGATCAAGCTCAAGCTACCCTCCAAGAAGCTCTGATCACTAAGGAATGGCTTCTACGAGAAGCGTTGCCGCAGGTACGCATAGCTTCATAATTTCTTTGCTTTACACTTTTCTTTATACTTAGAAAAGTTTTTGATATATATATTTTTTTTGTAGGTTGTGCATCGGATTTTCGCGAACACATCTTATGACGATGCCATGAGTGCAGCCCTCAACGCTTCTCATGAGGACGGGGAGAAGACTGGTTTCCTGCTTGGTCTAGGATTTACAGAGAAGGGCATCCCGCCTTCCAATTTTCCTTTATACGATGTAGACACTGAAGCTGCCTACGACCAAGCTGTGAACCAGTATGCTGCCTTCCCGCATCCGGTTGTGGAGAAGGTGAACGAAATTGCGGCTGCTGATGACGGGCTAGCTGTTCTCAAGGCTTTCCTCGAACCGCCGCAGACAACTGATGGTGCGGGTTCGGGTGGGTTTGGAGGGAGTGGTCCTGAAGCTTGAACCTTGAGATCCCTTCCAACCGTTAGGATAGATTTGTAATTTTGTAGGCGGGTAGATACCTAGCCATTCTTGTAATGTTTGAATTTTTATTGTGAATATAAATATTTTGTTAACGCCTTGCCCTGTAAACCTTATATGATTTGCTCATGCATTTTTTAGTTTAACTTAGCAATTTTCTAAGTGTTTTGAATAAGTTAACTTTTCGACGCGTGTTGGATAATAGGTTAATGTTCTGTTTCCTTTATCATGATTGTGCGGGTACACCCGTCACTTTCACTTAGTAGGATGACCAAACTTTACCTATATCTGACCTGCGTGAAGGTTTTCCTCATCTTCCCCTTAGAAATATTTACTGTTTTTGTGTTTATGCGGGTTGTGCCGCTTTCCACACGCAACGACTTACTTCTTCCCACACTTATTTATGCGGTGAACACCGGCATATCAGTGTGGTCAGTTCATAAGTATAAAGGTAAGGCTATCAACACAATGTGATAAAGGAGAATCATTTCCATTAGAAGTGGCTCTAGGCCTTTTCTTTACAAGTTTTGAATTGATCTACATGTAACATTTGCGTAATTGAGCTCCATTCCATGTTCTTGGGATGGGAGTGCCATCGAGTTTTTCGAGCCGGTATGCGCCCTTTCCCAAAACCTCTTTAATGATGTATGGCCCTTCCCAGATCGGGGCCAGCTTTCCTGGGCGCTCTTGGTTCGAAGCCTCGTTGTTACGCAGTATGTAGTCTCCGATATTGAAGTTGCAGAGTTTTACCCGTGTGTTGTAGTACTTTTGCATTTGTCGCTTGTAGTTCTCTTCACGCGCTGCGGCTAAGTCTCTGCGTTCTTCGGTTAGCATAAGGTCTAACCGTCTTTCCGCATCATTGTCTTCTGGTTGAGTTATGACTCTTGGTGAGGGTAGACCAATTTCGACCGGGACCATGGCTTCAGTGCCATAGGTGAGGCTGAACGGAGTTTCGCCCGTGCTTGCCTTTTTTAGCGTTCTGTTCGCCCAAAGGACATGTGGAACTTCGTCCACCCAGCCGGATCTATGCTCCAAGTGTCTTTTCTTTATGCCGTCGACGATGCTCTTGTTTGCTCTTTCCACCTCACCATTACCCTGCGGGTGTGCCACTGAGGTAAAGGTGTGGGTGATTTGAAGTTCTTTCAGCCACTTTTGCAGCTTCTGGTCAGCAAAGTTGGTGCCGTTATCGCTTACCAAATTCTGTGGAAGTCCAAAACGACAAATAATAAATTCCCAAATAAATTTTTTGATATGTTTTGCGGTTGTTTGGGCTAGGGGTTTTGCTTCTATCCACTTGGTGAAGTAGTCGATGGCTACCACTAGGAACTGAACGTTCCCTGCTGCTGTGGGAAATGGGCCTGTCACATCGATGGTCCACTTCTGAAATGGCCACGATGACGTGACTGGAACAAGTTCGTTCTTCGGGCGATGCGTGTTGGGTGCGTAAAGCTGGCAGGATCTACATTTTCTGATGTAGGCCAGCGCATCCGTGTGCATCCCCGGCCAAAAGTATCCCGCGTTGTTTAGCTTAGCTACAACTGCGCGTGGACCTGCGTGTACTCTACAGATGCCTTCGTGTACTTCCCTTAGGAGGTAGTCGGCATCTTGGTCGTCCACGCATCTGAGGAGTGGGCCAAGAAAGTTACGCCTGTAAAGTATGTCATCAACAAGTTGATAGTTCAGTGATTTACAGCCTATCTTTTTTGCACGTGTCTTCGACTCTGGTAGTATACCCGCTGCAAGGTAATTTATGATTGGTGTCATCCATGTTTCCGTTCCGGTTTGGATGACACAGATTTCCTTGTGCGGGACTGATGGTGCTCCAAGAAGTTCAACGCGGATGTCTTTTCCCAAGTGGGTGAAGGCTAACGATGCAAGCTTGCTTAACGCATCCGCAGATTTGTTTTCGCTTCGCTTGATGTGCATAACTTTGCAATCGTTAAAATCGCGCATAAGGGTTTTTGCTTGTGCGAGGTACAGGGCCATTGTGTCGTTCACGGCCGTGTACGTCCCGTTTATCTGGTTGGCTACTAACATGGAATCCACGTGGGCTTCCAAGTTTTTCACCCCCATCTTACGCGCAATTATTAATCCGGCCAAGAATGCTTCATACTCCGCTTCGTTATTCGTACTTGGGAAATCCAGCCGAATAGCGTAAGTGTACTCTTGGCCTGCTGGGTTAGTTAGTTTCAACCCTGCGCCTGAACCCTCGTTGTTGGCTGCTCCATCAGTATAGAGTCGCCAGACATCATCAATGTCCTGTGCTGGAGAGGGTTGAGCCTCTTCCTGGCACTCTTTTTCCCGCGAAGCGGGGACTTCTGCAATAAAGTTGGCCAAGACCTGGCCTTTATGGCTGGTCTTGGCTTGTACTTTATCGCGTATTCTCCCAATTCAATTGCCCATTTGGCTGGGCGCCCTGATAACTCGGGTTTGCCTAGAACGTTTGCAAGTTTGAAGTTGATGAGAATGGTGATTGGGTGTCCTTGGAAATATCGTCTTAGCCTGCGTGAAGCCTGTACAAGCGCTAAGACTAATTTTTCCAGGGTAGAGTACCGGGTTTCTACGTCCGTTAAGACGCGGCTTACATAGTAGATGGGCATCTGGATGCCTTTTCGTTATACTAGTAAGACTGCCCCGGTTGCTCTGTCTGTGGCAGAGAGGTAGAGAATTAATTCCTCCCCCGCTTCTGGTGCTGTGAGCGTTGGGAGTTCGATCAAGCGTGACCGAATCTCCTGAAAAGCTGCTTCGGCTTCTGGTGTCCAGCGGAAGTGCGTTTTCTTCAAGCAATTTCTCAATGTTGACACGAATGGGAACGACCTATCCGCATGGTTTGCCAAAAAGCGGTTAAGTGCGACTAGTCGTCCATTCAGTGTCTGAGCCTGTTTGATGGTAGTAGGTGATTCCATTTTGATAATGGCTTCGACCTTTTCAGGGTTCGCTCTGAAGCCATCTTTGGTAACGATGACTCCTAAGAACTTCCCTTCTTCCATCCCAAAAGAACACTTGCTCGGGTTGAGCTTCATGTTTATCCGTCTGAGCGTGTTGAAAGTTTCTTCGATGTCTTTCAACATCGCTTCTGGCTCAAGGCTTTTGATGACCAAGTCATCCATGTAAACTTCCAAGTTCCTCCCGATTTGGGCATGGAACTCTTTGTCCATCAGGCGTTGGTATGTGGACCCGGCATTCTTAAGTCCGAATGGCATCATTTGATAACAAAATGTGCCATCGGGCATCCGAAATGCGGTTTTGTCCTGATCGTCAACAGCCATATGGATTTGATGGTACCCTTTATACGCATCAAGGAAGCATTTAAGGCGAAACGGTGCTAACGAATCTACCTTCAGGTCAATTTCGGGTAACGGGTAACAATCTTTGGGGCATGCTTTATTCAGGTCTTTAAAGTCTATGCACATGCGCCATTGTTTGTTGGATTTCGGTACCATGACGGGATTTGCAACCCATGTTTGATATTTACTAACGCGTACGATGCCTGCGTCAAGGAGTTCCTTGGCTTGGGTTCTACACGCGTTAGCCTGTTCCGCACCTATTACGCGACGCTTTTGTATGACTGGTGGAAAAGCCGGGTCATATTTGAGCTTATGCTCCGCCTTACTTCGGGGTACACCAGTCATGTCAGCTGGTGTCCACGCAAAGATGTCAGCATTTTTTTGCAATAAGCGTTTGAGTAAGGTGCGTGTGGGATCAGTGATTGTTGGGCCAATGATAACGGCCTAGTCAGGGTATTTGCCATTGAAGGCCCATTCTTCTGGCTCGGTAATGGTTGGTTTAGCCATCTTTGGTTTGGGGTTAGATGAGACAGATGCGATGCATACCTGGGGAATACCCGTGATCATCGAGACACCCTCAGCTGTTGGCCACCCCATCATGCCATGGACTGAAGACACCACGGCATTAAATCTTGCCATCCCATCTCTCCCGAAGAGGATGTCGTATGTGTGGTGTGGCTTCCTCATTACGACGAAGTCCACGTCTTCTGTGAGGGAGTACTTCCCGTCCGTGAGAGTGACGGGGAAAGATAGGATACCCAAGGGGGTGTTTGTGCTGCCATCGAACCCTTCCATTGAGGCGTAGACCGTTTCCAGGTGTTCTTTGTCTTCGTCGTCTAGCTTGTCGAAGAACTGCCTATACATGACCGTTGACGAAGCGCCGTTATCAGCAAGAGTGCGGGAGGTGATGTAGTGCCCCAGCTGGCTTTTGAGCACTATGGGGCCTTCTTTGTTGGGCCCTCCTGGCACACGCGGGAAGCGCACTTCAGCTTCCTTCCACGCACTTGGCTCTGTCGTTCGTCGTTTTCTTCCTCTGACGTTGCCATGAACCATGTGGATGCTGATGTCGACGGGCTTTCGTCCGTTGCCCTTGTACCGATTGTCATTTCTCCCTCCGTTCTTGATTGACGCCACGAGGTGTGTAAGTTTTCCATCTTTGACGAATGTTTCGACAATATCCTTCAAAGACGTACACTCCTCTGTGGTGTGGCCTTTTGTCCCGTGGAAGTCACAGGATTTGCTCTGATCAGCGTTATGACGCTGTCGGATTATTGGAGCCTTTGGCCGCGGGAGTTTCTCGGTGGCAAATATCTCGATGACGCTTTTTGTGAGTGGCGTCCATCTGGGATTCCGGGACGAGTGTGTGTTGTCCCTTCCGCCTAATAGAGGGCGAGAGCTAGATGAGGTGTCAAAGTTTATCCTTGACTGCCAAATACCAAGCTTCCTCTTTTTATTATGTCGGGCGGTACGGACATTATTTTCTCTGGTCCTCTGCGTGTAGAGATTTGTGCTCTGGGGAAGATTTCTACCCAGTTGCTTCTCCGTCTCGGCAAAGCGTTTAGCTACCGTCATGATGGCATCCCACGTAGATGGCATGCCATCTTTACCCGTCAAAGTGCGGATAAGCTCTGGGTACTCGGCGCCCTGGATGAAAGCGGCGCGAACAAGATCTTCGCTTATAGTGCCTAGACTTAGCTTCTTTGAGTTGAAGCGAGTGATGAAGTCTAGCAAAGATTCGTCTTCCTCTCGGACGCAGTTGAGAATCGTCCACTGCTCTTCAGTATATTTTCTTTGTTGACTGAAGTGCTGGCTAAACTTGTGCTGGAAGTCTGCCCAATCATAGATGTGGTGGACCGGTAGACGATCAAACCACGCTCTGGCTGCCCCGACGAGCGTCATTTGGAACATGTAACACCACGTGGGTTCCGTCTAATTACTGTCGGTTGCCCCCGCTATGAATCTGTTCAAGTGATCGTCTGGGTCGGATACGCCATCACAAGTGCCTATGTTGGACATCTGTTTGGCAATCTTTGGAGCGATTGCTTCCGCAATGTCTCTTGCAAACTTGGACGTTCCCGCATTTGCAACAATCGGTCTGAAAGTTTTGGAGAAGTCACGTGGGTTTCCCCCCGCGCTCTTTGGCTTGAAAGTTTCTCCAAAATTTCTTTTCGAGCGGAAGTCAACTTCTTTACGCTTCCCTTTCGCCTTATGACGAGGGTTTGCGTCACTGTCAGATTCTTCCCAACCGTCATCCGAATACTCGCAATCATTGCTCGTGTTGAGCTGTTGTCGAGTGCTTCCGAATTCGTCGTTGGCCTGTTGGAGTGAACGTAAACGTTCATCCAACTCAGCTTGGAATTCTTTCTGACGTGCTTCCGCCCAAGCTTTAACTTGATCTAGTGTTTGGCGGGGAAGCTTCGTTTGTTGCTTCTCCACCTGGGTATCAATGAATCCCAGGGGAGGATTGTTTACTACACTTGCCCCGGATTGGGTAGCTGGGGTAGTGTTCGTAAAAACCGTGTATTCACCGGTATTCCCCCCAGTAGCTGGGGTTGTGGTTACCGGGGTTTCTTGGTCACTCGGTGGCCTTGGCCTCGGAGTAACCTTAACCATCTTTCCAGAAATTTTGAAAAAACTGAGAAAAAGAATTAGTTCTAGCTTAATGCACGGATTGCGCCAATGAAGAAACACTAAATGACCCCGGCAGATTACGGATAATCTTAGGGTTAAGTAGATGTTTCCCACGAGGGTTAGGTCCGGCAAAGATGGTTATTCTTCTTGACCTGCAAAACAGACACCGTGAGCTCGTCACTGAGAAGGGGGGGGGTTCCTCCTTGTGACCACCCTCCGGCGTGAGAATCAGACTAGATTGCTCTGAATATAAGTGTATATTGAGAGGAATAGCTAGAGAGAAGATAAGATGATCATACCATTCCAAGGTGTTGGAGTATTTATAGCCGAATGTAGGTTTCCAAGCAGGTACGGCCAGCTGTATAATATTCCTTTTCCACCAACTACGGGCTATGTACGTGCCACGATGGGAGTTGGTGGGTAGGCAGCGGCTGATAGTGACATTTTGTACTGGAGCGTGCTCCTCCTCGTACTATTGTCGGTGAGCTGTTACCCTGTGATTGGTTCATGGGCTGCTTTGGTCATATCTTGTCTATTTTGTCCATACCTTGGCAGGTATAGTACAAAAGATTTTCTAGAAGCGTACGGACTAGCTCTTTTAGGCGGGAATATTCTCGCCCTGCTCATTCCTTTTTCAGGTGACATTACTGAAGTATTAAGAGTTAGTGCCTTATGCGTGTAGCCCTACTGTTAGTGCGGGTGGCCTTCCTTCTTGGCTTGTACCCACAACTGCGGGGACAGGCAGGGTACTGTACCAAGGGAGGCTTTCCTGCGGGAACAGCTGGCTTACTGCGTGTAAGGTCTTCATCTCTCTGAGCATGGTGGGTCCTGTGGAACCAGTTGGTCTTTGCGCAGACGTACCTCTTCAAGGTGTGTCTTGCGGGTCCAACTGGGCTTTGCGGGGACCTACCTCTTCATGCCGTGAAGGTAAGTGGAGTTGAGATCGATCCTTACCCAATTGTAAGAGGCAAAGAGACCACTTTTACTATTACTGCATCTACAGGTACAGTATTATGCTATTCTCTCTAGATTTTAAGCATTATAATTAATAGCACCGTATTTATGGTTTGTTGGAACGCAGAAACACCAATCTCTGGAGGGAACCTTGTGATCGATGTTTCGTACTACTTTTTTGGGGTGTATAGTGAGACCAGTGACCTCTGCAACAAGACATCGTGCCCTGTTACCACCGGTGACTTTGCAATCTCTCATTCCCAATCATTACCATCAGTAACTCCACCTGTAAGTTTTTTGTTCTCTATATTATTTTTCACTTATGCAAAATGTTGTATATGTTTATATCTATTGTTTCTATCATTTATTTTGCTTGATGATGACTTTTATTTCTTTTTAGAAAATTCCATGCCTATAGATATGCATTTTTTATAACATTTCTTTGGGCCTGATTTTCTGCAATGTGTGGCAGTGGCAAGCTGTCCATGAATATGGGATAACCCTATTAGAATAAATACTTTTTTGTCCAACTCCAGATGTTTCACTCGAAAATATGATTTTGTTATGCCTTCAGCGTTAACTTCCATTTTTCCTAAATTAAAAAAAAAATGAAATTTTGGGTTAGTTTGTTTATTGAACTTAATATGGTTTTATAACAAACTTTGTAAGTTAAGAATATTGTTCAGCTATAAAAAAAAATTAATAAATAACAATATTATGAGTTATTGTTCTATACAGATTCAAAGCAAAATGAGTTCGGGTCATAACGGGTCATTTAGAAAACGTATCAATTTGGTATAAGTCAAAACGAGTTGTGGCCAAAATGGATTCAGGTTGAAATGAAGCGTTTTGGAAAACCCAAATCGGTTGACAGTGTTGGCTAAGACATAAGGACTGAGAACTGGATCATGGGGTTGAGTCGATCTGGTCCTTTTCGGGTGTTTGGATTGGTCTTGCACTAAAATTCGGGTGGGATTGAATTCGAAGGGGCTAGGCGATTTGAGGGCTTCCATGTACACACAAATTGTTTCATATTTTGTACACACATACATACATTCTAGCTCTGCCATGTACACACACGAAATGTGTTATGCACATACAGTCATACAACGATACCTCGTACACAAACTATACCTCGTACAAAAACTATTTCATACACAGGTGTATGTTTAGGGGGAAAACCATATAAATATCTATGTGGATCTAAATATTTGAATATATATACTTTCATATGAGTTGGTATCAAATGTATTATTTACTTTGATAGATGTTCTTATGGTAGTCAAAATAAATAACCTGGTAGACTGTTCGTTTTCCATAAAGCTGCTAACGTGTATTATTGTGAAAAAAATCAGGGTTCGTATACGCTCACAATGAAGCTGCAAGATGGTAAGAAAAAGGAGTTGACATGCATCACATTTGACTTCAGCATTGGCTGGTACAACTCTGACTCTGAGGAGGCAGTTGCTTCTATTTAGGTAACCAAAACTGTTATCAATATTGTAGATAATCCAAACCCCATGTTCTTGTGTCTTTTGTTTCAGTACTGCGTTGTTATATGTCAATAAATGATGTTTCCTTGTGTAATTATTGTTTCCTCATATGTCATATATCTTAGCAGTTACCGGTGTGTGTTTAATGATTAGAAACAATTGAGTATCCCGATCAAGAAACGAACATCATGATATATTGTTGCTTAAAGTCATCATGATTTTATAAAGTTGTGATTATGATGTTCAACTTAATCAAATTTGACATTCCTATAGTATATTTAATATCTGCCCGCCAGCTACTAGATAAAATGCTTATGTGAGACTTACATGATTTTTGTGAAGAAAACAAGTACAAATCAACATGTTTTCAGCAGGTTGATACACTTAAAAGTCTTTTTTTATGTGGTATAGCCTATTAAATCTTTTTATCCAGCAAGTAGAAGAACATACAAGAGCATTCAGATTGTTGAAAACGTATTTAATAAATCATGTGAAGCATGTGCTAAGGTAGTTGAAAACATTTTTGATAAATCATGTGAAGCATTTGCTAAAAATATAAAGGGTTAAAACATGCATGCAATCCTTTGCTATACGTATAAAGGATACAGAAGTGTATGCACATTATCATATGAGATATCTGTGTTAATAAATTAACAATTGTAGTTATTATGTTGTCACTAACTTTAGGTCCATTTTAATTTTGTTGATTCAATGTCAGCAACACCACATAGTTTGTTTTGTTTTTTTATCCCGTTCATGACTACACATCACCATCTCATTATTTTAACTTCATTGCATTTTGTCATTTATGATCTCTTATTGAATTATCTTTGTCTTTTATCGTTTTAAGATCTCTTATTGAATTTCCTTTGTCTGTGAACTTAGAAGATAATGAAGTTAGTGTTAATGATCTTTTTTTGAATTTACTTTGCTTTCATAATGATGATGAGGGAAGTTGATCTCAATGTTGTTGAAGATTGTAGTGAGAGTGAACAAGATTATGATAAGGATGTTGAGGATGATGATTATGAGGACGCATGTGTTTTGTATCCTTTTTATGATCCTAATACGAATTGGAAATTAGCGAAGCCAATAGTAGCAATGAAATTTTAGAGTCATGCGCAACTAAAAAACATGATGAGTGATTATGGTGTTGCAAATGGTCACTAATTAGTATTCACGGTAAACTACCACAATAGGATGTTAGTTAGATGTGGGACAAAGATTCCGAAGATGATGAGAAGGGGGAGAGAAGAAAGCGTGGAAGTGTCCGTTTAGGCTTTGGGCCTCTAGATTAGAGGCACATATTCTTTTCAAATAAAATCACTAATTGATAAACATACATGCTCAAGGAAGTTTTATTTGGATTCGTTTGTTACATATTCTTGGATTGCAAAATGATATTTTCAAGCAAATAATTAACAATCATGACATTAGTTTTAAGGAAATGTAGCAAAATATCATAAGAAAATACCAATGCAAAATGAGTCCTGGACAATGTGGTAGAGCAAAATAGAAGGTATTGAATGGCTTTGAGGGTGGGTTGAATGAGCATGATGCAAAAGCTGAGATATTGGAAACAAATCCCGGGAGCATTGTGAAGATGGTTGTGGAAACGATGCCAAATGTAGAGATTTATTTTAGTAGTAGAGGCCTTGAAACTACCACTTGGATCTGAAACCTACACGCTAATGCTCACGATTTAGATAGCCATATTGGTAATTTGTTGGAGATCTCTCAAAAGGTATTTAGTGCACATTCATGTTTTTATTCTCCATCATCTTCCTATGGCTGAGTCGCATGTATTTCCACGATGCTCTTTATTATGAACTATGAAGCATGGCTAAGCGATACGACTCATTTTAGGCTTAGTGTACATGTTGTTTGGCCGATCATCGGGGACAAGAAATCTTGAATGGTGACGTTGGCAACTACTAAAATAAATCTCTCCTTTTGGTATCATTTCCACAATCATCTTCATAGTGCTCCCCGGGTTTGTTTCCAATATCTTAGCTTAATATTCTGAAAGTCTTGCATAATGCTCTTTCAACCCACCGTATAAGTTTTCCAATACCTTTTGATTTGCTCTAACACATTGGCTGGGACTCACTTTGCATTGGTATTTTCTCATGATATCTTGTTCCATTTCCCCAAAACTAATTCCGTGATTGTTAATAATTTGCTTGAAATTTCGTTTTGCAATCAAAAAATATGTAACAAGCGAACCCAAATAAAACTTCCTTGAGCATGTATGTTTATCATTTAGTGTTTTTATTTGAAAAGAATCCGCACATGTAATCCTAGAGGCCTAAAGCCTAAACGGACACTTCCACTCTTTCTTTTTCCCCTCTTCTCATCGTCTTCAGTTTCGTTTGTCCCACATCTTACTAACAACCTGCTGTGATCGGTTACTGTGAACACTAATTGGTGACCGTTTGCAACACCATAATCACTCAACATGTCTTTCAATTCCGCATGACTCTCAAATTTCATTGCTATGATGTGCTTCATTAATTTACAATCCCTATTAGAATCATAACTAAGATACAAAACACATGCGTCCTCATAATCATTATCCTTATCATAATCTTGTTCACTTGCACTCCAATCTTCAATAGTATTGAGATCAACTTCATTCTCATAATTGTTGCCAAACAAAGTAAATTTAAGAAAGTTTCATTAAATCATCGGCTCACATACAATATCTTCTTCTGGATGAAAAGATTTAATAGGATGTATGACATAAAAATAAACTTTAGGTGTATTCAACTCGCCAAAATCTTGTTCGTTTGTACTTGTTTTCTTCACAAAAATAATGCAAGTCTCACATACGCGTTTTATTGAGCAGTTTGAGTGCACACTAAATATACTAATGTCAAATTTGATTAAGGGATTGGTTGGTAGTCTCTTAATAACCGTCTTAATAACCGATAAGAGGTTACCTCTAAATGCTAAATGCTTAATAGGTAACCTTAAGTCTGAATGGCTAAGAGGTAACCATTAAGAGACTATGAATCAATAAGAGGTAGCCTTATAATGACCATTAAAATACTACCAAACATCCCCTAAGTTGAACATCATAATCATAAAGTTATTCAATCATGATGACTTTGAGCAACAAGATATCATGAGAAATATCTTGTTTAAACAACTCCATGGCATCAAAAGGGGTCACACAATAGACAATTAAGAAGAAAAATTGAAATATCTTGTTTAAACAACTCAGGGGTCACACAATAGACAATTAAGAAGAAAAATTACTGAAACCTAGTTGTCATTGTTATTGGATTGGTCGACTTCCTCCTTAACACTGGATAATAAATCTGGTTCTTGATTCTTGATGGACGTTCGAAGAAGACACAAGATGGTAGGGCTGGTTATCTAGTATTGAAACATTAACTAACCTAAATAACCAATTATCTAGGTAAAATAACTCTTTTTGTAGGTAAAATATTTAGGATTGAAACATTAAATAAGCGTTAAGTGGCCTAATTATAACAAAATTTTACACTAGTGACCTAATTGGGACACTTCTAAAATTTTATTACAATTTTGTTAGATAATTCGTTAGTTATTCTAAAATTATCTCTCTCTCAAATCTCATCTCTTCAAATTTTTATTTATCTCCTCCATTCCGATACATTTTTTGGACTCGTCTATTGGACTGCGGATGACATGTGTTGGAAGTTCCTTTTGTTCCCACTTTAAATTCGGAACGGTGTAACGCATGACTTCGGAATTACCTTTCGTTCCCACTTTACATTCGGGGTTTCTAATCATTGGCAGACCAGGTGTAGGTGTTGGCCGACCCCTATGAAATTTTTTTAAAGGTATATGTTAAAATCTCTATTGACCTATTAATTTTGGCGCCGACCTTCCTGTGAAATTTTTTCATGGGTCCGCCACTGTTTCAAATAAAAAGATACGTTAAGTTTTGGAAAACATAATAGAACACAATTTTCTGAGTATACAACAGTTCTAAGAGATTAGAATGTGTTTGCTTTGCAACATATTCCAGAATATTCCCTATTAATCCCTATTGATCGCCCGTCGACGCACAACCACTCAACTAGCACCTAGCAAGTTCGCTATTCTACACCACTGTCAGGAATCATGTACATTTACAATGAAGCTGCTAGATAGTAACCAGAAGGAGTTGGCTTGTTCCAGTTAAATAGTAGAATCTGTTTTCTCAACCAACCCATTAATAAAATGTTAAAACAGATATTGAAGATCATCACATGTTCCTTGCGTCCTTTGTTTCTGTACTATGTTTCTGATGTTTATGGTTACTATGTCCTATGTTTGACTATATGTGCATTTGAATGTGATGCTTTCCCATGTTAGTCTATCTCCTTATCAGCATATGCTTTTGATTGAAAGTTCTCATTAATTTTAACTTCTGAAATCACATAATGATGCATGTGTGCATGTTATCACAGTGAGTCAGTGACTTCTATCTTCATCCTTTAAGGTTTAACTCAAAACAGATATTGTAGATGATCCCATGTTTCTTATTATGTCCTCTGCTTCTGTATTATGTTGTTTGATAGAGTCTGACTGTAATAAGTTAATAACGGATCTGTTATTGTATAACCTTATCTGCATGTGTGTTATATTAATGTACCAGTGGGGTAGTTATCATTAGAAGTTGAGACAGGTATCATGCTTTGGGTAAAAGAGTCTTTTAACCCCTCCACTCATTCCTTAACTTTATATCCACAAAAGTCTGATTGATGAAAAAGACTAAAAAAGAGAGGTGCTTTTAGCCCTTGTGAGTGGTGCCATAGCTTGTCTCCCTTTGTGTTTATAATCTGGTTCCCCATCTTCATCATTGCCTAACACCTTAGCTCGAACTTTAGTCGATCTTCGAGGTCTTTTTCGTTTTTTCGCTTGTGCCCATGTGTGTTGTCAGTTTTGATTGATAATGAGTTTAAAGACCATCTCAGCCAATAGTCATTTTTGTGACCATTTTGGAGAGAGGGGATGGAGTTATTGAGTTAATCCTGAAGTTAACGAAAAACAGAAAGTTTGTTTGGAGTTAATTAGATAGAGATAGTTTAAGTCTTAGTGATAATCCCCTATTCATAGGTTCACAGCAATAGAGTTTTGAGTCAAAGAAGTTAACTTGTTTTAACTTGTGTCAAGTTTGAGTTTGTTAATAATACAGTCGGTACTTTTTTTAACTTTGAATCCTGTGTGTTTGTGATTCATCGATAATTGTCTTGTTTACAAAGAAGATTTTTTTTACCGGTAAAATCCTTAAAAGTGTCCGTTTGGTAGATTGAGTTCCTCAATCTATCCCTTTTGACTATTTTCTTTCCAATATGTCTCTCCAACACAGAGCGGAGGCCACAATGTTAGGCGAGCAGACAAGGGACGACGGTATTTAAATCCTACTAAGACTCCACGTGTCCATATTTTAGTAATACCGTTGGAAGGGTTGGAGGACGATGTTATACCGTCTTCCGATGGTGTAATACTATTGGAACGATGCAACACGAGCTAGTTTGTAAATATATAGGCATGTCGACTTATATTTGGACACGTGGCAACATGTGATTTAGCTTTGAACAGTCGTGTCTGCCTATCTAATACAGTTTTTAGTTAGCTGCTCTAACCGGTTACTATAGTTTAGTTTCTCAAACCAAAATGTTAGAACACACAAGCCCACCAAAGACAAGCACTAGATAAGACCTCTACCTCTCACCTTCTCTTGTACCCTATCTGGTCCCATCAAAAGTGATCGATCGATATGGAAATACCTTACGTTTATTCACATTTGTTTATTACTGATGTTTTCATAACCGGATCAATCATTGAACCGGATGTGTTACTAGTCTGCTTTTAAAAACAGTGGTTGTTATATTCAAAGTTATTATAAATACTCTGTCCCTTCAGCCTAACTTAAGTAGTTAAGAAATGAAAGGAAAGAAAGGGAGGTTCTTGAGTAAACTAAAGTCCATTTCCGCCATTTCCAATCTCAAACAAGGTCTAGTTTTCCACGAAACCGCCTTCAATCAACACTCTCAAACACCATCAAATGAAACCGATAATGAACAAGTTTCTAGACCACTCACCGAACCCAAAAACCGTTTATTATTGGTGGACTTCGAAGCAAAGTGTCCACCAGGCGGTAGTGACACCGTTATCCTTTACACGACAAGCTTAAGAGGCATACGCAAGACTTTTGAAGATTGTAACACCATAAGGTTTCTTTTAGGAAGCTTTAAGGTTTTGTACGACGAAAGAGATGTTTCCATGCACATGGAGTTCAGAGAGGAGCTGTGGCGGACATTGGGCGGGCGGGTTATCCCGCCTAGGTTGTTTATTAAAGGAAGACATGTTGGCGGGGTTGATGAGGTAGTTGGGTATCATGAGCAAGGGAAGTTGGTAGACCTTTTGGATGGGATACCGAAACGTAGATTTTATGGATTTCGTATGACTTGGATAACTTTCTAAATCGTATAAAAATATGAGAATTTCTTTCTACGAAATCAACAACGGGATAACACCACAAGTAATTTTCTAAAAAAAAAATAGAATTTCTTTTCTGTGAAAATGAAGTACGAAAGTTACTATTGAACTTCAATAGCTTAGTTGCTACCGGGTATTAACAACTTGCTATTGATTTCCAGTCACTTTTAAAGATAATTTTTGTCCAGCCTTTTGTCACCTAGTATTTGATTTCTAGTGTGATCCTAATTGGGCGTTACTTTGACCCCCACAAGGGGCCACCCTCTTACGCTGCTTGTAATGACTAAAATAGTCCAACTAAGACAACCTAACTTCAGTTTACTATCAGCTCTCAATTCTATTAAATCAAGTTCTAATTTGCGTCAGAGACTTTAAGTTTAAAGATCTCTTGAATGTGCATGTAAAATTGGAATTTGAATGGATTTAATTGGAGAAATTTGTGTTGGTGTATTCTAAATTCTAATCCCTTTCTCTCAAAATAAACACAACATTTTCTCCCAAGGTTTTAACCATGAACATTAAGGATTAACATTGTTTATAACAAGGATGCAAGTGTGTTGATATATACAAAGTGAAGGACAATTATTGTAACTAGGGTTTGGTCATGATAGTGAAATCGTTTTTGCCCCTGGCCACACCATTTTTTGATGGAACAAACTAACGGGGTTAGACGGCACCATACCCCTACTATGTGAAATATCAATCAATAGCCAAACAAGTTCACTGCTTGGTTTTTGCAGTACCGCTTTGCCATATCAACATTGTCTTGAGTCTTGCCACTTCCATTTCATGTCGCATGGGGTGCATCTATCCCTTCCCTCTCATCCCTTCATATCAGCGCCAAGTCAGATTTCATCCACCTCTTCCCTCTCATCTCTTACAGTACCCATGGTATCCATCTTTCCAATCCTAAACTATTTTCCAATTAAATAATTAAAATAAGCAAAACTAATACAAAAGATATAAAGTTAATTTTAAATATATAGAACTAATACTTGTTTGAAAATGTTTGATTTTTTCAAAAGGTATATATACTTGTTTTAGGGATCAGCCAACAAGTATATTAACAGTCATATGACTTCTAGCTAGCGAAATCACATCCGGTAGAACCCAACGATCAACTTCAACATTGCTCGGTACTGCACACCAAGAACGGTGTTGACGGCCGACCAACCCAAATTTGTTTTTGTCACAGTGCACCAAGGACATATTTGTGGCCTAAAGACATATTACGGTATGATAAACAACTTCAATAACAATTTACAATTAAAATGCATTAGAGCTAATCGTTAGAATAGAAACCTTAAATAAGTTATATGAGTATGAATATAATCTATGCATGCATGGTGTCTGACTGTCTTCAATGATGAATTAAACATGTTACCAGACAAGATAACACATCTTAAAAGTTCACTTCAACATTCATGGAAATAAATATGGCCTTAACTAGTGTATTGTAACAAGTATTATAATTTTTCAAGATTTTTTTCAATGCGTGAGACTTGCAAATATATTCTAATTTGATCAAGACTTACTAAGTTAGAAAGTGAAGAAATAAATGTATGCCAACTATAATGCTTTGATAGTACCACTTTAGTCAACAACGGCATTCGTTTTATCATTTACGGCAATACATGAAAAGAAACATCATGGCATTCATTATTGAAAAAAAATAAACATGTTTTTGTTGTAAGAACATAACCTAACATGGTTAAACCTAATATATAGAGTACATTTAACTGCTCATCTCATCAAAAAGTTCCAAATTCTCGTACATATTCCATAACAAAAACAAAAAGAAAAGAAAAATGCACTATGTAACACTTGTGACTATCCCGACGCCATACGTTCTTCATCAAATCATCCTATATACAAACCAGTAACAGTTGATTAATATGAAAGTTAATATTCTCAAATCATGCAGCATATCTTGTATCATGTGATAACACATAACTAAAAAAATCTGACTTCTCACATGAATTCGAAACAGTTACGCCTCAATAACACATCCCGCCAACATCCACGCAACCATAAATGTTAAAACCCAAGCTACATATATCCATTCAAGTTTTTTTTTTCAAAAGTCAACTTTTATTAAAAGACACCCAACCGAGGTAAGGAAAACAACGCAAACAAATACAACATGCCTAAAAATTACAAAACGAGAAATTATGGCAATCTCTCCATAAGATAGACTTGTGTTCCGATATATTCTTTATCCATGGATATCCAAGTGATTTAATATGTTCTTTGTTTGAGAATTGAACATCGTTTCTTATCTTCTATATGCACTAACATCCAACAATATCATGATAATGCCATATAGAATGTCATTTTGACCAACGCCCTCACAAAGAATGCACATACTAAAATTAACCTAGACGCTTCTTTTTTTTATAAGACCATTAAATTCGATAACCCATCTGTCTCCTCTCTCCATCCGAACACGTTACACTTGCTCGGTATCCACTCACACCATTTGAAGTTGCAATATCTTCCAAAACTACCTACTTTAGCAATCAAACATTTAATTATTTTTACCGAAAACTAGTTCAACCCATCTCCCATCCACACTCATTTATCACGTTCCATCTTTACCACACCCGTTCAATCAAAGAAAAACACTTTCGATTCAGTAATTATCTCATCCACCTCCACTTTTGCCTGATTTTGCCAATGATAACATGTATGTAAAGTTGTAACTTGTAAACATATGCATTCAATTACAAGCAAACCCTAAACAAGATATGTTCCATATATTACTCAATCACCATAAAAGTCTAATTACCAAAATATCAAAATAGTCAAGTACAAGTCACAAAATGAAAAACATTTGTATAGTGTTGGTGCATTTTGTGACCGTCGCTATGCAATTATGACCAGCGGAACGCCACAGGCGAAGTTAGCACAACTTCGCCTTAGGCGAAGTTAGAACAACTTCGCCAACGGCGAAGTTGTAACAACTTCTGCCTTAGGCGAAGTTATCACAACTTCGCCATAGGCGAAGTTAGCACAACTTCGCCTACTGAAGCCCAGGCCCGTAAATGTTTGTCTATATATAGTTGTGTCTTGTTTAGTTTTAGGGATCCAGAAATCAGTGTGTGTTTGAGCAGCTTGTTTATTGAGAGAGAGTAAGAGACTAGAGTCGTGTGAGACGACCCGAGGTAGAGCTCACCTCGGGTCAGTCGTGTTCTCTGTTTTTGTTACGGTATGTAACGTGATTATTTTATATATGAATCTGCAGATTTGTTTATCCCGTTCTAGTATTTGTTTGTGTGCTTGATCGTGTACGTGTTTGTGTTATTCGTCTGTACACCATAAACGAGTCTAGGAGGATTCCGCACTCCTAGACCTCGTGCGGATCTCGTATCGATCGCCGACGCCCCGGGGGGACTAACAAGTGGTATCAGAGCCTTAGGCTCTTACGCTATGGTTCGAGATCTGCGTTTTGGTGTTTCTGGCACGTTTCTGTGCGTTTCTGGCCGAACAGTTCTTCAGGCGAAGTTATTGTTCATCAGGCGAAGTTGCCGTCACTGTTCGTAGGGTTTCAGCGAAGATATAAGGTCTGGCGAAGTTATGAACAGGCGAAGTTGACTTTAGGCGAAGTTGACTTCTCGGCGAAGTTATAGCCAGGCGAAGTTATGAACAGGCGAAGTTATGAACAGGCCAGGCGAAGTTATGAACAGGCGAAGTTATGAACAGGCCAGGCGAAGTTATGAACAGGCCAGGCGAAGTTATGGCCAGGCGAAGTTAGCAGCCAGGCGAAGTTATGGCCAGGTGAAGTTAGCAGCCAGGTGAAGTTAAAAAAAAAAAAAAAAAAAAAAAAAAAAAAAAAATTGTTTGGAGTTTTCGTCTGTATGGCCGGGTGTACACGATTATTGTGAGACCGAAGATGTTGTTCCGTCAACGAGTGATCTTGTTATCTTTTGGTTTTACGTGTGAACAAATACGTGTCAACTCTGATTTGGAGTTGAGGTTGTGAATGGGTTATTGTTTGTAACTGGATATTGACACATATTCGGGTGTTTGTGGGAAAGGAAATTGTTGTTGTTCGTGGTGACCAACCGAAGAAAGTCAAATTGAACTGAAGGTTTTTCGTCATTACTGGATTGCGGTCAGAGCATATTTTTTATGTTATTTTCAAGGCGTTCGAGAATTGGATCCTGAAACGTGATGCTTATTTATTAGAGTGAAGATTCTGGAACAAGTTGGATTTAACCGGGAATTAAAGTGTTTATGTTCCTGATCGTTATCCCTGGTGATTGAAGATGCTTCAGATTTTTTAATGGTCGTGTGTCAGATTCTGTCAGGGTGGTTTTGTGATGAAATTGATCACTTGATGTTGAGTAGTTGAAGATTAAACCTTATCGTATGCCGACGATTTGGTGAAGTTGTGGAGGAAGCCCAACTTCATGTGTTGGTGAAGTCAGATGGACTCACGTGATTGGTTGAGATGATCTATTGGCACGAGGATGCATGCATTACAAAGACCTCAATCGTTATAGTCGGAGAAGCTTACACTGAAGGGGAGATCTGATATGGAAGACGCTGGGTGATTGGTAGATTTGTGAAGCTACAGGACAGTTTCCGACACGGCTGGTTGACTGCAAACAGAAGATCATCAGTTAAGAGGGAGTCTGTTGGTGCATGTTTTGTAACAGATGATCTTTCGTGTTTGTTAGAATTGAGAGCAACGGTCAAAGGGGAGACTGTTGGTGCATTTTGTGACCGTCGCTATGCAATTATGACCAGCGGAACGCCACAGGCGAAGTTGCTATGCAATGCAAAGTTGGTCGTTTAGGGTTTGTTTCAGTGTGTTTCATATTGGTGTTACGTGTTATTTTCTGTAATAGTGACCGTGAGTCACGTGTTCGGTTATCAATATAACGTGGTTGATTTATTGCTCGTGTGATTCTATCTCTACACTCGTAACTACCTGCGCAGGGATTCCGCACCTGCGTTGTTAGCGATATCCCGTGTACGATCCGTTCAGGAACCTTCAATTGGTATCAGAGCCAATCGGCTCGATTGTGAGGTTCGGGATTTCACGCGGGTGTAGAAAACGTCTCGTTTGACCTATTCGCGGGACGTGTTTTTGTTGGGATTGAGTTTTGCTAGTGCTTGACAGTCATTTTCAAGCCTTTGCATTGATCGGGAGCTGCTGGATTGACGAAAACAGATCTGAACAAACTTCCCTGTTCATCGGGCGAAGTTACCGTTCATCGGGCGAAGTTACCATTCTTCAGGCGAAGTTGCCGTCGCTGGAATTAGGGTTTTTGGCGAAGATATAAGGATTAGCGAAGTTAACCACAACTTCGCTCACTTCATAAGTTCGCCTTAGCGAAGTTATCCGCAACTTCGCTTCATACCCAAGTTCGCTCAACTCATAAGTTCGTCAGAGCTAAGCGAAGTTATTTTTTAACTTCGCCAAATCTAGCGAATTTAAGATCTCAGCGAAGTTCTCTTTTCAGCGAAGTTAACTTTCAAGCGAAGTTATTCTTAACTTCGCCTACTGAGCTGTTTTAATATTTTTTTTGTTTTTTTCAGGTTTTTCAGGTTTTTGCAAGGATGTCGTTGATCAACATCTCCGATTTGGTCAAGATGGAAGTAGAAGCGGGGTCTGCCACTAAGGCCCCGAGGCTGATGAAAGGAACTGACTTCGTGGCATGGAAGGACAGATTCATCCAATATATTAAATATCAGGATGCAAAGATGTGGGTGTGCATCCAGGATGGATATATCCCACCAACCATGGTGTACGAAGGTCGCTATTGTGGTTAAGAAGTACAGCAAAATGGAGGACGAAGAGAAGAAAATGTACGAGGCCGAAAGCAAGGCCCATGCTGCGATAACAATGGCACTTCCTCAAGAGGTTCTCCATACGTTCCGAAAGTACACTTCTGCAAGAGAGCTTTGGGATGCTCTTGAAAATAGATTCGAGGGGAATGTGGGTATCCGTGCATCGAAGGTAAAACTTTTGAAGACCCAGTTCTCCGTTTTCAAATTTTTGAAGAACGAATCACTGGATGATATTATCACCAGATACTATCATCTAATGACAGAGCTCAGCAATTATTCAATTGCTTACCGAGAAGAAGAGATCGTTGAAAAGCTTCTCGATGCTCTCCCACCGAAGTGGGAAATGTACACCGTCCTTATGAGGGAAGACAGAGACTTTCCAACCTATGATCTAGAAACAGCAGTAAACAAGCTCAGAACTTATGAGCTTAATATGGTTCGAAAGGAAACACCAACAGATCAGATACAAGACCCTGGTATGTATGGTGCTAAGGTTAACTCAGGCTCAAGTTCAAGGCCTGAATCTGCTGCCTTTTACTCGAAAGGGGAGTCAGGTCCTGACTCACCTCATGAAGGAAATGTTTCTGTTAACATGAATGGTGATGTATGTTTCGTTGCTGGAGGATCTAGTACTTCAAAGCCTCAAGCGTCCTCAAGTGGTTTTTCTGCACATGCCTCAAGCAATAATTATTCCAAGATGCCTATGAGTGTAAAATCTGCTGAAGAGCAATTTGCAGTCTATGCATCATTTATTGCTTCCTATGAAAACTACATCCAGGGGAAGATTGTGGACCCTGCTGTTCTGGATGAGGACTACGACCAGATCGATGCTGATGATCTGGAGGAGATGGATTTGCAATGGCAAATGGCAATGATTGTGAGGCGTGTTAAACGGTTTATGCACAAAACTGGAAGAAAGTTTGTTGGTGGTAGGCCCGGGTTCGACAAGTCCAAGGTAAGGTGCTATAATTGTCAACAGTACGGGCACTTTGCCAAGGAATGCAGAAATGAGAGGGTTGAACGAGGACAAGGTCGACCTACACAACACTCAGGAGTTAACAGAGAGATAAATGCCATGTTGACCAGAGAGGCAGGAGAGTACAACTGGAATCAACGCTCAAGTGGTTCTGGTGAGCAAGCAAACATGGCTGAGTCTGAAGCTGAAGAATGTGAGAAGGTTGAAGAAATTGAGAAAGCAAATGAAGAAGAAACCGCTTTCATGGCAAATGACAAAGATAATCGCTCCGAGGTAAGTCCTAAACCTGTTTGTACAAAATGTGAGAATTTGTCTGAGCAACTTGCGACCATAACTGATCAGTATGTTCGTTTAGATGCTGAATTTAAAAATCTTAAAGAAGATCATCATTTTACTAAGGCAAGAGAAAACAGTTTTAAAGTTAAAATAAAAGCATGTGAAAAAGATGTCAAAAGCTTAAAAACTAAACTTGCTGAAAAAATTGATGTAATTGACCTAAGCTATGAGGTTTTAGAAGAAAAAACTAAACTTATTGCTGAACGTGAAAAGCAGATTGCTGACCACCAGGTGAAAGTGGTGGAACTGAACCGAAAACTCGAGCAGTTCCGAAATTCCTCAGCTATTCTTGATCACCTTGTTAGTGATCAAGGTACCTCTCCAAAGAGAGGAGGAATTGGTTATCACGAGGTTCCACCACCGTATAACCATAATTACGCTTTTAACCCTAGTGTACAGAAATCTGCTGAGTTTGAAGTTCCTCAGACAGTTCCCATCAAGGTTACATTTAAAGAACCAACTGTTAGTAATGGCGAAACGGGTTCGCCTGTTTCTAGTGTAAATATTTCTGTTACGAGTCCAGTCTCATCGGATTCGGATAAGTTGTCCGAATCTGGTAAGACGAACGAGAATGTAGTGTTACCCACCGGTGGAGATAAAACTAAATCTTCTAAAAAGTGTACTCCACTCAACCCGTATGTCCCACCTTATGTGAGACGAACGGCTGGTAACACTGCCTCTACATCCAAACCAACATTTGACAAGAAATTGGAGAGTCGGTGTTGCTTTAGATGTAACAAATTAGGGCATTTAGTTGCAGATTGCCCTCTGGAGCCGAGATTCAGAGGTGTGAAGCCAAATAAAAATGAGAATAAGCGTCATTTTGTTCCTGCTAAAAATGAAAACTTTAAAAAATGCCATAATGTAACGAATTCAAGTTTTCATAATGACCAACCTCATTTTTACAACCAAACCTCAAGATATAACACTTTCAATTCTCAAAGGTTTGGAAGGCATTACACCCAATCTGCAAGGAGATTCCCTAACAGGACTTACAGAAATTATCCTGACGCTAACTTGAGAAAGCCAGGGTACGGGACGTATCGATCCAAGACCAATTGGTCTTGGGTCCCAAGATTCTAACTCTTTGTTTTATTGTGCAGGAACAGTTGAACAGGGCTGCAAACAATCTTTGGATTGTAGATAGCGGCTGTTCCAGGCACATGACAGGCAACAAACACTTGTTGCAAGACTTAAAACCTGTTCAGGGAGCTAGAGTTAGTTTTGCTGGTGAAAGCGGTGGAAGGATTACCGGTAGAGGAACTGTGTCGAATGGGAGAATGACACTTGAAAATGTAAACTTTGTGGAGGAATTAAAGCACAATCTGCTGAGTGTGTCGCAGATTTGTGATAAAGAATACACTGTCCATTTCACTAAGAATGAAGCGATTGTATTGAAGCCTGGTTTTCATATACCAGAAGAATGGATAGTAATGAAAGCTCCACGTGAAACGAATACATACGTGTTGGATATGAGGTCTACTGAAATGGCCACCGGAGAATCCTGTTTAATGACAAAGGCAAGCGAATCAGAATCAGAATTATGGCACAGGAGAATGGGACATATTCATCTTCGTAAGATGAACTTCATTGTCAAAAATGGGCTTGTGATGGGCGTTCCCTTAAAGAGTTTTAACTTTGAAGATAAATGCATAGCGTGCAAGAAGGGAAAACAACACAAGAAAAGCCATCTCACCAAGACGATCAACTCAATTGCTGGTACTCTAGAACTACTTCATATGGATCTCTTCGGTCCGGTGAATGTACAAAGTCTAGGCGGTACTTCTTACTGCTTGGTGATAACTGATGATTACTCGCGATACTCGTGGGTATATTTTCTGAAAACGAAAGACGAGACGACTCAGATGGTGAAGAATCTAATTACAAAAGTCGAGAACGTCATGAGTAAATCAGTTAAATTCATCAGAAGCGACAATGGGACAGAGTTCAAGAACTTTGAGATGGAAATCTTTTGTCTTCAGAAGGGTATTGAGCATCAATACAGCGCTCCGTATACTCCACAACAGAACGGAGTAGCTGAAAGGAAGAACTGAACGTTGATTGAAGGAGCCAGAACTATGCTGGCAGACTCATAGCTTCCTGTGATGTTCTGGGCTGAAGCAGTTGCTACAGCCTGCTATGTTCTGAATCGGGTGTTAACCGTTAAGAGACTTGGAAAAACTTGTTACGAGCTTATGCACGGAAGGAAGCCCAACTTGTGCGGTCTTGAACCTTTTGGGTCTCCTTGTTCGATTTTGAAGACTAATTCGAAATTTGGTGAAGTAGCTGATGAGGGAATCCTAGTCGGTTATGTTGTTGGGACTCCCAACAGACGGGTCTTCAATACGACAACTTGCAAGGTGGAGGTGGTTTGTAACACCGACATTACTAGTTACCAACCGCCAAAACCAAGCAATGGACCTGCTGAGCTGTTTGACTATGTTAAACTTTTTAAGTCGTTTAACGTACCTACTTTGGAAATTTCTGAAGAAGACGAAAGAGCAGTGACGAAGATGATATTTGATGAGGAAAAGGAGGTAGTGCAACATCAGATGACAGAAAAATCTCAGCCTTCCACATCAAACCCTATCGATACCCCTGCGGCCTCAACTGAAGATGAGTTTATTAATCCTTTTCACTCTCAGCATGAAACTACCATAGATGAGATCTCTTCAAACTTGGAAGACAATTTGCATGTCGATGTTGTTCCGACCACGAGAATTCACAAAGATCACCCATTGGAGAATGTTATAGGTGATGTGTCCTCTAGTGTACAAACCAGAAGTAGCTTGAATGAGCACACCTGTGTTTATACAAGCATTAAAGATACAGGTATCATGAACGAATGTTTGTACTCTTGCTTCATAAGCCAAGTTGAACCGAAGAATTATCAAATGGCTTTAAAGGACAGCTCGTGGGTCGAAGCCATGCAAGAAGAGTTGGCTCAGTTCGAAAAAATGGAAGTTTGGACTTTGGTTGAAAAACCAAAGAATGTGCATGCTATAGGCACGAAATGGGTGTTCAAGTGCAAGAGAGATGAAAAGGGGATTATCGTGAGAAATAAGGCGAGGCTGGTTGTTAAAGGTTTTAATCAGCAAGAGGGTATTGACTACAATGAGGTTTTCGCTCCTGTTGCCCGGTTAGAAGCGATTAGATTGTTTTTGGCGTTTGCTGCATCTAAAAAGATGAAGGTGTTTCAGTTGGATGTGAAGAGCGCGTTTCTTAACGGGAAAGTTGATGAGGTTGTGTTTGTTGAGCAACCTCCGGGTTTTCCTGACCCAGACTTTCCGGATCACGTATACAGGTTGAGCAAGGCGTTATATGGGTTACATCAGGCACCTCGTGCCTGGTATTCAACGTTATCAGACTACTTGCTGGAAAATGGTTTTGAAAGAGGATTGATTGACAGTACGTTGTTTGTGAAGAGAGAAGGATGTGACTTCCTACTGGTTCAAGTCTACGTGGATGACATCATTTTTGCTGCATCAAGAGTATCCATGTGTCAGGATTTTGAAGCTGTCATGAAGAAACGATTCGAGATGAGTGCTATGGGTGAACTAACCTTCTTTCTAGGATTGCAGGTTGATCAGAAGAAGGATGGGATGTTCATTCATCAAACAAAGTATGTTCATGATGTGCTGAAGAGATTCAAGATGGAGGACTGTTCTCCATATGACACCCCAATCTGCGTCAATCACAAATTGGGCGCTGAATCAGATGGTGACGCAGATGTGGACCCTACTCTGTATCGGGCGATAATAGGTTCATTAATGTATTTAACTGCTTCTAGGCCCGATATAATGTTTTCTGTTTGTCTTTGTGCTCGTTTTCAGGCAAACCCAAAGGAATCTCACATGAAAGGTGTGAAGAGGATTTTGCGGTATCTTAAGGGCAAGCCGAAACTAGGGTTGTGGTACCCAAAGGGAGGAGACGTTGAACTGGTGGCATATACAGATTCTGATTATGGTGGATGTAATCAGAGTCGGAAGTCAACAACAGGAGGCTGTCAGTTTCTTGGAGGAAGATTAGTTTCCTGGCAGTGCAAGAAACAGACATCAGTTGCAATTTCAACATGCGAAGCTGAATACATGGCAGCATCCAACTGCTGCTCTCAGGTTTTGTGGATTCAGCAACAATTGCGCGACTATGGTCTGAATTTCTTACTTACTCCTATTTTAATTGATAACACTGCCGCCATCTCAGTAATTAACAATCCCGTGAAGCACAGTAAAACTAAGCATATTGACATTCGTCATCACTTCATACGGGATTGTGCTGAGAAGAAACTGATAAAGATCGAAAAAGTTGATACACTTGAAAATTTTGCTGACTTGTTTACAAAAGCGTTTGATAAATCCAGATTTCAAAACCTAATTGAGCTAAACGGGATGATCAATCCCGAGTAACCATGTCTTTGATTTTAAAAAAAAAAAAAAAAAAAAAGGGTCATTTTTGCTTAAAATCAGTCGGTTACCTCAGTTTGATGGACATATCCTCGGATATGTTTTGGTCCTCGTTTTTCGACTTAGAAAATAAGGATAGCCATTAACCGGAAGACTGAAAGTAACCGGGGCAGCTATGACGTGTGTTCTTTCAGTTGCTGAAAATTAGTCGGTCATACTTAGTAAGAAGGACACATACTTGTATGTGGTCGGTCCAGTTGATCCATTGGATCTTCAGGATAGCCGTTTACCTGACGACTTTGACGTGATTGGGGCGATTGAAATTAAAGTTTTTTTTTTTTTGGGAAATGAAATTAATTTTCAAGTCTGTTACTTCGTAAGAAGTTCTATGCTGTGTTTAACAGAAAATTGATCCAACCTTGGAAAATGATATATATACTGATTGTGTGTGCTTAACTAGTGAAGTTATTAGGCTTAAAAGGCTTTAGAACAGTCATTGTATGTCATGGTAATTTTTATGGTGCGTAAAAGTGTATGTGATACTAACTTAAATTTACTCGAATTTACGTGGAAACTCCTTAAGAGTTTTGTATGTCTTCATACATATCTTTTCGAAGGATAGGCAGAAAAGCGACTACCCAGTCATACACGAGCCCGTAAGTGTTCTGATTCCCGTGAAGAAAGCATTTCAAGATACTGCAGTGATCCAGATTCGGGACTTGCAGTGGTTTAGTACTCCGAAGTCGATAAAAATGTTTGTTTAAAAAAAAATATATATATATATATATATATATACGTGTATATTTTTAAGTACTTATGAGACATAGTAACAATCAAGACTTCTCAAGTCTGGAGTTAGAAGAAAACGGGAGGCAGACATCGTGTATCTACAAGATAATCAGACATTATGGGTCGAAGTCAACTCGGGGTGACTTGGGTATAGCCAAATACGCTTTGAGAATAGATAGAAGACATCATTATCTCTGAGATGTTGCCATCTTAAATTTTTGAGCTTAATTGAACCTTAATCCGTATCACAGAAACGATGAAAACCATTTACGTTATTTACATGCTTACAACCTGTGTCTCTATGTCATAATACAGCTAAACACGGATCTAAGTGACAGTCACATCGTTAGTATGATTCCTGTTAGGATCTTTTCTACAACGTAGTGGTCTCTGACTAGACTGAAATTTGATCCCTTATTTCGTTAAAATTTTTCTAAGTTTTTTAGTTTTTGTAGTTATATTATTTTATTGTTGGTTACTTGGACATGATCATTTTTGTTTAACTCTTTTTGGAAACTTCTAATGTTAAGTGCAAGATTATTCAAACTTAAAGGGCTGATTTTGAAAATACGGGCGAAGTTGTTGAATTTGGCGAAGTTGTGCTTAACTTCGCCTAGGCGAAGTTAAGCGTAACTTCGCCTGAACCAACTCAGCCCTATATAAGGACTTTCAAACGGAAGCAGTAACATATATTGCAAATTTTTCCGGCGAACATAATATCAAATCCATATTATCCGATATCGTGTTTTCATTCCGTTTTCGATCCTTGATTTCAGTTTCTTGTGCTCATTATCGGTATGTGCTGTCAATATCATTCACAAACTTACTCGTTCGGTATAGTTTTACCCGGTTCGAGACCTCGGGTCGTCGAACCTTCGAAACCAAGTTTTTCGACCTCACGTTACGTGTTCATGGACGACCTTTTCGTCCTAACACCATTGAAATATGTTGGACTTCATTGTTATATCCTTAAATCGGTCCGAAACGTCGGATAAAACTTGTTTGAATCTGAACAGTCGCCGTTTCAGATTCAGGCGAAGTTAAGGTTTACGCGAAGTTATTCTCAACTTCGCCAGTGGCTTAAGTTCGCTTTCAGCGAAGTTATCCACAACTTCGCTTGAAGCTTAATTTCGCCTATGGCGAAGTTGACCATAACTTCGCCTTGAACACAACTTCGCCTATTTCAAATTTTTTATAAGATTTCAGACGAACTTACAGATGAAGCGAAGTTGTTCCCAACTTCGCCTCACCTTTAAATTCGCCTGTTCTGTGTACATCACAACTTCGCTCGTGGTACTTAGCGAACTTGTGAGCTGCTTACACACTGTCTAACTTGTTTTGTTTGGTGCAGATATGGCTGCTGTTGGAGGTGCTGGTGGTGATGATGGTGATGAGCAACGACAATTCTTTCCAGCCCATAACCAATACATCACTTTGGATCCAGACGCACGAGGTGTTGAAGACTATAGGGAGATTATCACATTTCTCCAACGATCACGAGTTTTTCACGCGATCACTAATACACTACCCATATCTCTGCCTAACATTGACGATTTCTGGCAGACGGTGTATTATGATTGCAGACCTGAGCCTCCGGTGATGCGAGCAACCGTAAATGGTCACAACATACAGTTTTCCTCGGAAGACATACGGTTGGCTCTGCAGTTCGGTGATGAAACGAGAGACGACCCAACGGAGTTCGTAGCTCCTTTCCGTGACGGAGCTTACTTGAGGATGGGTTATTCGGGTCCGCTGGGGGACTCGCAGAGGAGGAAAGGCTTTCTGCTGGATCAATGGCGCCTTCTGATGCATGTGTTAATAGTATGCATGTCCGGCAGAAAGGCAGGAACAGACGGGATGGGTGCGACGATGCAATCGGCCATGATTGCGCTGACTTACAACCGCAGATATTCTTTTAGTCAGCTAATCTTTTACGAGATTGATCGTCAGAGACGGGCGACGGCGCGCGAGCGTTTTATTATGTATCCTCGATTTCTACAAATGATTATTAATCATGTCGCTCCGTCTATACCGCAAAGACGCCCTATCAGATACGTTGAGTGCGTAACAAAACGTATCTTTGCTCAGTGCAGGACGTCGAGCACTCGTAGCAACCCTGAGCGGCGTCCCAGGCATACTCCACTTTTCGGGTATCTCATCAACCCGGAGTATGTTCCTGCAGGAGGGGACGAGTTCAGAGATCCCCAACCACATCAGGCAGCAGCACCTCATGCTGTATCAGCTGTGCCTGTGGTTTCTACTGTTGCCTCTGCTGCTGTGCCAGCTACTGTATCTCATGCTGTGTCTACTGCTGAAGACGTTGATCTTAATGCTGCCTTTGGCGTACATGGTGTGTTTGATATGGATGTCTCGGGTCCTCGATTTATGGATGTTACCAGTGCAGCTACTTCGGTAGCTGACTCTGATCTAGACGAGACGTTTGCTGAGGCAAGAAGACTTATGGTGTCTCGGGAACGGACTACGGGAAAGAGGCCGAGAACTGTGGAGGAGGATGAGGATGAAGTGGATGAAGAGGAGGCAGTGCAGATTGTGCTTAGACGTTCAAGAAGAGAACAGAGAGGTATAGGTTCGGGAGCTGGAGAATCTTCAAAACTAGTACGTTTTGCTCCACCTGCCTTGTCTGGTATGTCTCTTATTACTACTACAGCACAGGTTACATCGGTCGAGACGTCGGCCCCAGCAATTGTGTCCCTACCACCCCAACCGCTTAATCCACCGGTGGTAGTTGCACGATTTGTGGAGTCGACAATCACTTCTACTGCAGTGTTACCAAGTGTCCCACCTGCGGTCACTTCTGCTGATGTCCCGCCAACTCCAACGCCTACTTCAGATTCCGAGAGGATTACATCACTAGAGCGGATTGTTGCTGATCAGACAAAGACCATTCAAAGCCTAGTGGAATCCAATCGACTACAAGCTGCCCTCCTGGTTGAACATGGAAGAATAATAGATGCCTTCAAGGATTACTTGGCATCTCAGGGGGAGAATACTTGTAGGGGCGATGAGTTGAGAACAAAAAGACGAGAAGATCATGACGATGATCCCAATGCACCTTCCGGTGCAGGTGATGAGCTGCCAAGAACCTCTCAGGCTCTTGAGGCTTCCACAACTGAGGGGGAGTCTACAAATGCAGCTGGTGATGATGTTGTAGTTGTGGATGACGACGCTGATGTTGAAGACGTTATTGATGCTTTGAAGGAGTTGGATGAGGAGGAGGACGATGAGTTGATGGATGATGACGACGTGTTGCCTATGGATGAGATTGAGAGGATAGGAGAACAGATTAATGTGGAAGATGTATTAGAAGAAGGTGAGACTGTGGATGATTCAGTGGAACATGAGATTCCAGCTGTTGAGAGATCAGAATTGGGGGATGAGAGTGTGATAGAAGATACAGTATGGGAGGAGCAGCCGAACTGGAAAGAAGGCTGTGCTCAGTGGTTTGTTAAAACCAAGAAGCCTGCAGTGCCAACGATGTTCAGAAAGACTTATAATATAAAGGGCTATGCAGAGTCAAAGAAGGGAATCATATGCTGGTTGTACGACAAAGAGCTGAAACTATTTGTGATCAAACGGTACGACGGCATTCAGTACTTTAAGAGATTGTTGAGATCTCTGAATTCCTTACCAGAATGTGAGGTGAAAGATTTAGCGAGATTGGGGCTGATCAATAGAAGCAATGATGATATGGCAAGAATCATTGAGAAGATTGTATGGAAAGAAGCCATTAAAGACAAAAAGTTTGAACTGCTAAAGCCTCAAAAAGGAAAGTTGATAGAAGACAAAGATCGTGGAATGAGGGCTGACGGCAAACCATGGATGGTTATGAAGTATAAACCAGTCCGTCATTTGAAAGAAGTACCGATGAAAGTTATGCCCAAGAACGTCCTAAAAGATTTAAAATGGTGGTACGTAGATTGCGAGACAGCTGAGGCAGTAATGGAAGATGAGGATGAACAAGAAGTACTTCGGGTTTACGACCCGATGCATCTTGTTAATCTGTCGCAGGCTGATTTGAAAGTGCTCAACGAGAAGAAGATCTTCTACATTCCTGCTTGGAAGGATCAAGCTAGGAAATATCAAGGGGTAGTGTCGGTATGTGTGAGAGAAGGGGCGCACGCGTAGAGGTGAAGATTACAAGACTCAAGATTTGAAGATCAAGATATGAAGCTACTGCCAAGGGGGAGTCTGTTGGTACATGTGTGTCAGTAGTTCATAGTCTAGCATTTGTAATCGAGTCTGTAATGTAATTATGATTTGTTTATGATTGTTTTGTAATACGCGAAGTTGTCAACAAGTTCGCTATGGCGAACTTGTTGAATCAGCGAAGTTATGGACAACTTCGCCAATGGCGAAGTTGTCGTGTATAAAACTGTTTCACTGAAACAGTTTGAGTGTTGGTTGTTTAGGGTTTGTTTCAGTGTGTTTCATATTGGTGTTACGTGTTATTTTCTGTAATAGTGACCGTGAGTCACGTGTTCGGTTATCAATATAACGTGGTTGATTTATTGCTCGTGTGATTCTATCTCTACACTCGTAACTACCTGCGCAGGGATTCCGCACCTGCGTTGTTAGCGATATCCCGTGTACGATCCGTTCAGGAACCTTCATATAGGGTAGTGAAATGTAAGGTTTTCAGCAACACAAGTTTGTAGTCAAAACACACAAACAAACAAGTCAAAATCCATCCACCACTTGAATGTATACTTCATCTTCATCCCCAAATAATAATAATTAATAATCTTTATTTTGCTTTTGCAGGTTTATTTCATGATCCATCGTTTCTTCACTCAATTCATCTTCTTGCTCTCTCTCATCACCAACTTCCTCTCTCTAAATCTAAAACCCATCATCACCGAAACCCTAGACCTCATCAAAATGGACTCTTTCTTCTTCTCAACCGATGACGACGACTTGCTCTACGGCACCACCGGCAGCCGCTCAATCAATAGCTTATCAGACCTTGAAGACGAGAAGCTTTACCTCGTCAATTACAGGTGAATTTGTGAAATGGGTTTGTTGTTAATTGTTAATTAAGTGTAAAAAACCACAAATTGATCATTTTGATTGGTGGGTTTTGTTGGGTTTTTGCTTAGGTGGTGGAATGAGCCACGGAAGTTGTTGTTTAAGGAAGTCGGTGGGTGAAGAGGTAGGTCCCCGCAAAGCCCAGTTGGACCCACAAGACACACCTTGATGAGGTACGTCTCCGCAAAGACCAACTGGTTCCGCAAGAACCACCATGCTCAGAGAGATGAAGACCTTACACGCAGTAAACCAGTTGTTCACGCAGGAAAGCCTCCCTTGGTACAGTACCCGGCCTGTTCCCGCAGCTATGGGTACAAGCCAAGAAGGAAGGCTACCCGCACTAACAGTAAGGCTACACGCATAAGGCACTAACTCTTATACTTCAGCAATGTCACCTGAAGAAGGAATGAGCAAGGCGGGAATATTCCCGCCCAAAAGAGCCAGTCCGTACGCTTCTGGAAGATCTTTTGTACTATACCTGCCAAGGTATGGACAAAATAGACAAGATCTGACCAAAGCAGCCCATGAGCCAATCACAGGGTGACAGCTCACTGACAATAGTACGAGGAGGAGCACGCTCCAGTACAAAATGTCACTATCAGCCGCTGCCTACCCACCAACTCCCATCGTGGCACGTACAGAGCCTGTAGTTGGTGGAAAAGGAATATTATACAGCTGGCCGTATCTGCTTGGAAACCTACCTTTGGCTATAAATACTCCAACACCTTGGAACGGTATCATCATCATATATCATCTGATATTATCTTATCTTCTCTAGCTATTTCTCATAATATACACTTATATTCAGAGCAACCTAGTCTGATTCTCACGCCGGAGGGTGGTCACAAGGAGGAACCCCCCCTTCTCAGTGACGAGCTCACGGTGTCTGTTTTGCAGGACATCAGAAGAATAACCATCTTTGTCGGACCTAACCCTCGTGGGAAACATCTATTTAACCCTAAGATTATCCGTAATCTGCCGGGGTCACTTAGTGTTTCTTCATTGGCGCCATCCGTGCATAAAAGCTAGAACTAATTTTTCTCAGTTTTTTCAAAACCTCTGGAAAGATGGTTAAGGTTACTCCGGTGCCAAGGCCAGCGAGTGACCAAGAAACCCCGGTAACCAAAACCCCAGCTACTGGGGGGAACACCGGCGAGTACACAAATTTTACGAACACTACCCCGGTTACCCAAGCCGGGGCAAGTGCAGTAAACAATCCTCCCCTTGGATTCATTAATACCCAGGTGGAGAGGCAACAGACAAGGCACCCCCGCCAAACACTTGATCAAGTGAAAGCGTGGGCGGAAGCACGTCAGAAGGAATTCCAAGCGGAGTTGGATGAACGTTTGCGTTCACTCCAACAGGCTGACGAATTCGGAAGTACTCGACAACAGCTCAACACGAGCAATGATTGCGAGTACTTGGACAATGATTGGGAGGAGTCCGACAGCGACGCAAACCCTCGTCATAGGGCGAAAGGGAAGCGCAAAGAAACGGACTTCCAACCGAGAAGGAATTTTGGAGAAACCTTCAAACCGAGGAACGCGGGGGGAAACTCACGTGACTTCTCCAAAACCTTTAGACCGACTGTTGCAAATGCGGGAACGTCCAAGTTTGCAAGGGACATTGCGGAAGCAATCTCCCCGAAGAGTGCCAAACAGATGTCCAACATCGGCACTTATGATGGCATATCCGACCCAGACGATCACTTGAACAGATTCATAGCGGGGGCAACCGTCAGCAACTGGACGGAACCCACGTGGTGTTATATGTTCCAGATGACGCTGGTCGGAGCGGCCAGGGCATGGTTTGATCGTCTACCGGTCCACCACATCTATGATTGGGCGGACTTCCAGCACAAGTTCAGTCAACAGAGAAAATATACTGAAGAGCAGTGGACGATCCTCAACTGCGTTAGAGAGGATGATGAATCTTTGCTAGACTTCATCACTCGCTTCAACTCAAAGAAGCTGAGTCTGAGCACCATAAGCGAAGATCTTGTTCGCGCAGCTTTCATCCAATGCGCCGAATATCCAGAGCTTATCCGCACATTGACGGGTAAAGACGGCATGCCATCCACATGGGATGCCATCATGACGGCAGCCAAGCGCTTTGCCGAAACGGAAAAGCAACTAGGTCGGAATCTTCCCCAGAGTACAAATCTCTACACGCAAAGGACCAGAGAAAACAACGTCCGGACCGCCCAGCAAAACAAAAAGAGGAAGCTAGGCATTTGCCAGTCAAGGGTAAACTTTAACACCTCATCCAGCTCTCGCCCTCTATTAGGCGGAAGGGATAACACGCACCCATCAAACCGAAACCCCCGATGGACGCCACTCACAAAAAGCGTCACGGAGATATTTGCCACCGAGAAACTCCCATGGCCAAAAGCTCCAATGATCCGGCAGTGCCACAATGCTGATCAGAGCAAATCCTGTGACTTCCACGGGACAAAGGGCCACAACACCGAGGAGTGTACATCTTTGAAGGATGTTGTCGAAACATTCGTCAAAGATGGAAAACTTGCGCACCTCGTGGCATCAATCAAGAATGGAGGAAGGAATGATAATCGGTACAAGGGCAACGGACGAAAGCCTGTTGACATCAGCATCCACATGGTTCATGGTAACGTCAGAAGAAGGAAACGACGAACGACAGAACTATGTGCGTGGAAGGAAGCTGAAGTGCGCTTCCCCCGAGTGCCAGGAGGGCCCAACAAAGAAGGCCCTATAGTCATCAAAAGCCAGCTGGGGCACTACATCACTTCCCGCACCCTTGCTGATAACGGCGCCTCGTCAACGGTCATGTACAGGCAGTTCTTCGACAAGCTAGACGACGAAGACAAAGAACGCCTGGAAACGGTCTACGCCTCGATGGAAGGGTTCGATGGCAGCACAAACACCCCCCTGAGTATCCTATCTTTCCCCGTCACTCTCACGGACGCGAAACATTCCCGCACAGAAGACGTGGACTTCGTCGTAATGAGGAAGCCACACCACACATACGACATTCTCTTCGGGAGAGACGGGATGGCAAGATTCAACGCCGTGGTGTATTCAGTCCACGGCATGATGGCGTGGCCAACAGCTGAGGGTGTAGCGATGATCACCGGTATTCCCCAGGTATGCATCGCATCTGTCTCATCTAAACCCAAACCAAAGATGGTCAAACCAACCATCACTGAACCAGAAGAATGGGCCTTCAATGGCAAATACCCTGACCAGGCTGTTACCATTGGTCCAACAATCACCGATCCTACACGCACCTTACTCAAACGCTTACTACAGAAAAACGCTAACATCTTCGCATGGACACCAGCTGACATGACTGGTGTACCTCGAAGTAAGGCAGAGCATAAGCTCAAGTGTGACCCGGCTTTTACGCCAGTCACACAAAAGCGCAGAGTAATGGGGGCGGAACAAGCTAACGCGTGTAGAACCCAAGTCTAGGAACTCCTTTACGCGGGCATCGTACGCGTTAGCAGATATCAAACATGGGTTGCAAATCCCGTCATGGTACCGAAATCTAACAAACAATGGTGCATGTGCATAGATTTCAAAGACCTAAACAAAGCATGCCCCAAAGATTGTTACCCGTTACCCGAAATTGACCTTAAGGTAGATTCGTTAGCACCGTTTCGCCTTAAATGCTTCCTTGATGCGTATAAGGGATACCATCAAATCCACATGGCCGTTGACGATCAAGACAAAACCGCATTTCGGACGCCCGATGGCACATTTTGTTATCAAATGATGCCATTCGGACTTAAGAATGCCGGGTCCACATACCAACGCCTGATGGACAAAGAGTTTCATGCCCAAATTGGGAGGAACTTGGAAGTCTACATGAATGACTTGGTCATCAAAAGCCCTGAGCCAGAAGCGATGTTGAAAGACATCGAAGAAACTTTCAACACGCTCAGAAAGATAAACATGAAGCTCAATCCGAGCAAGTTTTCCTTTGGCAAACCATGCGGATAGGTCGTTCCCATTCGTGTCAACATTGAGAAATTGCTTGAAGAAAACGCACTTCCGCTGGACACCAGAAGCGGAAACGACACAATGGCCCTGTACCTCGCACAAGCAAAAACCCTTATGCGCGATTTTAACGATTGTAAAGTCAATACACGTCAAGCGAAGCGAAAACAAATCTGCGGATGCGTTAAGCAAGCTTGCATCGCTAGCCTTCACCCACTTGGGAAAGGACATCCGCATTGAACTCCTTGGAGCACCATCAGTCCCGCACAAGGAAATCTGTTCATCCAAACCGGCAAAGAAACGTGGATGACACCAATAATAAATTACCTTGCGGTGGGTATATTACCAGAGTCAAAAACACAGGCAAGAAAAATACGATGTAAAGCACTGAACTATCAACTCGTTGATGACATACTTTACATGCATAATTTTCTTGGCCCACTCCTAAGATGCGTGGACAACCAAGATGCTGATTACCTCCTAAGGGAAGTACACGAAGGCATCTGCGGGGTACACGCAGGTCCACACGCTGTTGTGGCCAAGCTAAACAACGCGGGATACTTTTGGCCGGGGATGCATACGGATGCGCTGGCATACATCAGAAAGTGTAGGTCTTGCCAGCTCTACGCACCCAACACGCATCGCCCGAAGAATGAACTTGTCCCAGTCACTTCTTCATGGCCATTTCAGAAGTGGGCCATCGACGTGACGGGCCCATTTCCCACAGCAGCAGGGAACGTTCAGTTTCTAGTGGTAGCTATCGATTACTTCACCAAGTGGATAGAAGCAAAACCCTTAGCCCAAACAACCGCCAAACATATCAAAAAGTTTATTTGGGAATTCATTATTTGTCGTTTTGGACTTCCACAGAACTTGGTGAGCGATAACGGCACCAACTTTGCTGACAAGAAGCTACAGAAGTGGCTGGAAGAACTTCAAATCACCCACACCTTTACCTCAGTGGCACACCCGCAGGGTAATGGTGAGGTAGAAAGAGCAAATAAGAGCATCGTCGACGGCATAAAGAAAAGACTCTTGGAGCATAGATCTGGCTGGGTGGACGAAGTTCCACACGTCCTTTGGGCAAACAGAACGCTGAAAAAGGCAAGTACGGGAGAAACCCCGTTCAGCCTTACTTATGGAACTGAAGCCATGGTCCCGGTCGAAATTGATCTACCCTCACCAAGGGTCTTGACTCAGCCAGAAGACAATGATGCAGAAAGACGGTTAGACCTTATGCTAACAGAAGAACGCAGAGACTTAGCCGCAGCGCGTGAAGAGAACTACAAGCGACAAATGCAAAAGTACTACAACACGCGGGTAAAACTCTGCAACTTCAATGTCGGAGACTACATACTGCGTAACAACGAGGCTTCGAACCAAGAGCGAACAGGAAAGCTGGCCCCGGTCTGGGAAGGGCCATACATTATCAAAGAAGTTTTGGGAAAGGGCACATACCGGCTCGAAAGGCTCGATGGCACCCCCATCCCAAGAACATGGAATGGAGTTCAATTACGCAAATGTTACATGTAGATCAATTCCAAACTTGTAAAGAAAAGGCCTAGAGCCACTTCTAATGGAAATGATTCTCCCTTATCACATTGTGTTGATAGCCTTACCTTTATACTTATGAACTTTCCACACTGATATGCCGGTATTCACCGCATAAATAAGTGTGCAAAGAAGTAAGTCGTTGCGTGTGGAAGGCGGCAAAACCCGCATAAACATAAAAACGGCAAAAATTTCTAAGGAAAAGATGAGAAAAACCTTCACGCAGGTCAGATATAGGTAAAGTTTGGCCATCCTAAGTGAAAGTGACGGTTTTACCCGCACAATCATGATAGGGGAAGCAAAACTTTAACTTATTATCTACCACGTTGAAAGGTTAACCCATCCAAAGTACTTAGGAAATTGCTAAGTTAAACTAGAATATGCATGAGCAAAACATATAAGGTTTACAAGGCAAGGCATTAATAAAATATTTATATTCCATAAAAATTCAAGTATTACAAGAATGGCTGGGCACATACCCGCATACAAGAATATAAATCTATACAAAAATAATAAGAATATATTCCAACGGTGGAAATGGATCTAAAGGATCAAGCTTCAGGACCACTCCCACTTGAACCCGCACCATCAGTTGAGTGTGGCGGTTCAAGGAAAGCCTTGAGAATAGCTAGCCCATCATCAGCAGCAGCAATCTCATTCACCTTCTCCACCACCGGATGTGGGAATGCAGCATACTGGTTCACTGCTTGGTCATAAGCAGCTTCAGTATCCACGTCATATAGAGGGAAGTTGGAAGGCGGGATGCCCTTCTCAACAAACCCTAGACCAAGCAGGAAGCCAGCCTTTTCCCCATCCTCATGAGAAGCGTTGAGGGCTGCGCTCATGGCATCGTCATAAGATGTGTTCGTGAGAACCCGATGCACAACCTACAAAACAGAAATATATCAAAAACTTCTAAGTGTAAGGAAAAGCGTAAAGAAATTATGAAGATGCGCATACCCGCGACAACGCTTCTCGAAAAAGCCATTCCTTGGTGACCAGAGCTTCCTGGAGGGCAGCTTGAGCTTCATCACGGGCGCGTTCGGCTTCGTTTTTAGTAAGGTTGGCAAGCAACACATCTTTAGCTGCAGCCTCTTCAACGCCCTTCAGCTTACGCTCAGTGTGGTCAAGCATGCCCCTCTGGTCCAAGATCTCTTGGAGCTTCTTGTCGTCTTCTATGGCCAAGGCATCATGAGCCTGCTGGAACTTCTCTAATTTGGCTTTAAGTTCTTCAACTTCAGTGCGTAGAGGCTCAGCAACAGCTTCAGCCTTGGTGGCCCTCTCAGTTGCGTTTCGTGCAGTTTCCTTAGCCAACCGAAGCTGTTCGTTAACAGCTTGGGTAGCCTTGGAACGGGCCTCGAGCCAGGCCTGAACTTCAACCTCGAGGGCCTTGAAGGCCTTCTCCTTTTCCGCAGCAATGGCGGCAAACCTCTTATTCTCCTCCCGGATAGCCCGCGCCTGAGCCACTTCCAGGCTACGCGCCGTCTTTAACTTGTCGTTTTCACGACAAAGCAACTCGACGCGCGGCTGCATCCGAGCAGGGAGAATCCGAAGCTCATTCATCAGCCTACCCTCCTGGTAGCTAGACATGGCTTCCCCCAGCGCACCACTTGGGGCGGCGTGGCGTGCCCACTCGACACAATCCGCAGCAGTCCGGAGGGTCGTTCCCCGGCGGATACTCCACCGAGGAGCGTACACCTCGTTGGAATCACGAACTGCAATAAAACAAAAAACAGTTAAAAAAATGATAAAAGGGATATAAGGCCAAGATAACCCCACGCACCCGTAGGGTCGACAACAGGCCGGTAGCCACCAAACCCATCACCTGAACCTAAGGGATATCCATCCAAAAGGTCAAGGAGACGGGAAGGAGGCAAAGATTGGCTAGAAGCCCCAACCCTGAACATACCTGAAGGACCGGCCGTAGTCACCGGCGCCGGAGGAGGCATGGTGGAGGCCGCCGCGGTAGAAACCAACGGAGGTGAACTCACTGGAGGTGAACTCACAACCGTGGCCGTCGCTGCGGAAGAACCCGCAGGAAAAACCACCACCGGCTCAGTGAAGGATTCCGTGAAGATGGCACTGACAGCCGGCGGGGATGATGTTACAGTTGGAACAGTTGCCTCAACGGGATGAGCAACTGAACCAATACTGCAAACAGGCGTAGCCGCCTGGGTCATCGCCTCGGGTAGGTTGACCAAACCTACCGTCATGGGTCCAGAGCTGCTCATTCCCGCTCCACTCTGGAATGCGGTTGCATCCACGCCTACATGAAGACACGATATTTAAATATAATGGCGGAAAGATATGCAGTTAAAGTAAATGAAATTTATACTTACGAGTTTTCTTGAGCTTGAAGGTTCGGACAGGCGAGGACGAACCCGATGGAGCCGGCCTCTTCATGCCGGTCACCGTCGTCGTACTGGGCTGCTCGGAGGTGACAGCTATCTCAACCTCCGAAACAGTGGTCTCACCATCACCAGGGTTCCCCACCGCCTCCTCGCTTTCGGTCTCCGAGTCAGACCGGTTCCCCTGATCGGCAGTGGAGGCAACCTTCGCCTTAACCTTCCCACCAGCAGCCTTCTTCTTCCTCGCGAAAAAAGGACCATCTGCGGATTCCTCATCAGAAGATGACAAAATTAGAGGAATTCCAGCAGAGGTTTGAGCATTGAGAGGGCGAGGGTTAAAGAATCCCTTACCTGGCCGCGTGGCGCTCAGAATCTCGTGGCCCGGCGGGTAGAACTCCACAAACCGATCCGCCGTTTGATCCAGGATGGGCAACTCGTTCTCGTCAAGATCACGAGTACCCAACCGAGCGGGACCACCGCTCTCCCGCGGCTGCAGAAGAGACTGCAAGTTGTTTCCCTCTGAAAATAAAAAGAAAGAAATTGTTAGAACAAAAACCCTAAATTAGCAAATAATATGAAGCATACTGTAAGGGATATAGTTCAAACCGTATTCGAGGACGATGGGAATCTGTGGCGCCTCTGCCCCAGCATCTTTCCACACCCGGCTCATACCGAGCATCACCATCCCAGACTCCGCAAAGCGGTAAACCGGAGTCTGGATCCGGGAGATCTTGGTAAACCATTCCGCCTCCTGTTAGTTGAAGGCGTGAAGGTTGGGGAGTGCTCTCCCGTTCTTGAATGTCATCGCAATAGGGACGACACGGGCAGAGATATAAAAGAACTCCCGCTTCCAAGACTGAAGACTGCGCTCGGTAGCACAGATTTTCAAACCCTTGATCCGAGTGACCAAGGTGTACCAGCCTTGGATGCACCTCCAGTAGAAGGTCATCAGGCGGTCGACGCAGGGCTCCACACCCAGAATGAGGCACACCCATTCAAAATGGCGGATCTTGGCGATCGCCATTGGGTATACCTCCGTCAAGTGCACACCGTGTTTCTCCAAAACACGGTATACAAACTTCGTCAATGGGAACCTGAGATTCCCATAGATGAAGAATGCAGCATATACCCCTATCTTGCCTTTGGGGGCATCGTACACCGTCTGGTGAGGCTCAGGAAACTCAGGCTCGAAGGACTCGAGCATGAACTTCTTGACGATGTACAGATAAAGGTCGACGGAAAGAGCACACTGGCACTCGCCAGCAGTACTCTTATCGTCCTTATCAGACGTGGACGTCGGGTTCTCGGAATACACGTCGGACTCTTCAGCAGTAACTTCAGGATCGTGAATGGAAGACATGTTTTAGATGTAAAGAAGGAACGATTTCAGGAGAATGCTCGACAAAAGTTAGAGTATTCGCCGGAAATCACTTAGAAGAAGAAGAAGTGAAAGTGAGTTGAGATGCATCCTCTCCCCCCTTTATATACTCATCGCAATGAATGCGATGAATTTAATGCGTGGGAGAGAGAGAAAAGCGCAGGAACAATGAGACGACGACACGTGGAAAGCAAGCTGGCAACAGCTGTCGACAGAACGCGTGCCGTAAAATTCGCGCCCACGCGCCCTAAAACTCGCGCCCACGCGCCTGAAAAAACGTCTGGATTGACCATATACTGTCACGTCGCCATAACTTCCTGCACGTCCTGAAACTGTCAGAAGAAACCGTCGGAAGACGCTAACGTCCCTTCAACAGTTTGGACTGTTCTTATCCTTTCACCAACTCTTCTAATTTCAAACAGATTCAAAAAAGATTCAAAAATAAGATGGAATATACCCCCTCACCTTGGGAAGCAAAAAACCATAAGACAAGCGCGGGTACAGTGTCAAGGCGAAACCCTTCACATACTTAGCACTTGCAGGGAATTGAAGCCAAGAAGGATCTTATGGGCCATGCTTGCGGAAAGGGTAATAACACCTTCGCATGGCGGGAACGTTGAGAACCAGCTTGTGTGAAACTTCAAGGCGGAATTGGTGGTTTAACATAACTGATCACTATGTCCAAAACTACAAAAACCTCGTGAAGAGCCTACACAAATAAAACTCAACGCTCCCGACTTGCGAAGAGGTTAAACACCTACCCGCATCATAACCAAAGATCAGGCAGAAAAGTCGGGAATTTCTGCAAGTGACATTAGGAAAACTGCGGGAAGAATCCCCACGGAAAACCTTAAAAAACAAAAACCTCTTTAAAAACCCCTTGCTTAAAGTCCAAATGTTCACCTCATTAACAATTCATGAGAAGAACAAAGGACTGGGGGGACTTGAAGAGGTAGGTCCCCGCAAAGCCCAGTTGGACCCGCAAGACACAACTTGATGAGGTACGTCTGCGCAAAGACCAACTGGTTCCGCAGGACCCACCATGCTCAGAGAGATGAAGACCTTACACGCAGTAAGCCAGCTGTTCACGCAGGAAAGCCTCCCTTGGTACAGGACCCGGCCTGTTTCCGCAGCTATGGGTACAAGCCAAGAAGGAAGGCTACCCGCACTAACAGTAAGGCTACACGCATAAGGCACTAACTCTTATACTTCAGCAATATCACCTGAAGAAGGAATGAGTAAGGCGGGAATATTCCCGCCCAAAAGAGCTAGTCCGTACGCTTCTGGAAGATCTTTTGTACTATACCTGCCAAGGTATGGACAAAATAGACAAGATCTGACCAAAGCAGCCCATGAACCAATCACAGGGTGACAGCTCACTGACAATAGTACGAGGAGGAGCACGCTCCAGTACAAAATGTCACTATCAGCCGCTGCCTACCCACCAACTCCCATCGTGGCACGTACATAGCCTGTAGTTGGTGGAAAAGGAATATTATACAGCTGGCCGTACCTGCTTGGAAACCTACCTTCGGCTATAAATACTCCAACACCTTGGAACGGTATCATCATCATATATCATCTGATATTATCTTATCTTCTCTAGCTATTTCTCTTAATATACACTTATATTCAGAGCAACCTAGTCTGATTCTCACGCCGGAGGGTGGTCACAAGGAGGAACCCCCCCCCCTTCTCAGTGACGAGCTCACGGTGTCTGTTTTGCAGGACATCAGAAGAATAACCATCTTTGCCGGACCTAACCCTCGTGGGAAACATCTATTTAACCCTAAGATTATCCGTAATCTGCCGGGGTCACTTAGTGTTTCTTCAGTGGGGTTTCGTACGCTGCAAGTTCTTTTTTGTCTGCTGATTTTGATTCCGAGGTTGTTTTGGAATTGAATGATAATGTGGTGGAAGAAGAAGGGGTTTCGGGTTCGAGGCGTGAGTATGCGTTGGTTTCGGAATGGATGTTTTATCGGGCGCTTAAATGGTTAGCAGCTTATATTATTGATTTAATTGATTCGGGGTTTATTTATTATGCTAAACTTGCTACGCACTAGTCGGGCGGTGGGGTAGGGATTAGTGATTATCGAGATTAATCGGATTGGAATTGATATGCAATTGATATACCAAATTTTGTATATCAAATTTTTTATTTTGACCGATTTTGACCAAATAGCGATTAATCGGCATCTAGTCGGGATTTTTAAAATAATGCATGTACTTGGTTGCATTAGTATTAGCAAATATAACTAAATTTGAAAAAATGAATTAGGGTTTATATTATTGTCAACGGTTACAGTCTGTTATTTGATTGTGTGATGATTGGTATTGCTGTTTATAAAGATTATGTTTTTTTGCAGGCATTATGATTTGGAGAAAGTTGATAATTTAGTATCTATAAAAGATAACAATAAGGCGGACTTGTTTTCTTTACAAGTCAAGCTTTCGATTTCTGAAACAAACAATTCATTGGTTGTTAGGATTAGCGAAAAGGTATAAACTTGTGTGCTATTTTCCCCTCAAGATTAAAAACATTTAATAGTTTCGATATGTGTTGTTCAGGAAAATGAAGTTGGAGCCTTTAATAAATCTTGCAATATATTTATAGTCAACACTGGTTCCGTGAGTGATTTTTAAACTTTTTTTTTTTAATTTATTTTCTTCCTAATGTGTAACCGCCATTTGAGCTTTTATTGAATGATTCCATGTGTTTTGCAGTTGAAGATTTGGGATTTTTCAGGGCAAATTACGAAGCTTTTTGTACAAGGTAGAATGTTACCTGAAAATCTTGGACTAGTGAACGATGAGGTAGTTCTGTGTAAATATTACTTGCCTATTGTTTTGATATTTATAGAACGAGATTTTAAAACTTTTAGTAAGTTAATGCAGATTTCTTTGGAGTTACAAATATATGGTTTATCTAATGATATCATCGTCAAAGAAAATGGGATGGAAGTCGACTCGGAAACTGAACTGAAGGTGAATGGCCACACTGACAAAGTCAAACTCGGTCAACCACAACTTACTGGTAGCTTCAATGAAGCTTGGGTTTGACCGGATTATACAATCTCGGAAACACGTGTTTTATGAATAGTGCAATCCAATGTTTGGTGCATACTCCACATCTTGTTGATTATTTTCTAGGGGATTTCAGAAAAGATCTAAATTGGGAATGAATGTATGTATTTTACATTTTGTTTATGATTATGTTTATTATTGAAGGTGTATGAAATTACCTTTTTGTCCAGGGTAAGCTTGCTTTAGCGTTTGGAGACCTGCTTAGACAAAATTATGGACACCTGGTGTTACTTTCAGATCAAGATTAATCGATTTTGCACCTCAATTTGACTGTTATAATCAGCATGATTCTCAAGTTGGTGATCTCAATTTTTTTAATTACGATACTTGTTAGTATTATTTTTTAATCGACATTTACTTTAAATACAGGAATTTCTTGCTTTCTTGTTGGATGGACTTCATGAAGATTTAAATCGTGTAAAAATTAAACCGTATAATGAGATAAAAGACGTGGATGGAATTTCAGATCAAGAAGTAGCGGATGAACACTGGAAAAACCATTTAGCTCGCAACGATTCCGTAATAGTTGACATGTGCCAGGTCAGCACACTAAAAGAATCTATCAAGATTTAAACTTTAGTCTTTATTATATATTATTATCTTTATTTAAGTTATTTTACAGGGGCAGTATCGATCAACTTTGATATGTCCACTTTGCAAGAAACATTCGGTTACATTTGATCCATTTCTATATCTATCTCTACCTTTACCTTCCTCAACAATGAGGACTATGACGTTGACCACTGACGGGTCAACTCCACCAGTTCCGGTAACCGTCACTGTCCCAAAGTTTGGGAAGTTTAAGGATCTTATTCAGGCTTTGAGCATCGCCTGTTCTTTGCGAGATGATGAAACTTTGCTTGTGGCTGAGGTATGTGTCGTTAAATTTTATTCATAGTTACAAAAACTATATTAGTAAAGTATTAATTTTGATGTCTGGCAGATATACAATAATCGCATTCTTCATTTCTTGGATAAACCGGGTGATTCTCTAGAGCTCGTTAGAGATCACGATCTGATAGTTGCTTATAGGCTACCGAAGGATCAAGATTCGTTACCATTGCTCGTGTTTACACATTGCCATTATGAAGGGTAAGTTTTCAGTAATCATGTTTTTTAAACTTATAATATTCTTAACGCGATAAGTTATTGGGCTTCAGGTCAGACAGTCAAACGGGCTCACCTTCAAAAAGGTTTGGTATTCCTCTAGTGGCACGGATTCCCGAGTGTAGTAACGGGTTCGACGTACAAAACAAATTTCTTCAATTATTAAATCCACTTATCGTGCCCGAAGAATCTTCTTCAGACTCTTTGGATGATTGTTCGGTAAACATTACCGATCAAGACACCAAAATAGATGACGTGGCGGATGATGTGGCGATTGTTGATGAAAACTTACACTTCTCACTGGAAAAACAAGGGGTATATTCGGCAAGATCAAAGGTTGTGATGGATGAACCGATATTAATCCCAGAAACGCGTAAAGTTTCGGTTACCGTGTCGTGGCCCGATGAAATGTTGAAATGGTACGATACTCGTATTTTAAACCTTTTACCAGAAACGGGTGGGCTTCCGATGTCTACAAACGACCCGCCAGAATCAGTTTCTTTATATAAATGTCTTGAAGCTTTCTTGAAGGAAGAACCATTGGGACCTGAAGACATGTGGTATGTTATTAACTTATTATGTTATATGCAAATTTCATATTTTTAATATTAAATGATTTAATGTTGAAAATTCAGGTACTGTCCTAAATGCAAAGAACATCGACAAGCTAGCAAAAAGTTGGATCTTTGGAGATTACCAGAAGTTCTGATTATTCATTTAAAAAGATTTTCGTACAACCGTTTTTTGAAAGACAAGTTGGAGACTTTTGTTGACTTTCCGATTGTTGACTTTGATCTTTCGAACTACACCGTTCACAAAGATTGTGAGACGTCCATTCATTACAAATTGTATGCAGTGAGTAACCATTATGGTGGCATGGGTGGGGGCCACTACACTGCTTTTGCCCAAGTAAGTAATTAGAAAGTGATATAAAGGGTAAAATGGTCATTTGATAAACGTTTAACACGAGTTTTTTTGTGTTTGTTTGTTGATGCAGTGTGGTGAGAAGTGGTATGAGTTTAATGATAGTCAGGTTTTCCCCATTAGTGAAGACCAAATCAAGACATCTGCAGCTTATGTTCTGTTTTACAAGAGGGTTTGACTTAAAAAGGTCAAACGTTATGGCCCAATGTTGATTTGGGGCTATTTATACTTTTACATCTGATGATACAAATAGGTTATGAGAGGCTGTAAATTGTGACTTTGATTTAGACTTATTTTAAGTTTTTGACAGTGGCCACCTCAACTCAACTTCACCTTCTTTTAGTTTTTGTACTCATTTTGTTTTCTTTTTCTTTTTATATTCATGATTTCATTCCTTATTGTTCTTAGTAGATTTTGGGGTTTCATAAACCGTTAAAACCGATGACTGTACCGTCCAAATCAAACCACATTTGGTCATTTTGAGATTTATACGGTTTGACAGTTCATCTGAAGATGCCGGTCAGACATTGAATGTTTTTTTTGTAATGAAACCAAGTCAACGTGTGTCACAAGGTATGAGAGATTTTAGTCACGCATTTTGAACAGACAAAATAATAATAATAATAATAATAATAATAATAATAATAATAATAATAATAATAATAATAATAATGTATTGTAGTTTACTATTGGACATACCTAGAAACATTACAACGTGCTTAGAAAAAATCAATCTAAAATCCAATTTGAACTGAAGGGCCAATCTTGTAAATACCCAAAAGTTATATCTTTTACAAATTTACATGATATCCATAATAGGCCACTCCCAGTCAATAAACATAACCTCTCTTCAGTTCATTTATAAAACATTAAATTCCAATGCTACCACAGTTTTATTTATAAAGCAAACACCCTGTATAAATTCATGTATAGAATGTTAAAACCAATCATCTTTCAAGCAGGTAGTGGTCCAGAACCGAAATTGAGACAGCAAAATCTATGTTTTTTTCTCTTTTTCTGTGTCAAACAACTTTCACCACTGTCCTTAACTTCTACATTATTAACATCATTGTTTTCGGCTAATGTTGATGGTACACCCTCATTTATGGCAACAAACGAGAAGGAACTCTGGTGGGTCCCACGTGAACTCGACGTGTCATCTTCTTTTTCTTTGTGTCTGAATAAACCAAAAAAAAATGTGACATGTTAGCATCACGTTATAAAATGATAACTTTTCCAAACTTCTTGGAGATTTTATGTACCTTGAGCGACGGCTTGAAAAACTGTTTCTTGATTCTTGTGAGTTTCTTATCTCGTTTACGAAATGTTTAGAGCCGTTTGATTTGTTGTCTTCAAGATCAGTAAACACGTCGTTGATGAACCAAGAGAAAGATAATGAACTTGGATTGAATCCAAATTCTCTAAAGACGGAAATGACCTTTTCAAGTGTTCCTAAAGCTTGACTCACTTCAGGACTTATAATAATTTCCTTTTTACCGACGATAAATAATCTGTCATTATTATTGTTGTTGTCGTCATCATCTTCATGTGAACTTTCAGTTTCTTCAATTTCTTCAATTTCACTAACTGACCTATGATCTTTGACTTCTTTTTTGTTTGAGGTACAATGCTTTTCCGGTTGACCAATGTTGACTGTTTCTTGTTCCGAAACCTCACCAAGAATCTTGATTTCTTTTGGAAATTTATCATTTTGTAAATTGTTTTCAGAGTAGAGTGCCTCGCGAATTAGACCATAAAATGGGTCCTCTAAAACTTTGTCGAAATCTGCATCGCCATCGGTCACAGAGGCCACTTTCTGTTGTTTAATGTACAATTAGCATAAAAGAAATGCATTTTGACCTTTAAGGTTAAACCAGATTCTTTTTAAATACAATACTGGTAATGTGTTTTTTTACAAGCTTGTATGTAATAGCAAATTATGAAAAAACAGTTCTAGAACTGAATTATTCTGAGCTTGGAAATAATGCATTTGACCATAAAAAGTCAAATGTATGATGTGTGTGCTATTAGCATGAAAGAAATGCATTTTGACCTTTGAGGTCAAATCAAATAGTTTTTTAATACAAAACTGAGACATGTTTGTATGTAATTCATTTCGTTTAGCGAATCACGACAAAAGGGTTCTAAAATATGCCATTTTTTAGCTCAGAAATAACACTTGACCAAAAAAAAGTCAAATGTATAATGAGTGTGCATGCTTTCTGTTTTGAAGTGACCAAGATGTACACCTTTTTATAGAGCTTGAAGCCGCTACCTATAAGTTGTCTTGAAACAAAGTTGATAATCGCCGGGGGAACAAAATCAAGTTTTACATCGATGTTTGCAATCGCCCTGCAAATATTGAACTTATTAAACTTTTCTAAAAGTTCCTCAAATAAATTATTTTTTTCCACAATTAAAAAAATCTTTTACCTGAAGTAGCTTCGGTTGGCACTCACTTTTTGTAAAGCAAGGCCTCCCACAACATCGATCCTTGTCACATTTTCCACATCGGGTATGCCGTCTCTCGTGAATCCGTGGGTGCTCATATCGATGTTTTCTGTCTCAGGAATCTGACACAAGGTCGTCATCGTCTTACTTTTCATTCCCAAAAGGGTATTTTAGACTTTTCACATGTACCCAAATAAGGAATATGTATAGACAACATACTGAAAATTTTTCTTGAAAAAAGTTTGAATTTTTTATAAAGAGGCTAAATCTTGAAAGTTTTCTTGAAAAAAGGTAAATTTTAGACAGGACCATCTTACTTCTTGTTCCCAAAAGGATATTTTAGACATTTCACATAAACAACATATTTAAAATTTCCTTGAAAAAAAGATTAAAAATTTTCAAAAAGATATATAATCTTGAAAGTTTTATTAGGGAAAGATAAAAATTTTAGACACGAGACCGTCCTTACTTCTGATTCCCGAAAGGGTATTTATGATGTTTCACATATACCCAATCAAACAAAATGTATAGGCAACATATTGAAACTTTTCTTAAATAAAAATATAATTTTTGAAAAATATACTAAATATTGAAAGTTTTCATGAAAAAGATTGAATTGCACAATAATTAGTTTTATCATTTTTTACCGTGTTCAAAAGAACTATAATCAGATCATCTTGGAAGTAGTCGAGGCTAACAAAATGAACTAGCGCCTCTCTTGCGGATACGGGCCATGAAAGCTTCATCCTTTCTTCCACATGTGTAAAAATGTAGATATCAACATCCATAATAACACTCTTATACAAGGTTTAATCATTGATGTGATTTAACAAATTACAAACCTCACTAAAGATATTTGTTCGCCCATCCTAACCTTCTTCACACATTCCGAAGAAATAATCCTAAATGTTGGGATATTAAATTGCGGCCACCTGTAATAAACAATAATCATAACGGTACTTTTAAAAAGTGCAGCGGGTTGGGTACTTGGGTTGATTTGCACACACTTTTTGCCATTTCTGAAACATGTTTGTTACAACTTTTGAAATAATTCAGAAGGTCGATAAGTCAAGAATTTCCTAACCATTTTTGGAAAAGTCCGGCCTCCCACGATAAGCACATGCCTGTATTCAAACATATTATTTAAACGAAAACGTGTGAACAAACGCAAAAAATAATATTGATTGAACTTACAAACATCTAGAGGCCCGTCGACATATCCTTCCACAAGTAATGTATGAAAGGGGGTACCACTTGGTCCCTCCCTATACATAACACGAAAATCTTGATTATCATGTTTTATCTATAAAACACAATTAACAAGCATAAGCACCATATAAATATTATTACAAACAAACTAGGAATATTAAATGGATGAAACAAATCACGAAAAATATATACATAATTGTGTGACATACTTTCCAACCACTATGTGGTGTTTCATTAGTTGTTGACCCTTCAACCGCGTTCCCGGAAGCACTTCTAAGCATGCTTAGAGAATTAGCAACTTCCTTTGTTCTTTTCTGAACCAAATTATCCAAAATCTCTGCGAGATCCAAAATATCGTAATTAATATATATATTAGAAATCATAATCATAATAAAAATCAAAACTTTATGCTGCATTATATCAAGAAATGGAAAATTTTTAAATTAAGAAACTAAACAACCTTGATCTTCACATTGTCTTGACTCTGACATTTGACTTTCAACCAGGACTTTTAAGGACTCCACATTAACAAGATCATGAGACATTAAAGTTTTGTCAAGTTTATCTCGGTACTGACGTATATCCTCTTTTTCATCCTCCATTTCTAAAATTCACAGCTCCAATATAACCAACCTGCTCCTCTTTAAAACTCTACAGTTTAAACAATAACTAACCTTGAAATCATCAAGAAAACTCATGTGATACCACATTCATGAAATATGAACCAAAAAAGTATAAATTTTGTGTCTTTAATCAGACCCATATGCCAAAATCCATAATTTCAATCAATCAACACAAGGGTCATCCTAAAAATGACAAGAAATCAAGAAATAATAAAATGATTAAAATTCAATATATCCAATTAGCAAAGTTTAAATTTTTAATCAATGTATACCCTTATAAAGCTAAATAACACAATACCCATAATCTGTAATCTCAAAAATCATCCAAAAAAGTGAAAAAAAAAGCATGAGAAAACGAACTTACAGATTGGGTTTGTTCAGATAAACTGTAAGCAGGCAAATCAGAAGGTTTTTATGAGGAAACAAGATTGAAAATCTCAAAAAAAGAGTGAATTATTTGGGCAGATGAAAAGGAGACAAGATTGATGGAGTTTAGATTGCCAAGATGGATGGGTTATTATTTTCTTGAATTAATCGATGATGATCAGATGGTTGAATTGGTAATGGTTTGAATAATAATAATAATAGTAATAGTAATAGAATGCGTGCTTGTCAACTTAGAGAATATGGGATTGTGGCTGGTTACAGTTAATATTCGCAGCTGTTATAAAACACAACCCCATATATTCAAATAGTTATGACTTGTGAGCCGTTGTTTACTATTTATATCAGTCAATAAAAGAATCTCCAAAAATGTTTTTTTTTTATTTTTTATTTTTTATTTTTTACATAAGATGTAATAATACATTGTTATTAAGTTATATTATTAAATATGTAATTTGTGGTGTGCAAATCATTTATTTCATATTTATATACAAGTCAAACAAGAAACTTTTATGTGGTTGATCTTGATATTTTTCTGTGCTGGGTATGTTCAAGTTGACTAATTGTAACGTTTTATTTAAAATAGATTTAACGTCGTGTTGAAACCTATTAAACTAGTGTCTAATGTATAACGGTGCTTTCAAATTGACTAGGCTTGACGCGTTAATAGTCTGTGTTGTGTGAACATATTGATTAGTACAAACTTTTGCAACGAAGTATATGAAATAGATGAACAAGATATAATGTCTATAGCTCTCATAAAGTGTACACACTTTCTGATAACTTACCAAAAAAAGAAAAAGAAAATCACCATTTATTTGTTATACAGTATGATATTTTGCAAACTTTGAAAAAATTTATATCGAATTCACAATAATTTTAGTGGATATGATTGAACATAAAAGGTCACATTTGACTTATTTTATTGAAAAAAAGTTGCTCCTATTTAATGATTATGGGTGGTGAAATTATTAGATATAATAAATTGATTTAATTATTGATCAGATGAAATGATTATGTGTAGGCTACACCTATTTACTTCGAGTCCCACATTTGTAAATAAATGGAGTATTTGAGAAAAGAATTTTAAAGGCAGATAAATATGTCATTTTTAGCTAGGTTTAATACTTATTTTCGTGTATATTTGGGAAAAGTATAAATTTTGCTTAAGCTTTTACAATTATGATATATTGATTTATGCTGACCAAATTAAATAATCACACGACCAAATTAATACAAAAATTATATATCATTTTAAGTGAATACAATAATACTCGTGTAATTTTGTTACATACTTATTTTTTTTTTGTTAAACGGTCAATCATTCAAATAGATTACTGGCTAAATTCACCACATCGAGATACATCAAGTATGATCACAGAAAATTCATCTAATTCTTTTGTTAAAAACGGTTAGCCTTGAGCTCCACATATTAACTGAGCTTTAGTTTACTATATGTTCAATATTAGATCCAGGTTCGTTTATTAGACAAAACTTCAATCTAAGCTTGATTTCTGACTTGAGCCTATTTAATCTCTGTCCGTTTTAAACTTTTAACAAGTTTATTCTTGAGTAGATCACGAGCGGGCAAGTATGAAGCCACCCGAAGTTAGATAATAGCCAGTTGCGTGGATTTTTATAGGAATAATCATGTTTTAGGTTTTACCCGAATCACGCAAACTCTTACGTGTAAATGAGAATAACTATAGAGGCGTATAATTCAAATAAACGAATATTTCATTATATTTCATCATCGCTTAAAATCACGGGCCAATGACGAAACTCATCCTAACAAATACATTGCAATATTGTCCATTGACGAAAGCAGTTGTTTAACAAAACTTAGGATATGTCGTGTGCTACACAACAGAAAGTTTGGTCATGCAAATCATGTGTGCCATTCATTCATATTACTTTCCTTATACGTAATACCTTTATTTTTTCAACTTTCCTTATTTTTCTAAATCAGTATAGCTTTGTTAAAATTATAATTAACCTTATCTGTAATCAATTCTTATCATTTTTAACAACCCAAAGTTAAAAAATATACTCTACTCGAAGTCTCAAACCACATGATGAACAAACCTCGCAGAGGTCTTGAGTTCAAATCCAACTTTTACTGGTTTTTTTTGTCATTAACCCCTTACATGTCACCTGTTATATAGTATCAGTGGGGTTATTATAAAGGTTGCGGGCGGTATGCAAATTGACATAGGGTCTGCATGGTAAAATCTACAGAACATACAATCTTAAATGGGCATATCGGTGCTTCGATATCTCATAATCTCGACACCCAAATAGTCCAGAGGGCCAGGAACCGCAACATGAGGCTTTCCAACAACAACGCGAACAGCAGTGATTTGTGAGTGATTGTTTAAGGTTGCTGTTGCAATCAGCTGAGCCACCGATTCTAGTAGGTTTTGAGATGGACCCTCTACAACGCTTTTCGCAATGCTGTGACCCAACAAATGAAACATAAATTACTTCACTTTATTATAGACAATAACCGCTTTTAAAATACCCTTTAAACCTTGCAAAGTAAAAGCACAATTGCAATTTGGTCAAATCTAAAGTCAATAACTAAAATATAGAGAGTGGTAAATAAAGGAAGATCGGAAAAGGTGGAGAGCTCGAGCTAGCTCGTTTCAAGCTCTGCTTCAAAAACTAGAGCTCACTTCATGAATAGTTTTTCAAGCTCAAGCTCGGCTCATTTACTATTTATTAATTTATATAGGTTTATAACTATTTTATAAATATAAGTTAAAATTTTTATATATAACATCAGCATATATATTATTTAGTCATTTTTATCATAATTTATATATTATTATAGTTGTTATTATTATTTAAATATATACATTTAATATATTAAAGAATCATACAAATAATAGGCTCGTTTATTAAATAAGCTTATTTTCAAGAGCTCGAGCACTTGCCTAGTTTACACCCCACCAAAATTTTGGGTTTATTGAGTTTTCGAAAACGGTTCGGTTTTGCCATATGGGCTTGAAAATGGCATCAACAGTATTACCCATTAACTAATTTTCAAGCCAAAATAATATGTGCCTGTTACCTGATTTTCAGTTTGAAAGGACACAAAAAGACCTACAAAGTATGTGTGTTTCTTGCAAGTTTCTGCCTAAAACTAAACGTTTTACGGATTACCCCATTGCAGATTCCATGTATCCCAAGGCATTGACACGATAGAGATACTTTTTAAAATATTCATCCAACATTGATTATAGAGAAAATTGCTAAATGAGTCCATGTGGTCTTTCTACGGAGTCACAATTAGTCCCTGCTAAGAATTATGAACTTCTTACATCCCCATGGTTTACAAACTGAACTATATGAGTCCCCCAGTCTAAAAGTACATTAAGTTTTCCATCCAATTAAGGGTAGTTATGTAATATTGCCCTAAAACTATTTACCCTAAAATTATTTACCTGATCAATCAATATTACATCTTTTTCATAGCCGTTCTTCAATATTACAGTCAATATTACATCGACGATCCAAAAAATCCCGGCGACCACTAACTGAATCCGGTTCATTACTTCAGCTGTGTTCCGATGGATTTTGCAGCCCCGGTCGTTGATGTGACGGATTTAAGACAAATAGGTGTTCCGATAGCGAGAAAAACAAAACCTCTGACTCTAAAACCTTCAACCGAATACAACTTTGAACTGATCGTAGGTGTAGAGAACTGATCGTGGCTGTAAGGGTTTGAGGGTGAGAGAAGAAGAATTAGGGTAGAGGACTATTGGAGTGGAGCGTGGAAGAAAAGGGGCAAGAAGATCGTGGCTGCTGTAGGATTGCTTGACGGGGCTGTGAACAAGAATGGTTGTTAGGGTTCCATATTTGAACAACCAGATAGATCAGTGGACAAGAAAGGGGCAAAATTTATTTGTTATAATCAGTCAAGGGTAGGAGAGTAATTTCATGCTTATTTGGATGGAAAACTTAACAGATGTTAGACTGAGGGACTCATATAGTTCAGTTTGTAAACCATGGGGATGTAAGAAGTTCATAATTCTTAGCAGGGACTAATTGTGACTCCGTAGAAAGACCACAGGGACTCATTTGGCAATTTTCTCTTGATTATAATTACACATTGCTCAAAATTTCTGATGTTTACGTGACTAAAAGTTCATATATGATTGAAAAAGAAAGTTGTACAACAATAATACTTTGGTTGGGATTTTGGTGTAATGAACTCTTAATTTAACTCGGGTACTTTTTTAACTTTAAAAAAATATTATGCGGATAAATGTGGCAAATTAGCTGGTATTGACTTTGAAGTTGACTTGAAATTAAAAAAGTCAAAGAAAGTATTACCGGTAAATGTCGGCGTAGCTGACTGTATCAGACATGCTGTCAGATTGACCAGGTGTCCTAAGATCCATCCAAGCATCTACATCAACCAAGAACTTTTGACCAAGTTTTTTTTCCTCTTGTTTCACTCCATGATAACCATGAAAAATTAGCCCCCTTAGTACCAATTTGTCTCCTAACTTTAACAAATCTGACGCCATTGCTCTCACAGAAACCTGCACCAATGTTCAAGTTGTTTATGCATACGTTGTTCCTATGTTCAATGGTGCATTATATGTGTGTACTAAGAATAACTAGAGTACTAGACATTTAGTCACACAGTCATAAAAGATTATAAAGCTGCTATCCATGTGGCCCATCTTAATTATATATTAGGTTCCATTAGTAATCAGTTTTGATATTCGCTAGCTAACCAAGCAAATGGAGAGAAGTCACATAAATGAAACTATAACTAACAAATAAAAATAACCTGGACTAGCTAAGTACAGATCTAAGTTATAATATTTATGAGTTAGACACTTAAATGAACAGAAACACATTAGTATTGTGTAAACTTTAGCACACGTCAAAATGATCGAGTTGAGCTACCCACAAACACTTCTATTGAATGTTATTAAAAACTAATGTGCCGAATATGATAACAAAAGTATATTAAGTCAAAAAGAATATAAACTTTTTTGCTAAAGCAATTTACATAAGCTTTATGCATTTCAAGACCATTCTGGATGACTTGCAGCCTGCTTGACCAGATTGACTCACTTCCTTTGTTAGTTATATCTTTTAGCATGCTAAGTAATCAAAGAACAAATTCCAAACGGTTTTGTATTTCACACAACTTGCATTGTACAAGCGTGTATATGTATAGCGAGGAACCAACTACTTAGTAAGCTAAGCTCTAAGCCCATTGAGCTACATATGACATAAACGAAACATATAATCTAACAATAAGCATATAACATGAAGTATTTCTTATTAACATGAGTAAGCACTAGCCCCTGATTCATCGACTATAACCCCCATATTCAAAAATCTAACAGAAACATCAAGCACAGCAGACGGTCACCACCGATTGCATCTCAATTATCAAGTACAAGAAAGATAAACTTACAATTAGAACGGTAATCAAAATCAATAACAGGAAATGATGTGTTAGTTAATATAAACTAACTAACCCTAGGACCACTACTAACAAAAATATCAATAAACCTAAGGAGATAGTGATATGACAAATCAATCAGCAACCACATCTTGGATTCAGTTAATAATATACTAATGATTTCATTGGAGACTTTTATCGAACACCTGGTGCTCACAGCAGTAATATGCTAACAACTTACAAACTGAACACGAAAAATAGCAAATGAGTCGCGAAGAACTTGCAAATTAACCGAAGATAGGAACGTACCAGAAGAAAAGAAAGTGTCGCCTCTCGATTTGAGGCGTCAATAGAAACAGTGGAGACTAGTGATAAAAGCTACTATTTTCCTTGATTTACCATATGGATATTGTTATTTTTCACCGTGCTAAACTGACCTCTGTCCTGCAAGGGTCATGCCACAAGACTCGTGTTGATATTGACACGAAAGATATGACCCGTACATAGCTAGGTTAAATTTTTTAGAATATAAATAAATTACTTGGTCTAGCTAGTCATGTGACACCTTATTAAACGTTAATGATAGATTTCTGGTCATTAAACACGTGATTAAATATTTACCAACGTCAGTCCTACAAAGGTCATATCACAAGGCTCGCCTAGCCTATATGACTACCTAAAAATTTTGATAAAATCATTTAGGGTCATTTGACACATGATTAGAAGTTTTGATAATTAAATTTTACATGATTATAGGATAATTTGAATAGTCGAACCCTTCCGGTCATTATCACATCATATTTTAAAACTTCATGATAATTCATGGATATTATTAGGGGTGTATGAAGACTATGGAGATTTAAAACCAACCAATTGCAACATGCACAATTCATTCATTTTAACCGGTTCGGGTAATGAAACCTATGGAGAATGATAGTGGTGTCTTGGAGATCATTGCGTATCCACTCGATTGACCAACCCGATCGTTCCCCCGATACCCTTGTATGTGTTAAGACTTAAGAGATAATCTCTAACCCTTACACATTTATATTTGTGTAACATAAGAATTATCAACTTAGATTTCTTATATTTATTATTGTTACAAATTAATATGTGTTTACTAAGTTCCAGAGAAGTTATATCTATTATAATTTCACAAAACCTTTTACAAGTTAGTACCAGATACATAGGTGTATTGCAAAGAGTTCAATAAAATGTAACTTTATCCTACAAAGTGTTTGGACAACTACAAGCATTACTTAGGTCGTGACTTGATGGTTTCTAGCCTATTTCTATCCTATTAAACCTAACCTTGTCACTTTTATCCAAGCAGTCCAACTCTCGAACATGGGATTGTATAAGGCATGCTCATAATCATAATGCAACGTAAGAATAATAAATAGTTAGCATACACTATATCAACACCCATAAATGAACGCTGCCAAATGAAAAGGCAACTGCATATTGATGTAATATTCCCGCTCATGTTGCGGAAAATGCAATACACAAAACCAAATTTGGTTTGCCAAAGTTTATATAACATTAATTATTCACTACATGACGAATGAGTAATGTCATGTATCTTTATGTAATTATAATGTTTTTCTGAAAACATATCATACAAAAATAAGAGGCTATTGGGAACTTTTGTCCTTAAGATCAAGGACAATGAAATCGACTACATCTCGTAACATCACTTGCATGATTTCTTTTACAAACAAACCGTTACATCAATCCTAGAGAAATCTGATATGTTTGAAAGTGAGACCACATTTGTGATCCCTTTGTATGTTTTCAGTTGACTTATGACTTAGCGATACTCTTGCTATCTAATCTTAATGCCATTAATAGTAAACTCAAGGATCTTGTTGTATGTCCACCTCCCAAATGCTAAGAAAAGCAAATGCACAAACTGTGTTGTCCATGTGGTGATGATAAGTTCATGTCATATACGTATTGAATTCCTATGATGATGATGATGATGATGATGATGCACTTAGGACGTGATTTTTGATCTGAAATAATATGGGTGTCGGCCTTCCCATGTGGCACCTCACTTACGCCTTAACACTGCTACGGATGTTGCCCACAAGGGGCATTTTTTGCCTCTTTTTTCATCTGGTTGTTTCCTCCACGACTGCATTTGGGCACAAAGAAAATAGGCCCCACCATATATTCAACCAACCTCAATTACCCACGTCACCCCACTTCTTTAAATTAATGTATTATTTATATATATAATTAAAAAGTTATCCAAATATTACAGGGAGTTTTAATCATCACGCATAAAACTTGAAATAGTCTCATGCCTAGGTGGCATAAAAAATGTTTTTAGACTGTCCACGTCCTGATAAAAGAATAGAAAGGTGTAGCATTTTTTGAAATTAGGGATGAGATCGGTACAATACTCGTACAGAAAATTAGTAAATGAGTACCCGTACCGAATTTTATAGTAGGGGTACGAGTACTATGGGTACAATACTCGCTTTGGTACCACTTTATTCTTTTTTAAAACAAATCTTCACTAAACTAGGTATTGGTACGGGTACGATACTGACAATCAATTATCAATAATACCAACCCGTAATACCACTATCAAAACTGTAATAACATAACCAAAACATAATGCCAAAATTAAAAATGAAACAAATCAACCATAATATAAAATTCATATATAATCGACTAGAACTAGGGATGAGATTTTTCTATCGATCGATCGGAAGATTGGAAGACACAAGACAATTAGATTTTGAATAGCCCACTTGAAACATTGAACCTTGAACCGCCTTATGATAAAAAAAACATGGGCAGTTAAGTCATGAATGTTAAAAACCCAATAAAAACCCCTACAAATTTTAAACGGTAACCAGTTACCCATAATACCCGTACCAAATACTGAACAAGTGCATTATCATCCGTGCTTATAATTAGGGTTGTCATTTTTATCCGAAACTCAACCCGAAAACCCGTGAAAGATTCGGGTCAAGATTTAAAACTTTGAAACCTTTCATAGAACCCGAAACCCGACAAACGAACCCAAAGAACACCCCAGCTTGAAACTGCGAAGTAGAAACTAGAACCTGCATCATCTCTTACCGCTTTTGGCATGTAGAAGACCTGCTTTGCTTTACAATCAATTTCACAAAATGTGGAAAACACCAATTAGAACACCATTATCAACCTTCACTCGCAAAACCCTAACTCTTAACTCAATCAATTACCCTCCAATTGCTCCAACAATCCATCCATCAATCACAAAATCAACCTCATTTCTCTACTCTCTACACCTTCAACACCACCGAACAACCTAGGGTTTCCAAAAACCCCCAATTCCATTCCATTCGGACCTCCGAACTCACCGGAACCAGTTACGGCTTCTGTTCTTCAGTACCCGTTAACCAAACCAGCTGCTGCTGGAATTGTAACGCTCAGAAGCCGTTTTTGATCTGTCAATCATGTGGAAGCGTTCAGCCTGTTGATCATTCAGTTGATTACTTCATGATTTTTGGTTTGTGAGTGTTGTTTTGAAACCCTAGTTATAAAATATGTTAGGGTTTTGTGTTTTTTTAATTGTGATTGATTATGGTTTTATGTAACAGAGAGAGGAGGTTTGATATTGAAGATGGGAGTTTAGAGGGGATGTATAAAAACTGGCAGAAGAAGCTGCATCCTGATTTGGTGCATACAAAGTCTAAGGTTTGTGAGTGTTTGATTATTAATATAGTGTTAATTGAATTTATGTTTTTGTTAGTAGCTTAGTTCATATGAGTGTTGTTATGTAGGAAGAAAGAGAGTATGCTGCTGACCAGTCTGCTAAGGTTATTGATGAAGAGAAGTCACGAAAAAAACTAACAAATAAAAATAGCCTGGACTAGCTAAGTTCAAATCTAAGTTATAATATTTATGAGTTATACACTTAAATGAACAAAAACACATTAGTATTGTGTAAACTTTAGTACACATCAAATGATCGAGTTGAGCTACCCACAAACACTTCTATTTAATGTTATTAGAAACTAATGTGTCGAATAGGATAACAAAAGTATATTAAGACAATAATCACCTGTATTTTTAGTAAAGCGGTTTAGAAGGCTTTATGCATTTCAAGACATTCCGGATGATTTGCAGCCTGTTTGACCAGATTGACTCACTTCCTTTTTAGTTAAATCTGTTAGCATGATAAGTGTAATCAGAGAACAAATTCTGAATGGTTTTGTATTTCACACAACTTACACTGTACAAGCGTGTATATGTGCGAGGAACCAACTATTTCTAAGCTAAACCCTAAGCCCATTGAGCTACATATGACAAAAACGAAACATATAATCTAACAATAAGCATATAACATAAATTAATATATATATTAAAAAGAGGATTCAATCCTCCTCACTATTTTACTATTCATTATTTTAATATTTTATACTAAATCACTAGCCATAATCCATAAATAAAAATGAGGGTTTTTATTTCCTTTATTTTATTTTTTGTTTAACTAACTAAAATATTTAACAAACAATATTTTTAACACTAAACTTGAACAAGTATCGGTTTTATATGTTTTTTTTGCCGGTTAAACAATTTTCTTAAACTGTACTTTATATATTTTATAATTCGTCTTTACAATGACCAAAACGTTTTTCATGATTTAAACATATCCCATTGTCACATGGTTTTATATTTCGCGTTTCAACGTTTGATACCTCACCTTTAAAATATTTTTGGCTTACTAATTTTATGTTTACGAATTTGTGTTGGTACCGCTGATATTAACTGAATTAGTGTTGGTTCACAGCTGTAACGTGCCAGTTTTTTGGTTCTACATATGATAATTTGTTGTATTTTGACATTGACTGATTTATTTCTTTTGTTTTTGATGTCGTAACTTGATACAGACTGACTTCGCATCAATATGCATCGAGTTTATGGTTTAACGTTTTTTCTTATGTTTTTTTGTTCGATTTAACGGTCCCGTCGCGAAGCGCGGGGACCTAAATCCTAGTTATTTATTTATAATATGACTAAGCACTAGGCACTGATTCGTCGACTATAATCAGTCTCATGCCCACGTATTCAACTAAGTAAAAGAAACATCAAGTTGACTAATTATAACATTCCAACTATTTCTAAGCTAAACCCTAAGCCTATTGAGCTACATATGACAAAAACGAAACATATAATCTAATAACAATAAGCACAAAACATAAAGTGTTCCTTTATAATAATATAATTTAACTTAAATGGATATACTCTTTCTCGACTAAGCACTAGGCACTGAGATTCATTGACTAAAATCAGTCTAATGCCCTCATTTTCAAAAAATCTAACAGAAACATCAAGCACAGCAGGACGGTCTTCGATGGAATCTCAATTATCAAGTAAAATTAAGACAAACTTACAACTAGAACGGTAATTAAAATAACAGAAAATGATGTGTTAGTTAATATAAACAATACACATCAAGCTCATTGAATTGAATACAGAGTTCAAAGTTCAAACCCTAGGAGCAGTACTAACACAGTATCAATAAACCTAAGGAGATAGTGATATAATAATTAATAAGTCATTCAGCAACCACAGCTTGGATTCAGTTAGTAATATACTAATGCTTTCATTGGAGACTTTTTATCAAACACCTGGTGTTCACAGCATCAACATAAACATAAATGATGCAGATCTATTCAGAAACAAGTAACACGCTAACAACTTACAAATTGAACACGGAAAGTAGCATACGAATCGCGAAGAACTTGCAAATAATCTGAAATGGAACGTACCAGAAAGTATCGCCTCTCGATTTGAGGCGTCAATAGAAACACTGGAGACTACCGATAAAAGCTATTTTCTTTCCTTGATATTTTTCACCGTGCTAAAAATTAACTGACATCAGTCCTACAAGGGTCATGCCACAAGACTCGTGTTGATATTCACAAAATTATCGCTAGGTTAAACTTATAATATAAATTGTTTGTCCACGTTATTAAAAGTTAATGATTTGATTTCTTTGTATGTTTTTAGTTAACTTATGACAAAATATAGTGTTTTCCTGAATGCAAATCCTACAAAAATAAGAGGCAATTGGAAAAACTTATCCTTAAGATAAAGGACAATGAAATCAACTACGGGCTGTTTGGTTCATTCAGATCTGAATGAGTCAAATCTGAATTCTGTCTCATTCAGCAACAACACCAAATCTGAATGATTCAGGCCTAAGTTTAACCATTCAGATGTTTTTCTGTTTGGAACCAAACAGTCTGAAGTCTGAATGAATCAGATGTTTACATCTGAATGATTCCATTCAGATATAAACAAATAGCTCTTACATCTCATAACACCACTTGCATGATTTCTTTTACAAACAAGCCATTACATTAATTCTATAGATTTTTTATATGTTTGAAAGAGACCACATTTGTTATCCCTTTGTATGTTTTTAGTTAACTTGTGACTTAATACTTTTGTTATATAATCTTAATGTTATTAGTACCTAATAGTAACCTCAAGTATTTTGTTGTATGTCCACCTCCCAAATGTAAAAAAGCAAATGCACAAGTAGTGTTGTCCGTGTGGTGATGATTAGTTCATGTCCTATACCTATTGAATTCTTATGTTTGTGACGATGATGGTAATATGGGAACAAAAGTTGATACACAAATTGTGATTCCGCTTAGCACACAATATTTAGCCTGAAATAATAAGAGTGTTGTCCTTCCCATATGGCACCTCACTAACGTCTAAACACCACTACGGATGTTGCCCACAAAGGGCATTTTTGCCTCTTTTTTCCACGCTTTCATTTGGCGCAAAGAAGATAGGTCCCATAATTTATTCAACCAACCTCCGTTACCCACGTCACCTCACTTTATTTAACTTATTTATTTATTTATATAATTAAAAAGTTATCTAATTATTACAATGAGTTTGAATAATCACACATAAAACTTGAGATAGCCCCATGTCTAAGTGGCATAAAAAACGTTTTTAGCCCGTCCACACTTTGATAAAAGAATAGAAAGGTGTAGCATTTCTTGAAATTAGGAATAAGATCAGTATAATACTCATACTTGTACCCTAAAGTACTTGTACCGAAAATCAGTAAATCTAGGTACTCATACCGAATTTTATGGTAGGGTACGGTACAGTACTCACTTTGGTACCACTTTGTTCTTTAAAAAAAATATCCACTAAACTTGGTATTCAATTATCTAGAATACCAAAACCGTAATAACATAACCAAAACAAAATACTAAAATAAAAAATGAAACAAATCAACCATAATATTAAATCCATTTATAATCGAATGGAACTAGGGATCATATTTTTCTCGATGGGAAGATTGGAAGATACAAGGCAATTAGATTTTGGATAGCCCGCTTGAAACCTTGAACTGCCTGATGATAAAAGCATGGGTAGTTAAATCATAAATGTTAAAAACCGAATAAAAGTCTCTACATGTTTTAAACGGTAAACAGGTACCAGGTATTTGTAATACCCGTATCTAAAATAAGTAAATATCCATATCCATACAGAATAGACGGATACGAGTACATATACAGAGAATGGTATAAGAATAGATAGATACGGGTACAAATACTAGAACCAAAAGCTCTTAGTCTGTGTTCCCGAGTCTCATTTAAAGTGAGGAGGGGAAGGAAATGAGAAGAAAATGGAAAGGAATCATGTTCCAGAGATTTTTTTAGAAGGGGAGGGGAGAGAAAATGCTAGAAAACTTAAGTCCATACCCATCCTTCCAAATTGGAGAGATTATGAGAGAAAATGTGTGTTTATAACATGATCCATATATTAACTCCTACATTTTCTTTCCTATTCTTTTATTAAACTCGAGAACATGAAACGGAGTGAAACAGTTTCTTCCACCTCTCTTTCCTTTCTTTTTCAGTTCTTCTTAAATACGGAAAGACAGTGTTACCGCTTTCGGCATGTAGAAGACCTGCTTTGCTTTAGATCAATCTCAGAAAATGTGGAAAGCCCTAATTAGAACACCATTATCAGCCTTCACTCGCAAAACCCTAACTCGATCAATTACCCTCCAATTACTCCAACAATCCATCCATCAATCACAAAATCAACCTCATTTCTCTACTCTCTACACCTTCAACACCAACCAACCACCTAGGGTTTCCAAAAACCCCCAATTCCATTCCATTCGGACCTCCGAACTCACCGGAAACAGTTACGGCATCTGTTCATCAGCACCTGTTAACCAAACCAGCTTTTGTTGGAAGTGTAATGCTCAGAAGCCGTTTCTGATATGTCAATCATGCGGAAGCGTTCAGCCTGTTGATCATTCAGTTGATTACTTCATGATTTTTGGTTTGTGAGTGTTGTTTTAAAACCCTAATTATAAATTTGTTTTTTTTTATTGTGATTGATTATGGTTTTATGTAACAGAGAGAGGAAGTTTGATATTGAAGATGGGAGTTTAGAGGGGATGTATAAAAACTGGCAGAAGAAGCTGCATCCTGATTTGGTGAATACAAAATCTAAGGTTTGTGAGTGTTTTATTATTAATATGGTATTGATTCAATTTCTAGTTTTGTTAGTTGATGTATATGCTGTTGATGAGTTGATGTTATGTAGGAGGAAAGAGAGTATGCTGCTGACCAGTCTGCTAAGGTTATTGATGCTTATACTACGCTGCGTAAACCGTTGTCAAGAGCGATTTATCTAGTAAGTGCGAGCATTATTTTCATGTCTTGTAGATCAAAATGGGGTGTAGAAAATAGTTATTGAATTTACTTGTGCTGTTTGAAGTTGTGATTATTATATATAATCAGCTGTTTTCAGTAGTTTGAGTTTAGGAAAGTTCTGATTGTTTATGATGAATATACATTTGTGATACAACTTGTGGTCTTGTACCATAACTCTATTAACATTTCTATATTTAAGATATATGGTGTGACAGACTATACAAGTAATCGTTTTGTTATTACAAACATTCTTACAGTCAGTGGCGAAGCTTGGGCATATACGTCGAGGGGGCCGACCTCAATATGTATAAAAAATTTCATAAACTAGAGGGGGCGGGCTCAAAATTTCGGTCGGAAACGGGTAAATTTACACTATGTATAACAATTTTCGGCCGAAAAAGGATAAATTTACACTACCGAGTGAAAAAAACGGAGGGTCCGGGCTCAAACTTTTGGTCGGAAACGAGTAAATTTACACTGTATAAAAATTTTCGGCCGAAAAAGGATAAATTTACACCATCAAGTGAAAAAACAGAGGGCGCCGGGGCCACACCTGGCCCCAACTAAGCTACGCCTCTGCTTACTGTCAATACTTGCTATTTGTACATTTTTTGAAATATTTTGGTGTTTATGAGTTGTGTTTCTACCATCTCAGATGAGGCTTGAAGGTGTTGAAGTAGATGAAGAACAAACTGTCTCAGAACCGGAATTGTTAGGCGAGGTATTATATTCTCATCGTGGGGCTTTTTTTTTGTATCATCACATCAAGCCCATAGTCAAATTTACATTTTTTTCTCAAACCATACTGATTATACATTATTCTTGCAGATCATGGAAATTAGGGAAGCTGTGGAAGAAGCCGCTGATTCTCAAGCACTAAAAAAGATCCAATCGCAGGTACGATAGACACGCTTATGCATCCAAATTTGTGTAAAAAGAATGAAAAAGATTGGTTCTTGGGGTTAAAGATGATTAATTTGTGATGGCTAAGTAACTAGTGAATATGTTGTGAAACTGTATTTCTTGCAGATGGAAGAAAAACTGAGGCATTGGTCCAACTGCTTTGCAAATGCTTTTGGAAGTAAAAATTTTGATGAAGCCGTAAAATCAATACAGAGAATGACATATTATCATCGTGTGAACGAAGAGATTGTTAGGAAGCTATGAACCTGTTACACCTTGACATGTAACTTCCATTTTAATTTATTTTTTATATTCTTGATTTATATAAACCAATTGAAGGCAATAACATGGATGTTGTAGCCTGTTGCTGGAAGTGATTTAAGTGAATAAAGAAAATGTTTGTGTAATTCTTTTTGGTTTAGACTTATTGTTTGGGAAGTTGGTCACTTGTTTGGTTGGTTATTTAATTATTCTTTATTTGGTTATTAAATTAAGCTATTTATACAAGGGATTATAATTGCAAATTTAAGCCTAGTCAAATTTAAGCTAGGACTCAGATACGTTTCTTAAATGATGTCACTGTTAGGTTTAACCTTGTTTAAGCTTGGCTTAATATAAATTTTTAGAGAGTCGATCCCAAGTAGCAAACGAGTGCCTTTACTTGTTTACATCCAACTTTTTAGAGACATTTGGGTCTTTCCACCGTCTTGAAACACTATTTAGTTTTTACACTTCAAAAGTACATGATTAAAGTAGTATATGTGGTAAGATATCCTCAATACGTAGTTAGGCGCAAGACTCTTTCTCCGGTTAATGCCATACCGTTTGCCATTATAAGCCGTGACTAAGCATAAAATGCTGCAAACAAGGGCAATGTCGAACCCCATCATGCACCTTAAGTTATGTAATGTCCAATTTATGTACTCAAGGACTTAAAAAGGAAAAGTTTTGAAAAAGAGGATTTGAAGGTTCAAAAACTCAACACGCTTCGTGTAAACCCCGATCTATGGCCTTACAAGCAATTGGAAGTATGATATGTATTATCTACTAATCTCGAATCAAAATCCAGTGGTACCCAATACTTCATGTTCATTGTGGGAACTTCTTTACGAATGCACATTAGATATATCGGTGATGCTTTAAAAAGAAAAAAAGGATTAAAAGACGTACAACACAAGCATAACAATCAAATTTTATTTCTGATTTGACGATTACAAACTAGAGTGGCTGGCTTCAAAATGACTTTCCCTCTAGCAAATATAGGGAAACTGGAAATATACCCAATAATGACTTCTTTCAATTAGATGTGGACAACTCACATAGGATACGTCTTAAGCCGGTGAATTGCCTAGATGTTTCACGTTTCCCTTCATAAATAAAGTAATGTCATGTTTCCAAAATCGACCATTCAAGCATATGTGGCTTGACCCAACTCATGCCAGAGTAAAAACTGACTACGGGCATGCCACTTAAGAATAATCACAATATAACACTCTCAAGTCTCAATTACCTAGCACAGAACATGGCAATCTAAATAGATAGCTGTGATCTGATACAACACATGATACTCCAGATCAACCACCATGATCCGATGCCATGAAAAATCTAACACAACTTATCCACTTACCCTGCGTAATCAATGTTCATATTGAGTAGGTAAAACACGAACAACATTGATGTATGGTAACAACTACCATTTATTACTATTAATACTATATAACAACCAGGTTTATGGCATTCAATCATCGTTTGTCCAGGATGTACAACTAGGGGTGGCAATATGAATAAGTTGGGTTGGATTGGGTGATGAGTCAAAATGAGTTCTATATAAAAAAGGGTTAGGATGGAGCTTGTTTTAGTTATTCTAAATTTCTAACTCGTAACCAAACGTCATTAGCATTTTCTCAACCCATCTTGACCTCCTTGAAAAATTCTTTTGATCCATCCGAACTCATTTCAATTTTAAAAGTTATTCGTATTGACCAAAACAACCCATTTGGATTTGTTTTGCCACCCCTATCAGCAGGGTTGCAAAAATCCCGACTAGGCGCAGATTAATCCCCACTTAATCGCTAGTCCTCACTTCAAGATTAATTTTGGGCTAATCGGTCAATTTCAAATCTGGCCAAAATTAGGATTAATCGGAGTTGATAAACCTTTTCCCCGATGAGGTTCCGACAAAAATCGACGGCTTTCGGCGAGATTCCAGCAAAAATCAGCGGTTTCTGACGAGATTCTAGCCAAAATCAGCCGTTTCTGACGAGATTCCAGCAAAAATCATTGGTTTCCAGCTAGATTCCAGCCAACATCTGACCAAAATGTGTTTGTGCATGTATAAAACTAAAAATTATACATCAAAGTCTGATTCAGATAATCCTGATTAATCGATAGTTTCCAACCCATCTTCCAACTAACGGCTAGCAATTTTTACAACATTGCATGTCAATACAACTATTTATCACCAACCATAAGAAGAGAAAAGTAAAACGATTTCAAAAATAAAAAAAAAACTTGAAGGGCCTGTTTAGAATAAACACAACATTAGGCCTTGAGCAAAAAGAAACACATTTCTTCCTCAATAAAAACCGACGTTTCTGGATTCCTTGAGAAGCAGCATCACCAAAAGAAGAAAGAAACCATGGGTTGGGTATGGCAAGACGATGACGATGATAATAATAATAATAATAAGGGTGAAATTAATGAATTTGAAGACGTAAGCCCTAGATCTGAAGCTCGGTGCTCCACGAGGAAGATAATTTCTTCGCAGTGCAGAACCGAAGAAGTGGAGCCTGGAAAATTCATCAAAAAGTGTGAGAAAACTGAGCAACTTCTTAACGACTGCGTTGGAAGGTAATCAATTTGTTGATTTGTAGTCTTAATTTGGTTTTCTGATCATGTTTTTGGTTTAATATGAATGTATGATAGTTATGGTTGCTAGGGTTTTTATCTGCTTACATTCTGCTATTAAATTAGGTCATTTTGTATTATCTGAACCGAATGTTCGTTCGTTAAGCTTTTGGTAGATAAGTGAATGGTTCGCGAATAACAAAATTTGTTGTGTTGGTTCGTTAAGGAAGTGAAATTGTCCGTGAATGGCTTACGAACACAAATGAACGAGAACAATGTTTTATTTGATTTGGCTAACCGAATGTGTCAAGGTTTTGGTCCGCCTACCAAGTTTGTGTTGCGTTTTTTTCTTCTTTTTTTAACATTCATATCCATGTTGATTTTATATATAAATGAATTACATACTGGTAATACTCATATTTATTATTCTTATAGTTGATAGTGTTGCTTAAATCTATTTGATGAGATTAGAAAAATCATTAAAAAATATTAAAAACCAAATATTAAACTTTTAATGAACAAACATTAACGAACACATTATCTAACGTTTACGAACACTAGTTAACAAGCATGGTCTCTGTTCATGTTCATTTAGTTAATTGAGAATTAACAGAATCCTTGTTCATGTTTGTTCATATATCAAGCGAACAAACATAACCGAACTTCCTGCCAAATGTTCGGTTCGTTTACAGCCCTAGTGACATTACAATTTACAGGATTTCGTCCCATTTTAAGAATTTGTATGATCATATCAAGTTAGCATTAGATAATAAATCATTGTTTCCATATGTTCAGGCAACCAGAGGTCATTCAATCCAACAAAGAATACACTGAAGAAGATGTAACCGATCAGATGAAAAACGGTTCTCTATCATCACAAGCTACACCGTTTGATTTCCCGGGACTAAGAAGTGATATTGAAGCAATTGAAAGAAACTTGTTTGGCAACATGAACCGGTTCTTTGAGGCTGCTGAAGATATGAAAAATGAGTTTTTCAATATGTTCGGGCCGCCTCATTTGTATGATAGAGATTTGAAGTCATCATCGCCTTCTTTTAAACAGGGTGTACCCATTGAACCGCCTTCGCCTCCACCTGCTAAGGTGATTGAACCCGAGATGAGTGATGGTCATGTTGACCTTTCGGGGTTGGCTCGAGATGTTTGAAGTAGTGTGAACAGGTTATGAAACAATCTTGATAGTTATTACTGAGGTAGAATAATGAACTTGGATATGAAATATATATGTTGGAAGGTTTGATTTTTGTTTATGAACCAATATATGTTTTGATGCAAAGTTTGAATAGTTTTAATTTTGTGAGTTGAATATTTTTGTAATAGATTAGGGCACTAGGCAATAGGCATAGTGTGCACTATTGGGCACTGGATTTTATCTATGGGTTGCTTTGGTGCATGGTGCAGAGGTGGGAAAACAAACCGAACCCGGAACCGGAACTAAAAAACCCCGGGTTTCGGGTTTTTTTTGTATCCGAGCCCGTACCCGACCCTACCATAGGGTATGCATTTCAGTACCAAAACCCGTACCCAGAACCGGAGCCGGTTTGTATTTGGTAATACCCGAAAACTCGAACCAATTCCATACCCGAACCGGGTTTTACAAATAGCTGATATTACCTGAAAATTACCAGGAAAAATAATCTTAAAAGGTGCAACCTCTTAAAAAATCCAATATATATCCGAAAAATACCTGAAAAAACTCGAAAATAGAGTTTTTTTAATACCCGAAAATAGGGTATTCAAATACCCGGTTTTACAATATTCGGTTCTATACCCGACCCGAACCCGATACATAGGCTATGGCTTTTAGAGACGATACCCGGACCCAAACCCAACACGGGTATTGCCAGTACTTGATTTTTCAATACCCAGTTCTATACCAGAAACCCGGGTATTTGAAAAACTTGATTTGTGCACATCTACTTTGGTTTATATGGGTCGATTTTAGGCATTTTGAGTTTTTAAAGTTGTTCGATATCGGTTTTGGGTTTTCTCATTTGAGCTTGAAACTTTTTGGTCCAAAGCCCAAAATACTGAAGTTAGGTCGTATGTGTTAATTGACAAATAATTGAATAATTTCATAAATTGCTTAAAATTCTAAATTAAAAAGGAAAGTAGACATTCTATTCGGACCTTTTTTTTTGTTTTAGTTATATGTAAAACTGAAGCCGACCTAAAAATATGTTTGTTTTAGGTTTTAATTTTTTTTTTTTTGGTAAATATTTTTATATTTTCATAGAAACATCCAAATGATTTACAATGAAGTGGCAGGTAAGCGAGCAACAAGCTGCGCCACAACCCCCTTTTAAATATAATCAAATTGTCGGTTTTTGTTTGAGTTAGGTTATTCAACATTTTGGTTTTGTATTAGTTTTTTTGATTTAATACACAATCAACCTTCTACTGATCTATCTACCGATAATATCTTCACCTGAGTGGACGACCCATTTAACCAAAATATGTTTTTGAGTTAGGCCTGTTTAACACGTGGTGTAACTGTGAAGCTTTTTTAGTGGAGTAACGTTTGATGGCCAAAAGTTAAAAGGTATAAAGCGTTTTTAGTCATATGATTCTTGAACCTCATATTGTGCAAATGAAGATTTCATCTATCTGAGTGACTAGACAACCCCTACGTTTTCCCCGCGTCAAGTTGACATTTGTTTCACAAACTAGACTAGACACATATCCAACTTTATTCATTTAAATAATTTTTAACCTAATCTTTTTCAAAGTTATTTTTAACGGGGAAATGTCTACTTAATTACTTTTTGATGTAAAAACAATTTTATATGATTTTGTTTTCTTGTTTCGTGTTTTCTTTATAAACCTAAACCTAAACCTAAACCTAAACCAAAACCAAAACCAAAACCAAACTAAATCTTTTTTATTCATAGAAAACCATAAACCGAACCTATGAGATATGGTTTTTTTTAGATTTCTGTTTCGGTAAATGATTTAAAGTATTATTTTGTCCTATATACCCAATTGTATGTATATGCATGTGTTATGGCTGTTACTTGTCGGTTAACATAATAAATACAAAAAGTTAATAAGAATAGTAAATTTGTCATCATTTTTCTAAAGGAGATAATATTAGAAAATAAAGTGTCATACAAGCATGTTGGCAAAATTTTGCGGCTTTAGCTTTTGAGTAAATACTATTCGACATTGAATTATTATACTTACACTATACTATTGAGTAATTGAAATTATCTCAAAAATTGGATTTAAATTTCCAAAGTCGAATTATTTAGGATTTGATATTCAATGGGTTGGATATATAAAGATAGTCGAATTATAGACCGATTTAGTTTAGAATCTTAATTTTTGTTATTATCAATAGGTAAATTAAAGATAGTCACTTAGTCACTTAGGTTCTCATAAGTCTTTCCTTACCGTTAATCATTACAAGCATAATCTTATTTTTTAGTGACAAATATCTCTACAAAAAAAAATTAAAATAAAATAAAAAAGCTATATCATATTATGAAGTATTTAAGGTAAAGAAAAATGTATACTGTTTTTAGAGAATTAATTTATGGAAATACGTGATAATTATATAGAAGTACAATAAATTTATGGTAAGTTTATATACACATATACAAGAATTAAATATAAACATTATTTTGTTGAAAGAAACCATTGTAACAAATACAAGAAGAGAAATCTGCATTTTGTCTCCCTGGTTTATATCCACAATCGATGGGTTTGTCCCTGAAAAAGATTTTGTGAAATTTGGGCCCCTATGTTTCTCCGACGGGTTCCTCTGACTCCTACCGTCAGTTGATTGTTGGTATTTTAGTAATAATACCAACATATTATGGGTATTTTAGTAATCATCTTCTAATAAATAATAAATATAATAATAATAGTAATAATAATAACAATATAAGACAAATTTCAAAATGTAATCATCTGATCAGCAGCTCATATTATAATATAATAATTCCATGTTGTATAATAATAATAATGGTAGCACATCATTAGCAGCTAATATTAAATTGTGATGATATATTATCATCATATATCATCTCATCATCATCATATATCCCTCTTAATCTCATAGTAGCTCATCTTTAAAACATCAGCTCATCTTTATCATCATCAACCTCAAACATACTTGATGTTCTTCATTATCATCAACCTCAAACCCTAGATTTCATCAATCAAACCCTCAAATCTCTCAAATCTCACCACCAATCGCTACAACAATTCAACCACCGCACCCATAAATCATTCCGATCAAAACCCCTAACCTCCGGCACAACGCCACGGCCACGGCAGCCACCGCCGCCATGGATTCCGACCATCTCGTTTTTCCGGTCATGTGTCTTTTGGTGCTTTTATAACAGAGCAAGTGGAACTGTGGAAGAGTATGCTATGTATTGCAATAATCGATCACTACCCGGTTAACACACTGGTTTTCCACAGCCACCGCCTCCATGGATTCCGGCCATCTCGTTTTTCCGGTCATGTGTCTTTTGGTGCTTTTATAACAGAGCAAGTGGAACTGTGGAAGAGTATGCTATGTATTGCAATAATCGATCACTACCCGGTCAATACACTGGTTTTCCATAGCCATCGCCACCATGGATTCCGGTCATCTCGTTTTTCCGGTCATGTGTCTTTTGCTGATTTTATAACAGAGCAAGTGGAACTGTGGAAGAGTATGCTATGTATTGCAATAATCGATCACTACCTGGTCAACACACTGATTTTCTACATCAAAACTTGCAAAATCTTATAAATAAAACTGAAATCATGATGGACATATAAACCATAGAAATTAGAGAGATAATATTACCAGTGATGAACTGAGGACAATTTGATGAAGACAACAAAATGCTGTTTTAATATCAAGATTATTATTATAAGTTGTGTTAATTAATTTTCTGAAATTAAAACTTAGGAACCCTAATTATAATTGGGGAAGATGAAGTTATAAAAGTGATAATATATAGTTTAGGTTGTATAACTATACCAAACACTAACTTAGTTCAACTGGTTGTTTTGGTGGATTGATAAACCGGAGGTCTTGGGTTCGAATCTCGGCATTCACATGGTTTTGGGTGATTAATTTTAAAATGAATTAAAGGCTTAGGGGTAAAAACGTAATTTCAACATTTTTTAACAGGTCAACGCTTGGTCAACTGACGGAAGGGCACAGACTGCCCCGCCAAAATTTCACAGTGGCAGAACCTTCGCAAAATCTTTTTCAGGGACAAACCCATCGATTGTGGATATAAACCAGGAAGGCAAAATGCAGATTTCTCATACAAGAATTTGGCTGTCTACGGCAACGGCCGGCCGGCCAGCCAGCGGCTGACTTAGCTGGACATCTAACACAAATTTTTATCGTTAATTGTATAGATAGATTCTGTTTTAAAATATTAATAAATGGTTATTAGTTGTGGATTATATCTAGGAAGTGTTATGAGTGTTTGTCTTTACTACTATTATAATAATTTTATTTCGATTTGTATGTATTTTCTTATAATTCGATTAGCAGCCGTTTGTCAAGCACCCATGTCGTGAAAGTGCACCTCCACTTTGTAAGTCAACTTTCTATTTATTAATTTTATTTTTATTAAATTGATTTATAAATAGTTATAAACTTATAATCAATTTCGAATTCGATACTATAGTATATATCGCCTTCAAAGATACTTAGATACATAATAAATTATAATTAGTAGAAATTTATAGAAATATATATACAAAAAAGGTAATAAATAACTGACATGTAATATAGAGATTGAGATACACATGTAATATACAGATTAAGGGCTATAGTTATAAGTATTGTTTAAAGTTACAAAATGTGATTAAAGTTAGGGGCAAAACTGTAAGTATGCTTAATGATTTGAAACGTGATATTTAACCTTTAAAAAGACTATGTTGTCCTTTTAACCATGTTTCGTTAGGTTGTAACTTATGTATTAAATTTTGTATTTTACTTAAAAACAAGTGTCTTATCTATCTCTCCCTTATTATATATACTATAGATATAGATTTAAAATTTGATATGTTATGTTAAATTCTTTAAACATATTTATTTCTTTTACATTTAGAAAAACAATTTTTTTTTTCTTTAATCTTTTTTTTGTAAACGTAATTGGTGATTTTCCATTGGCATTTATCTTAAGACATCATTAATATGTCAAGATTTTTTCACGTAAGGAAACTTTTTATAAAGTTATGATTTTGAAATAATATAGAGATTTTATTCACTAAAATCATGCTATAAAATCCTTTAGAAACATATTAAAATTTTATAATATTCCCCTCTAAAAATGTATCTCTCCAAATAATAACTTTTAGACGTTAAAATAATAATAATCAGAAAATAGAAAGACTTTACGTTATTTCTAACATGATTGGATTTGTTATTCAAAAGTGGGTTTTCAACAGCTTATTGCATGTTTATCCGCTGCTTTATTGTAATGTAATTAATATTACTAAAAATAAAACGACCTTTTCGTCTTTTGGAAGATATGTGTGCCTAACGCGTTTGAAAACCATCGTCTATATCCGCGACTCCACTCGGCTCATTACTGTCATCCTCTGTATCTATATATATTAACATACATTCAAATGGAGAAACATTCAAACTCACCAAAAGTCTTCTTTTTTCTCTTTAAAGAAACCTATACTAACTTACAATTTGTCTGTCCATCATACCCACCAATCTCATCTTCTATCCTTGGTTCTGTCTGATTTGCACACCAAGTGTCTGTTTAAATGCCTAAAAGAACTGCTTTGTTCACTTGTCATTGAAAGTTGCTTTGTGGGTGGTGAAATTGGATAACAATAACATGGGGAATGTATGTGTAGGATCATGCTACTCAAAAGATGGATTCTTTCAGACGGTTTCGCACCCGTACTGGTGGTCTCGGTCACCCGATTTGATCGATTACAAGAACAAAGAGTTTAACAAACAACCACAGTCAATAGACCAAGATCCCAAACCACCAATCCCAATTCAAAAACCACCTCCACAGTTAATAATTATACCTCAAAACAACACTAAACCATTTCAAGAAACAAACCAAGATGTCAAACAATCTGAAAAGATTGTAGTTTCAGTTTCACATGTGAAAAAGCCGTATAATGTTAAGAGAATGTTGAGTGCAGGGTTGGAAGCCGACACCGTTTTGAAAACCAAAACCGGGCATTTAAAAGAGTACTACAACTTGGGTCCGAAGTTAGGTCATGGTCAGTTTGGGACAACCTTTTTATGCACGGAGAAAACCACAGGCAAACAGTTTGCCTGCAAATCAATCGCTAAACGGAAACTATTAACCGAAGAGGATGTAGAAGATGTAAGACGAGAAATCGAAATAATGCATCATTTATCTGGACATCCGAACGTGGTCTCGATTCGAGGGGCGTATGAAGACTCGGTTGCGGTTCATTTGGTTATGGAACTTTGTTCTGGTGGTGAATTGTTTGATAGGATTACGAAAAAGGGTCATTATTCGGAACGGAAAGCAGCTGATCTGATTAGAACTATTGTTGGTGTGATTGAAGCTTGTCATTCTTTAGGTGTTATGCATCGTGATCTTAAACCCGAGAATTTTCTTTTTGTTGATGATGATGAAGATTCGCCTCTCAAAACTATCGATTTTGGGCTGTCGGTTTTCTTTAAACCAGGTACTTTTGTTTTTGTCTTTTTGATCATACATTTATGAATTGTTATCACTGATGTGCATGAAACTGTAAAAACCGACAGTTTGGTTTTATATATTCGTAAAAACCGAACTTTCGGAAATGTTGAGGGTTCATATGTAGTTAAAACCTAAAGTAGCGAACCAAATTCATGGATGTTCATTTTTAATTCAGAATGTTAGGTGGTTCATAAGGATTTAATAAATAAAGCAACCCAAATATTTTAGCCTAGATGTAAGATAATCAACTAATCATTAATTGACAAAAAGATTTAGCTCCAAATTCATTATTTTGAGCCAATCTTTTTGGCCCCAAAAATTCAAGCCCAAATGATAAAACCTAAAAATACACAAACTGAACTTTTTTAAAATCTCATAAAACCGAATTTTCGTTTTGAGTTGGAAACTGACCCAAACTGAAGAAAAGGGGAACCGGATGGTTTTCAAACACTCAAGAACCGAATTTTTGGTTCGGTTTGGCTCAAAACTGAATAAAAAAACCCAAAAACTAAATTTTTTGATTTGAGCCCAAAACCGACCCATACTCACCCCTAGAACTTATTGGTTCAGTTTTATCTGATGAATTACTAAATTTTTGGTGTAAATTTCAGGGGAAACTTTTACTGATGTTGTTGGAAGTCCTTACTATGTTGCACCCGAAGTTTTGCTAAAAAACTATGGTTTAGAAGCCGATATTTGGAGCGCGGGTGTAATTCTTTACATTCTTCTTTGTGGGGTGCCCCCATTTTGGGGAGGTGAGTCAAGAAACTATAATAAGTATGTAAAATTTAAAAAAGTTTCACTTGGGTCATCACAATTTACAATCTTTATTTCATTTACAGAGCCTGAGAATGAAATCTTTGAAGAGGTTTTGAGGGGTAAACTTGACTTTTCCTCTGATCCATGGCCTAGTATTTCTGAAAGTGCTAAAGATTTAGTTAGGCAAATGCTTATTAGAAACCCTAGAAAGCGGATCACAGCTCATGGAGTTCTTTGTAAGTCTTAATGTCCCATTATTTATAATCGTTTCGAGTTTACATTTTATTATGTTTGTCTGATTAATATTCTTGTCATCATAGGTCACCCTTGGATCAGTGAAGATGGTGTTGCTCCAGACAAACCGCTTGATTCAGCAGTCTTGACCCGGTTGACTCAGTTTTCTGCCATGAACAAGTTCAAGAAAATGGCTCTTCGGGTACTTATTTCAAAAAATAAGATGATTGTCTGACAATCTCACTGAAAAATGTCATTTTTTACCCTTACATGTCTCATATTCTCAACAGGTTATCGCATCAAAACTCTCAGAAGAAGAAATCGCGGGACTAAAACAAATGTTCAAGATTATAGATACAGATAATAGTGGTTATATCACATTTGAAGAACTTAAAGCCGGACTTAAACGTTTCGGTTCCAATCTTAACGAGTCTGAAATTTATGATCTAATGCAATCGGTAAGATTTCCTTTCAAAATTTTCAGTTTTTATTTTTCTTGTTTCATTTCATTGATTTTTGATGGACTACAAATGAATTGCAGGCGGATATTGATAATAGTGGTACTATTGACTATGAAGAATTTGTAGCTGCAACTTTACATATTAATAAAGTCGATAAGCAAGATTACTTGTTTGCCGCTTTTTCATATTTTGATAAAGATGATAGTGGTTATATCACTCTTGATGAACTCCAACAAGCATGCAAAGAATTTGGAGTAGATGATGTTCATTTGGAAGAGATTATAAAAGAAGCTGACCAAAATAATGTATGTTCTGACTTCTGGTCACCAATATATCATTTATATGATTCAGTTAAGACCTTTTTTTAAAACTTTTTGTGTTGTTGACTTGCAGGATGGTCGAATAGATTATAATGAGTTTGTAGCAATGATGCACAATGGGAGTACTCCCAAGAAACAATTGAAGGATGAATTTAGTGTCGGGTTAAGGGAATCGGTGCCAGTTTGTTGATATGATTCGTTTTCATTCTCTTTATTTTTTCATCTAAATGTAGATGATTGCATTCTTAACAATAGATGTTAGATTTTTCCTCTTGGAATGTCAAAAATACTAAGATTTTAGCTTTAAAGCAACCGTAAATAAAAGCACATTTAGAGCATTCTCAACCCATTCTCAAAAGTTGTCAAACCCATATAATTTAGGGTAATTTTTAAGAAAACTATCAAAATCACCTCTACAATTCATTTCCTATTATATGGATGAGTTATATGGCAACTAAAGTAAATCTCTAAATATAGGGACTTATTTTTGATCCATACCATATAATATATCACATATATTCCAATCACCATTTACTATATAATAAGACAAAAGAGAAAATAATAATAAAGAATTAATTTATGGATATGAATAGGGAACAGAATGTGGAAGAATTTTGAAAAATGATAGATAAATTTATGGAATAGTGTTTTTTAGCTAAATTATAGAAAAAATATATGGAATGAGATGTGAATGCTTAGTACGTAATAAATTTGATATAAATGTTTTAAGTATTTTACTCGCTTTGGAATACATATTCACGAAGAGTTATGAACCATGGCCTCAAATACCTTTTTGGTGAACTAGTTTCCTCCTTTTGATATTCATTTATAGTTTTCTTTTATAATGTTAAAATTATTTTTAAAGCATCTGACTTTAGTCACTTTCAACACTATGAATTATTAACCTTTTATGTTATAGTCTCATCATGCTTTAATTAAGTTACATAATTGCTTTACATATCAATTTAAAAGTTCAATTTAGTTGGAAAAGTTACATATACGCTGTATATACAATTTGGACACATTTGTTCCACAATCTATAACAAGAGGGAAAAATTATGAGAGCATAAAGAATTTGTGTCCATGTGTTACAACTAAGGATGCTAAATGGGTCGTGATCGCGGGTTCGAGGGTCAAACCTAGCATGAACCCGTGAGTTTTATACAAGTTGTACATGACACGAACCCAAAATAGTCACACATAAACCTGAACACGACATGTGTATTTGTGGGCTTAGGGTGGAGGGGGCGCAAACCACAAACACCTGCCAGACCACCAAACACCGACTGACAACTCATTACCTCTCCATCCACTGATGGCCAATCACCTGAAAAAAATGCTATCTCTTCCTTGCACACACAAGCATGTCCCTCTCTCTCGTCTCATTTTTTAAGTTTATACCACCCCGAATTGATACCCAGAAAGCAAAATGGTGAGGGTGACAGACTAACAGCGGTGGACTACCCGCATGTGCCCCCGCCACCCATACACGAGCACAATCCATTTATTCTTAAAAAAAAAATATTCTTAATACTTTAATTTTCATATATAACTTACTAAAAAACGATTACAATAAAGTGACAGAGAAACGATTACAATATTCTTGTACATATTAATACATTAAAATTCTTAAATTTACATATTATTTTAATTTTTAGTGAAATAACTATAATTAAGCTATGTCAATTTACTTTTAGAATTTACAATTTTGACATAACTTATAATTTTTTTTAACTAACAAAAAAACCCATGAATTTTCAAAGTAAATGATGAATAAGCAACCACCATCATCACCCCATGCCTATATATGTTAATAACCGTAAATTGTAAGCCGTTGTTGATTTGACAGAAAATACGGTGCAAGTTGTGACAGCTCACATTGTAGTAGTCGTTGGGGCGCAAGACGTGGGCCCAATCATATCGCTTTGCTGTGCCACGTTGGCACCATCACCTCTCACGTTCCTCCTTAATTCTTTTCCATAAATAATAATAATACATGTATATTTCAACCATAATTCTTCTTCTGATCATCATCAATCATTCATCCATCCATCCAGGTACACCGTTATTCACCGTAACCGTTTTATTAGATCTTTGTGATTACTTATGTTACGTTTACTTATTATATTTCAGTTATTTTATTTCACTGTTTACTCTTCAAGTTTCATAATAACCGTTTCTTCTTAATATTATATTTACTGACAAAACCTAGGCTAGTTTATATATAAGTTACTTCGATTCAGGTTTTATTTAATAGTTTCGGTTACAAATCATAATAACATAATTGTACTGAAAATTTATGTATTCCAACAGAGAAATGGAATCTGGAAATGAGGTTCGTTTAGAACCAGGAATCGAACCCGAAAACTCGGTTATTCATCATGGCAATGAAGGTGTGACAGATCCAGAAGATTTGAACAAAGTTGATGAACAAGTAGTTGATTCATCATCAGCAACAACACAAGTGAATCAACCTTCTGAGAATAATAATAATATTGTTGATAAGCCTAAAACTCAAAATAAGGTTTCAACTAAAGGGAGTGCTGCTTTGAAGAACACTAAAATGAGTAAAAGCAGTCCTAATATCGGCACATTTGGTCGAACTCAGAGACCGGGCTTATCTCAGAGTTTATCTTTCCCTGCAAAGACCCGATTGCTTGACTCGACTAAACCAGTTGTGGAACCTACATTAACCACGTCTCGATCACACCCTGCGAGTAGAAGAGGTTTGAAGCCGGTTAAAACATCGGTTATAGAAGATGATGGCACCAGTTCTACTGGCTCACCGTAATTTTGTTATCTTACTTTAATTCATTCATTGTTTAAAATCTTGTTTTTTTCATTGTTTGACTTGAATGTTGACTTGAATGTTGACCAGAATGACCACGACCCCTGGCGGCCGACGTAGGACCAGTACCGGTTTTACTTCGAGGTTGGATGAGCGGGCCGAAAGGCGAAAAGAGGTACATTTTTGTATTATAATAGTTTTTTGAAATACAAAAAACAACAGTTATTATTATTATTTTTTTATGTTGTAAATTTGATGTTTTTGTGACTAGTTTAATTCAAAGATAGAGGAGAAAGTTCATGCAAAAGAAGTGGAAAAGAGTAATCTGCAGGCAAAGTCAAAGGTCTGGTGGTTCTTAAAGTCAACCAAAGATTATCTTTAACTAGAGGCTAATTGTTATGTTTTAACTTTGTGAATATACAGGAAAGCCAGGAAAAAGAAATCAAGAAATTAAGAAAGAGTTTAACATTTAAAGCTACACCAATGCCAAACTTTTACAAAGAGCCACCTCCCAAACCTCAACTCAAAAAGGTATTTTTTGATCTTGTTAATACGCGTCTTGAAAGCGATTGCTCGTGTAATCGTGTTATGATTATTATTTACTGAACTGTGTTCTAAACACTCCCTCTTTTGTGTGTTTGTGTTTATATATAGATACCAACTACGCGTCCCAAATCACCAAAGTTGGGCAGAAGCAAGAGCTCGCTGAGCAAGACCTCTGAACCAATAGAGGCAGCTGATAGCCCGCGAGCCGAGAGAGACCAAACAATGTCACCTAGGGTCAACTCCACGAGCCGTGACAAAGGTTCAAGCTTGCACAACAGAAAATCTTTGACCAAAATGTCGGAAGTCAAAACTAAGTCAAAAGAAAAGGTTGTAAAACCGGAAGTCAAAGAGGAGAAACAAAGTCATGAAGTTGATGCAGTGCAGGAAAGCGGGGTTGAATCGAGTTCGGTCGATCAGGATACGACGCCTCAGCATATTGTTGTTGGGAGTTAAATTTTTTTTTTCAGGTGTATGTAACTGGGAGGTGGTTGGTTTTGTTTTGATGTTTTAAAGGGTTACTATGCAGTGAATTTACTGTGAAAAATGAAGCTGTTTGTTTTAATGGAATTTGAAGATGTTACTTTGCATGCATCAAATTTTATAATCAACAATCACCAATATTTCTTTTTTTTTTTAAACCTTCAAATTTGTAATCTTGTGATTGGTAAAATTGAATTGGTGTATAAAAATTATTAAAATTATGAGTTTCAAATGTACCAAACCTACAATACCTAATGCTATGAGTAGAATATTTATAACAAAATCAATAATTTTAATTTTGTAGTTTTTTGCTTTTAAATTATAAAAACTGGATAAAAGCAACTGCATAAAGATGAGTATATCACACAATGACACAATTACCATGCACATTTAACCCTAAAAGAACAAACCAAAAGACAAATATTTTTTGCTCATTGAACGAATGTTTTTACGAATGCACAGCGATCGTCGTCTCTGACAAGTTAAATTATTTGGTGTACAAAATGATTTATATATTTGCATAATAATTTGCTCCAAAAAACTCACTTGGACTAGTAGTAATTACATTACTCATAGTAACACTACCCAAAATTAATCAACAAAATGAAATTTAAAAAAAAATTGTGTAGGAAACATCCTTGAATGCAAACTGCAGCATCCATCAGAAAGCATTTCATTTATCTGCAAGATATATCTGGACACCTGCAAGCATTAAAATACATTTAATTCCATATTTATCTACAATAAAAGATTGTTTTAAAGAAAAAACAAACCCAAATAGAAAAAAAACATCACACAAAAGGTAATTTACCCAAATGAGTGCATTCTGTGAATTAAAAAAGTTAAGTTCTGGTTTTGACGTTTTAAGTTCAAAACACGAGCCAAACCGTTATATATGGTTTTTTATTACTGGAAACCGGAAATAGACCATTACTAATAGCTTGATTCCGCTTTGGTTCACGGTTTAGGCTCATTGCGCTTTAAATCTTGAATACAAGTTATACAAAAAAAAAGAAATAAAATAAAAAAATGTAAATATATATTTGACAAAAATTATATAAAAAATCATAATAGAAGCACAACTCAAACTGCTCTTTTTAGCTTCAGACTATTACAAAAGAAATATGTGCAAGTAAAACTATACTTAATATATAATAGGAAAGACTTAAAAGAGTTGAATATATAATATGTTGTCAAAATTTACTGTACGGTCCGGTTTTATCTTTACGACTAATTTTCAGCATAAATCATTAACCAAACTGTTCACTATGGTCCGAAAGTTAACAACAAAAGCCGACCAAAAATCAAAACCAACGTACGGTTTGGACAATTTAATGGTTTTGAACATAACTGTTAAACATTCCTGCATGCATGTAGGCATATAAACAAGCCAAGCTACCTGGTAAAAGCTTGTAAACTAAGACATTTCTACCATGTATTATTACATAAGTGAAAACTTTTGCACACTAAGACATTTCTACCGATACAGGAAGATAAACTAGACGCAAATTATTCCAGACATTATTATTGCTATAGATATATAACTTGATGTTATGTGGTTGCTCACCTTTTAGTCTGCAGCAATATGGCTATTCTTTTTATGCATTTTGTTGCAATTATATAAAATACATTTATCTATCAATAACAGCTTGTAAATTGAGAATCTTTCCCCAATGCTCCAAGAACCGAACACGCCACTTCCAGTAACCTCCCTGCAATTTGCAAACAACAGCATGTAAAAATGGAGTACAATGTACTAGTTATAATGCACAATGTACAACTTGTCATACAATGGTATTGTCGGCAAAAAGATTTACCAACTAGACTATGTTAGAAAAAGATGACAAGAACAAAAGGAAGCAAAGGGCCCCTAGTAGAAAATATCAAGGATCAGTGACAGTTAATGTTTTTGTCCTAGAGTACAAGCATCAGTGCATGTGGTACAACATGGTGATGCATGATTACAGGTCATACAGAAACAGGTTGTTGTCAAAGGAGATACTGCAACCTGTTCTGTGGTAGAGATTGAAGAACATGGATTCCAGCTGGATTTATGGAGACAACATTATGACCAACTTTAACCAGTGAGATATTTAGCAGATTTCCTTAGTTTATGAAAACAAATAAAAAATAAAACATGTCTCTAAGACAATATTATAGAGAAAAAAACATGTGTTAATCTCTTGATTTTCTCTTCAATTAAAAAAAAAGATTTAAAATAAATATACGACGGGTCAACCAAACCTGTTAGGTTGGCGGATTGACCCAAATTTTTATATTCTTCAAAATTATAAATTTGTATAAAAACTTTTAAATTATCAAAAATATAATAGATATGTAACAAAATAGTTCAAAAATTAATATAAAAAAAAAGGTTAACGGCTAGTGTGGTTTACACAGCGGGGTATCAAGTTCCAACCGCCAACGGGAATGTTAAATACCAAACCAAACGGTATGAGTATAACTATCAAACCAACCAAACCATATGAATCGCTTCAGTTTGGCCGGGTTACATGATCGGTTCCAAGTTCCAAACTATTGGCTAGACCATTAAGCACCTATTAACCATTCCACCTAACCCTGTAGTATAAACTTACTTAACCTAACCGGCTAACCTAAACTAAACAAAATGACATATTACACTTCAACTAATATATAGACCCAACAATCCTAAGGTAAATTGTGCTTTGTTCATAGTTATAACTCGCAACTAAAAGATAATTTGTAAACATTAAACAGGTTATTAAATAAAATCATACAAATACAAATTTATTCAACACACCTCTTTTTTGCTTAACCACAACCTTCGCCGGGGGCGCGACATCAACAACATCACCAGCCGGCTTCGGCTTCTCCTCCACCGGAAACAAAACCCCATCAATCCCCTGCACCGATATTCTCCCATCCGTATAAATATCCGGATCAAACAAATACGCCGACTCCTCCCCCGACCCAAACTTAACCGACCCGTCCGCCTCCTCCGCCACAACCTTATGCGGCAACCTTAACGTATCATAACTAACCTTACCAAACCGCCTAACCGAATTATACATACTCTCCTCCGTCTGATACTCCGGTATCAAATGATAATACATTATCTGCTCCGGCGCACCGGGGTCACTAAGCTGATCAGTCGTTAACTTCGCCATCGCCTCATCGTTCGGGGCCAACACCGTTAAAACATAACCCTCGGATACTAACTTCCCCATCTCCGTCGCTAACGCCGTTAAGTTAACTAATATATCCGCTAATTCATTATAACCACCATAATGTAATAGGGTTTGGATAAAGTCCTTCACCTGACTCTCGCCGTCGAAGTGGCGGTGTACTCCGCCGGGTCCCGGTGCCGGCGCCGGAGCTAGCGACGGACCCGGCGCTAATGCATCGTAAACAGGTAACGCCGGCGGAGCACCAGCCGGAACCGGAGCCGGTTTTTTCAACCGGTTCGCTCTCGGATCCACCACCGGAGCACCTTCCGGCAACACGGCGGAGATTGACGTTAAGCTTCTTCTCCGGTTAAACTCTTCTTGTACTAATTTAGGCACTAATAACCTTTCAATCCCATGGATCAACCCGTCGTGTCGGACCACGTCATCGGGTCGGGTCAGTTTAGCTAAACCGCCGACAACTTTCTCGCCGGAGCTTTCTCCGGTTAACTGTAACCGGTTATCTTCTTCCTCTGAACAAAGTGTCTCATAATGGGCAAACCCGGACCCGGGCCAATGATCCGACCCGACCCGGAACGGAATGACGTGAAAAAGCAGGAGATTCTGAAGCAATTTGAGATTACCGGGTTCGAGTAAGAACCGTTTGAAATCCGGATCTAGGTGTTTATCGAGGGCTTCATTAACGGGTGCGAAAATGGTGATGTTGTGTTTGGAAACAGCTTCTTCTAGGGTTTGTAATAATAAAGCTTTCTCAACGAGTTCTGATAACTCGGTGTAGTGTGAGTCGAGTAAAGCTACGAGTACCGAGTTGGAATTGATGGGTGTGGAAGTAGAAGAAGCGTTAAGGGGTGTTATTGGAATGAGAATGAAGATCAAGAACAAGATCCCCAATGCACCATAGATCTGGGTGTCCATGGTGTGTTAAATCTGGTGAGAAGAAGATGGGTGAGAGTGTTGAGGTTAAAGAGAAGTGGGTTTGTGTTGCTTTTGAGTATTGTGTGGTTTCTCTCTCTAGAAATGAAGAGGTGTGTGTTTCTCTCTCTAGGTTTTGGTTATGGCGGAATGAAGGGGTAACGAGAGAAGAAGGGTGAAACGGCGTGATGTGGTGTCGTTTTAAGACAAAGGCCCGTGAAGAGAGAACATGTTCAAAAGATATACTGACGCCGACTCCACTTGGTCATGTTATTACATTAATACGTGAACAAAATTAATATATATGGTAATAAAATAATACTGCGCTTTATATATTTTTTATTTAATAAAAAGGTTACTTTTTAATTTGTTTTGTTAGTCAATAAGTTTTTACTATTTTGGTCAGGCTATTTATTTTCTTCTATAAAGTATTATTACACGTTGTTCAAAGAATAAAAGAGACGTTGAAGATTGTTTAAAAGTACAATAATGTACTACAGTTTAATTATGTTTTAAGCTATTTTTATACAATAATGTTGATGATTGATGGATTGATGATGATTTTGAAGATTACTTGTGTTAGAGGCTTAGGGCTAGGTTGATGATGTGTGAGGATGATTTTGCCCTTTTGGGATGATACCAGTACCGATCTTGAAAATCCTAAATATTTAGTACCGGTACCGAAATGTTCGATTCGATACTAGTATATTGTGTACCATTCGGGAAATACCAATACGGTATCAAAAACTCAAAACTTGATACCAATTGTACTGACTGTATAGTTAGAGCTTACATACGCATATGCTTGTTTGTATATATAGTCATCTACTTGTTTGCTTTGCTAAGGCTTTTTATTAACTCTTTCTGACACAAGGACGCATAGTTGCTTTTTGAAAGTGGTTTTGAGGCAAATTGGGTTGTAAACTATCTAAGTCACTTGTGAGCTATTGAGATCGAATAGCTAAAAGCTTGAATCAACCGAGGTTAAACAAACTTAAGCTTTGTTTAGCTCAACTGAGCTTGTGATATTAAACAAGCTTATTATTCATAGAACTATTATTTAAATACTAGTTTTATGTTTGCATATTACATATACAGTTATGAGAAAATTAATTAATACATTATAAGAAATAAATAAAATATAAAAAAAATAAATTATAATTATTAATAGGTAATGCCCGAATCACGTTTTAAAACTACTCACAAACAAAACTCGAGCTTTATAACAAAAACAACTAAGCTAAATTATAAAAATATAGCTTTAAATGGGTCAAACTCAAGTTTATACATCATCAGAAAGACACACAACAAATGTACTTGTTTATAGCAAATATTAAACAACCTCAAGTCTGTTGTCCCATCATGAATCATTGGTGGGAGTGTGCCTTTTGTCTATTTCTATATTTGGTTGCTGGTATTATAAAATAAAGAAATGTTACTGAATGTTTGAAGTTTTATATTCAAGCCTATTTTCAACAAAACTGTATTCATCATAAACACTACCTATGACCAAAATCAACTCGTACCAGTTAACCCAAACACGTTCAGACTAAAACCAAGCCCAGAAAAGCATATACATGTTTCAACACCAATAGATTAGCCGAGTTGCTAAATTTATGGGTCACAAGTAGAAAATTTTCATCAATCCAACAGAAGTTTTGTCGGGCTATACTGCCACTAATATAGCCCGACAAAACTAATGGTTATATAGTTCATAGAGATTTAATAATACGATAAAACATTTCAGATGCTGGCCAGTGATACGAATCCAAACCAAAATACCAAGAGATTTACAAGCAGAACGTAAAGTTTTACAAGCGTCCACCAGATAACGTAATGCAGAAACGGGTCTCAGACAATCTGCAATAGAAAAAAATAGAAAACATCAACAAAACAGAAACACCATGATGAGAAAAAATAAATTAATACGACCCGTTTGACTACCAAAGTCAAAATGCATATATAATCAAGAAAGATCGAAGCACTCACCTTTATTGGTCAAACATTAATACCAGCTGTCTCAACACGATTATGGTTACGTTCTCGCGCATCTGAAACCCGTCGGACTAAATTACTCGATTCATCATCATCCTCGTGATCCCCGTCATCATGATCTTGAATATTATTTTGTTGGACATTAAGGCGATTGATCATGCTAGACATATTAGTAATTCCACCATTAACTTCTCTTCTTGCTTCCGACCCGATATTTGACATAGTTGGACTTTTGTTAAAAAGTTTATCTTTCCACCCGCGTGTACTCTTCGAGAGTGATTCTTTATATCTTTAATAAAAATATAAACTTGATTTAGAATTCAGACATATTTTCAGATCAAACAGGTTAAAGAACTTAAATACCTCGTTGAGAAGGCACTGAATCTTGATTTCCATGTATCCGAAGCTGCTTGTGAGTCTGATGTACCCGCCCGATCTTGATCGGGCAGTGAAGATAAACTACTCGAGCTTCTGTACATAAAAGTAACAATTTTTAATATTTAAAAAGAACCACGAAAGTAAAGGATGCGAAATTACATATATACCCCTAGAAACTTATTAAGAACCTAAGCATGTATAATTATTAGCACACACAAGTATTGAACAATTGTGAAATACCTATGAACAATCGAAGTCAAATGTTGACTATTTGACCCGTTAGCGGTTCCAGATGAGGTGATATGTTGGATCGTTGCACCCCCACGAGCTGTAAATAAGGCCGGTACCCTAACAGAGTCAACAGCAGCCGCTTCAACTTGCTCTTGAACGGGACCGCCAGAAGGTCCCCTAGGGTTAGCTGAAAACACCAAGAACTGCGGACGGCTTTGACCTGTTGACTCACGGTTCCTTGACCCGTCCCTTCGACCCATGTGTTGGTGGGTCCTACCCATGGCAGCTGCAGCTGCCAAATGTTGGATGATTCGGTCCTCAAGTTCACTACCGTTAACACCAACCGGCAACTGAAATCTAAAGTCAATCATTCAAAGTCAAAGTCAAAACTTTAATATCAAAAGACAACTATGTAGTTTACAAAGTGGCAATGTGGCATACATGTTGTAGCTCAAAATCACCAAGAGTCGGGTGATGAAATATTGTCGAATTTCTTGTTGGGTTGAGCCTGACCCGTCTTTCGTGTTCAACCGCACCCAATAATTCTTGACTGCAAATGTTACACGCGTTAGCATGCCAAAACATGTGCACACAATGTGAAAAGCTAAATATAGATAAAAATAAATATACAAAGGCTAATTTCATATTTAGGCTAATTTCTTGCCAACACATAGGACAATTAGAGCTTCTTTGACACCTGTTATCGACAACATATCAAAACCGTCACATATTATGTTTTATCCAATTTCATATTTAAAATTCTTTAAAGAATATGTTGTACCATTCAAGTATGCATTGAAGATGAAACTCATGCTTGCAGCCAGTGACCTAAAATTACATAAATTAACATGAATTGTGTATTCGCTATTTAAATCAAGAAACATGAATATAATAATAAAATTAATACAGTTTTTGGATCATTATCACAGAAAGCTTCAAGGCAAATGCTACAAGAATCATCACAAGCTTCTTGAATCCCTCCTTCCACAAAAGCTGCAGGTGAAGTCAAATGACTTTCATTCTTTCCATCTGTCATTTTTGGAACCTAACACCACAAAATCCAATTAAATTATAAAACTTTAATAATAATCTTAATATTAACCATTAAGTTATACAAATTCCAAATTTTCCCAAATGCAATTTGAATTTATTACAATTATAAACCCTTAAACTCAATAATTATGTGCAACTGGTATCAAAAGCCTTCACCTTTATACATAATTTGATAATTATATAATTCATAGTCAATCCCATCTCCAATTCTAAAACAATAAAACTGAAAAAGACTCAATGACACCATAAATTATGTTAAAAACACACCAAAAGATTAACAATAATAGCAAAACAACACATATAACAAATACCCATCTGAAAAAACACAATAAAACAAGAAAATCTTGAAACAAAATTGTATGATGAATTCTTAAAAAACCCCAAAAAAGATAAAATATATATATATATATATATATATATATATATATATGAGATGAGTTTTATGTTGAAACTGTGAATTTACCTCCATGGGAAAAGAAGAAATGTTGTGATGAAGAAGCCTAAAAGCTTTGGGTTGAAATAAAGATGAAATTTTTATTTATGATTTCCTAAAAAGATTATAATCAAGATTTGTGGAAACCATGAAAGATTTGAGAGGGAAGATAGCGTTTGGTTTGGTTTGGTTTGGTTTGGAGGGTTTGAGGAGATGGAAGATGGAATGGAAGGAAGTACCACTTTACCTTTTGATTCTTCCAATAACATTGGTCCACTTTCTTTTTAGTTATATCATTATTATAAAAAGAAAAGAAAATTAGGGTTGCTTAAAATATCTCACCAGAAAACCAATTAACGAGGGGCGAAAGTTTACGGATTTTATTCGGTTTTCGCACATCAGGAGGAACGATGTTATGGTAATTCAGGAGTCGACCTTAGACATAACCCATTAATGATAGGTTTATACGTGAGATTTTTTGTCGTTTTAAAAAAGTATATAATTGGACTAAATAAGTTTGAGGTGTGTTCATGTATGTGTGAGTTACTTGTGATTGGATTCCGTTAAAAGCGGAATTTAGATGAGCTTTAGTTGAACCTCGAGTTTAAAATATGTTTGTTTAATAAACGAGATCGAGACTCAACTTCATTTATCGAGCTTGAGATGGCTCTCAAGTCTAAACGAGTGTAATTTTTATAAGTTTGTACTTTATATGTTTAATATATTTATCTTATAATTATTATTTTATATAATATATGATAAAAATACTAATAGTATATATTATGTCATATAAGCATTTTAATAATTAAAATATAAAATATAAACAAGTTATAATTAAACTAAAAAAGTATATAAATTACTCACTAGTATTAAACTAGTAGAGATCGAGTTTGAAAACTATTCACTAGCTAAGCTTAAGCATAACAAGTTTGGCTCAACTCAACTCGTTTACTCCCTCCTAGTAGTATAATATTATCAGAAAAATAGTAGGTGTAACACCCCGACCAAAGGCGGATTATACATCGGGGCGCCACATATTGTTTCATTACTCGTGACACTATTGGGTGTCAATATTTAATAAATACATTCATTCGCGCACGCGCAAAGTAAACATAAGATAACATAATCATCATAAATCAATATATTATAAATCATAATATTCGAACAGCAATAACTTGTCTTGATACATTTTAATCTAGGTCCAAAATAAAGAAACTTCCTAGGTTATCTCGAGCTCCAAAACAGCTACTGCAAACCTGAACATGTGTTAAAATAAACGTCAAACACTTGCGTGTTGGTGAGAAATCAAGTTTAATACAATACATAGATAACAATAAATCTGCGCGCAACATGTGTATGTCTGGTTTTCAACAAGGGTGTAATCTGATCGGGACCAACTCTAAGATTCATAGACTGCCAGTGCTCACAATTGAGCTCACAAACAAGACAAACTGTGCATGTGCAAACAAAAGAGAAAATTGTAACACCCCGACCAAAGGCGGATTATACATCGGGGCGCCACATATTGTTTCATTACTCGTGACACTATTGGGTGTCAATATTTAATAAATACATTCATTCGCGCACGCGCAAGTAAACATAAGATAACATAAATCATCATAAAGCAATATATTATAAATCATAATATTCGAACAGTAAAAACTTGTCTTGATACATTTTAATCTAGGTCCAAAATAAAGAAAACTTCCTATGTGTCCACAAGCTCCAAAACAGCTACTGCAAACCTGAACATGTGTTAAAATAAACGTCAAACACTTGCGTGTTGGTGAGAAATCAAGTTTAATAGTTAATACATAGATAACAATAAATCTGCGCGCAACATGTGTATGTCTGGTTTTCAACAAGGGTGTAATCTGATCGGGACCAACTCTAAGATTCATAAGACTGCCAGTGCTCACAATTGAGCTCACAAACAAGACAAACTGTGCATGTGTAAACAAAAGAGAAAATCATAAACGATAGTTCTCCCGTGTTCATCTAATGGTACCATGAGAACTGCGGAATAGACCGACAAGACGGTTAATGATCCACACATACAAATAAACAGCCAAGTCTACGTCCTCAACACATGGGATACTGCGCGACTAAAGTTCATAAACAAGTTTAAGACTCTAAGTTTGTATGAACACATGAACATCCCAAAACATTAAAAGCAAAAAGGGATTAGGTACGAGATTACTCACTTGATAAACGATGCGGTGTAAGATAAAGCAAGAACCAACTTTAAACAAGCACAAGTTAACCTATAATTAAAGATTTATTGTTTTAATGATTGGTTTTAAGTCTTGATTTTAAGTTAGCATAATTAATAAGTAAATTATATATAATATATATATATTACCGGAAGAGCAGGACAGAACAGGGAGGAAGACGGAGGCAGAGAGGAAGGCGGCAGAGAGAGCAAGGAGGAGGTTAAATTAAGTGTTTTGTGTGTGTAGTGTTAGGAAAAATAATACTATTATTTATAGGGAAACCCTAGGAGACACAATCCCTAGAAAAGGGGAAAAAGATCTCAAAAAGCAAAAGATTCCAAAAGCAAAAGATATCAAAAGATATGGCAGCTGCAGGGGGCAAGATAAAGCTGTCAGGGAACAGTAAAAAGGCATGGGCGGTTCAGATAAAGGTACTGGTCAAGCATGGAAAAAGCAGATCTCAAAAGATAATGTCAGTCACTTTTTCTGTCAACCAATGGGGTTGGTGCGCATGCTGCGCCGAAAGTAACTTTTCAGACATAAGCAGATTAGGTCAACAGCACAGAAGATAAGACAACACAAAAGCAAACGGCTAGATTAAACAGAAGAAAACTCAAAGGGTTCAGCGCGAGAAAGCTCGAGCGCGAAGGCAGACACAGAAGGTCAAGAGAGCGCGAGCGCGAAGGCAGACAGAACCAACCTTAACGCGTCGCGGAAAGAAATACATTTCTAAGCGCGCCGCGGGAAGAATCACATTTCTAAGCGCGCCGCGGGAGGAACTAAAATTCCTAGCGCGCCGCGGGAAGAACTATAATTCTTCGCGCGTCGAGGGATGAACTACGATTCTTAGCGCGCTGCGAGAAGAACTACAAATCCTTAGCGCGTCGCGGGAAGAACTACCGTTCTTAGCGCGCTGCGAGAAGAATTACAATTCTTAGCGCGCTGCGAGAAGAGTTCGTCTCGCGTATCGCTGAAACAGGTGGTCTTCACGCAGGATTCCTTGTAAGGGGTCTGGCGCGTGAAGCTGCGCAGACAACCTTAGGCGGGAAGGAACAAAGGACAAGCAAGGAGTTAGAAGAAAGAGGGAAACAAGGCTTAAGGGCGGGACGGCGACAAGAGGGAAAAGAAGGCGGAAAGAGAGAAGGAGAGGGACGGGACGGCGGAAAGAAAAAGAGAGAAAGAGGCGGGAAGGAAAATATATATTATTATTAAAAGTAAAATATAAGTATAAATAAATATTAAATCATAAAAGAAAGAGATCGGATAAGAGAAACGGGTACCTGGGTCGGGTCGGATCGGGGCAGATGTTACAGTCTCCCCTACTTTAAGAAATTTCGTCCCGAAATTTATCTCGAAGTAGGTTGCGCAGAGAACAGGTGCGGGTACTTGATCTTCATTTGATCTTCCCTTTCCCATGTAAACTCGGCTCCGCGCTTGGACTCCCAGCGAACTTTAACAATAGGGATACGACTGCGCTTGGTTTGCTTTACCTCGCGATCCATAATCTCAACAGGCTTCTCAACGAAATGCATAGTTTCATCAACTTGAACTTCATCAAGTGGAATGTGAAGGTTCTCGTCAGCTAAACACTTCTTGAGATTGGATACATGGAACGTTGGATGCACATTACTGAGCGCGGGCGGCAGGTCAAGTCTGTAGGCAACTTTTCCCACACGCGCGAGAATCTTGAATGGTCCAACATATCGAGGAGCAAGCTTACCTTTCTTCCCAAAGCGGACAACACCTTTCCAAGGCGACACTTTGAGGAGAACAAGATCACCAACTTGAAATTCGAGAGGCTTCCGCCTACGATCTGCGTAACTCTTCTGTCGGCTTCTGGCAGTCAGCAGATGATCACGGATCTTGGCGATTTTATCGGTTGTCTCTTGAACAAGTTCGGGTCCTGTGATTTGAGTTTCACCCACTTCGCTCCAACAGATCGGGGAGCGGCACTTACGACCGTAAAGTGCTTCAAATGGGGCCATACCGATACTGGAATGATAGCTGTTATTATAAGAGAACTCAATCAAAGGCAGGTGTGAATCCCAATTACCTCCAAAATCAAGAACACAAGATCGGAGCATATCCTCAAGAGTTTGAATAGTTCGCTCAGACTGACCGTCAGTCTGAGGATGATATGCCGTACTCATGTCCAAGCGAGTTCCTAGCGCAGATTGGAGAGATTTCCAAAAGCGAGATATAAAACGGCCATCGCGATCGGATATGATGCTCAAAGGAGTACCATGGCGGCAGACAATTTCCTTGACATAAAGCTGCGCGAGTTGCTCAACACGGTAGTTTTCACGAATGGGCAGAAAGTGAGCAGACTTAATCAAACGATCCACTATTACCCAAATGCTATCATGTTTGCTTGCTGTCAAAGGTAACTTGGTAATAAAGTCCATCGCTACACATTCCCATTTCCACGTAGGAATTTCTGGTTGTTCGAGCAAACCAGATGGGCGTTGGTGTTCAGCTTTTACTTTAGAACAAGTCAGACATTTAGCTACGAACACAGCAATATCCTTTTTCATACCGGGCCACCAATAAGTAATGCGCAAATCCTTGTACATCTTATCAGCGCCGGGATGAATGGAATATCGAGATTTGTGCGCTTCACTCAGGATATCAGCGCGAAGATTCTCATCAAAGGGAATCCAGATGCGATTGAGATAGCAGAGAATTCCACCCAGATTAGGGACAAAATGCGCTTCCGCGCCACACGCTAACTCGGCGCGAAGGTTACCATTACTGATGGATGCGCGCTGCGCGTCACGAATGCGCGATTCAAGGTTGCTTTGGATTGGCGCAAAGTGAAGATGCGTGCGCGGCAAGATACAGTTAAGCTGGCAGGGTTTTCGGCTGAGCGCATCGGCTACCACATTAGCCTTACCAGGATGATACCGGATCTCACAATCGTAATCGCTGATGAGTTCGTTCCATCGGCGTTGTCTCATGTTGAGTTCCTTTTGATCAAAGATATGCTGAAGGCTTTTATGGTCAGTGTAAAGGATACACTTAGTACCATAAAGGTAGTGTCTCCAGATCTTCAAGGCAAAAACAACTGCACCAAGTTCGAGGTCGTGATTTGTATAATTCTTTTCATGAACCTTAAGTTGCCTTGATGCGTAAGCGATAACCTTGCCTCGTTGCATAAGAACACATCCGAGACCTTGGTTGGAGGCATCGCAGTACACGACAAAATCATCATTACCCTCAGGTAGCGCAAGAACAGGAGCTTCACACAACAAACGCTTGAGCGTCAGAAAGGCTTCTTCTTGCTTCGAGCCCCAAATATACGGTTTACCTTTGTGCGTTAGAGCTGCTAAGGGCAAAGCGATCTTCGAGAAGTTCGAAATGAAACGCCGGTAATAACCAGCTAAGCCCAGAAAGGAACGGATCTCAGAAGGAGAGGATGGCGTAATCCAGTTCTTGATTGCTTCAATTTTGGATGGGTCGACATGAATACCCATCTTGTTAACAACATGACCAAGAAACTGTACTTCATCAGACCAGAATTCACACTTGGAAAGCTTAGCATAGAGCTGCTCGGCTCTAAGCTTTTGCAATACCAATCGGAGATGTTGCTCATGCTCGGCCTTGGTCTTAGAATACACCAGAACATCATCGATAAACACGATCACGAATTTATCCAAGAAAGGCCTACACACCCGATTCATTAGATCCATGAAAACGGCGGGTGCGTTGGTTAAACCGAAGGACATGACCAAGAATTCAAAATGGCCATAACGAGTTCGAAAAGCAGTCTTCGGAACATCTTCATCGCGGATGCGCAACTGGTGATAGCCAGAGCGGAGATCAATCTTAGAAAAACAAGAGGCACCTTGGAGTTGATCAAAGAGGTCGTCAATACGCGGTAAGGGATACCGGTTTTTAATGGTGAGTTTGTTCAACTCGCGGTAATCAATACACATGCGAAACGATCCATCTTTCTTTTTAACGAACAACACCGGAGCACCCCAGGGCGAAGAGCTAGGGCGGATAAATCCTTTAGCTGTCAACTCTTGAAGTTGGCTTGCCAATTCTTGCATCTCAGCGGGTGCAAGACGATAAGGAGATTTAGCTACGGGGGAAGCACCAGGGACAAGATCAATACGAAACTCGACTTCACGAGCGGGAGGGATACCAGGAAGATCATCAGGAAAAACTTCAGGGAAATCACGCACAACAGGGATATCGCGAAGCTTCTTCTTTCCTTCATCGGGTTTAACCATATGGGCTAGAAATGCAATACACTTCTTTCGCATGAGTCTTTGGGCTTCGGCGCAGGACATAAGTTTAAGACCGCGGGAGGGTTTTTCGCCGTAGATATGAAGATCTCCATTTTCTCGAGGTATGCAAATCAACTTCTTGGCGCAAATAACTTCGGCGCGATTCTTCGAGAGCCAGTCCATACCAATGATAACATCAAAACTTCCAAGAGGCATGGGGATGAGGTCGATCAGAAAATCGTTTTCGTTAAGGTTAAGCGTGCAATCTTTAATCACCGAGTTAATTAAAACAGTTTCACCGTTGGCCAATTCAACTGAAAAATTCTCTTTTAAGTTATCGCGCGGTCGCGCAAGCTTCTGCTCGAAGGCGCGAGAGATAAAACTTCGATCGGCGCCAGTATCAAAAAGTACAGAAGCATAAAATCCGTTAAGCAAAAATGTACCATTAACTACGTCATTATTCGCTTGCGCTTGGTGCGCGGTTATGTTAAAAGCTCGTCCACGCGTCACTTGGTTTGAAATCTGGTTCACCGGATTTGCTTGCGTAATTTGAACTTGTAGCCTTGGGCACGCGTTCCGGAAATGACTGGGATCACCGCAGTTAAAGCACGATCTGGGTCGTGGGTTTTGGTAGGTTGGTTGTGGGTTCTGCGGGTAGACTGGTGGTGTTGGCGCAATTGGATTGGCGGGAAGGACTCTACAGTTTTCTGCAAGGTGACCAGCGCGGCCACATCGGTTACAAAGTCGACACGGGGTTTGGGTTGGGTGGTGAAATCTACAGGTTGGGCAAAAGGGATGGTTTCCTGTGTAAGGTTTCTTAGGTGGCGGGGCAGGGAGTGCGGGATTGGTTAAGGCATAGTTGTGGACTACAGGTGTTGGGTAGGCTGACAGAGGGTTAGGCGCATAAACTGGGGGTTGGTAGGTGGGTTGCTGGACAATGGGCGGGTTGGTAAGCGCATAGGCTTTGCGCCTGCGCTTGAGGTTGTTACGGTTTGAGGGTTCAGGTTTGGTTTCTGTTGGTTCAGGGACAGTCTTGGTGGGTTTGGTCTTTTCTGTTCCTCGCAGGAACAGGGTTCCTGCTCTGACATGGTTGTCGCTGAGCACAGCGGCCAACTCGATGGCGTCAGAAAGGATTACTGGGTTTCTGGCCCATACAGAATCTTGAATTTCCATGGGGAGACCCCCAAGGAATTTCTCTATGGCTCGGCGGGAAGGGGTAACAAGGTGAGGGACCAGCAAACTTAGTTCATGGAAACGCGTCGCGTACTCGCGCGCTTCGCCACTGTATTGCTTAAGGTTCCAAAATTCCTCCTCCAGGCGCTTTACTTCGTTGGGAGGGCAGAATTCTCGCGTTAAGAGATCCTTAAATTCCTCCCAGAGTATGCTGGAAGCAGCTTCTGCGCCACGCGCATGGGCTACTCCATTCCACCATGTAAGCGCTCTAGATTCCAGGACACTGGAAGCATATAGGGTTCGTCGGTCTGAGGGGCATTGGGTGTGGAGGAAAGTGTTTTCAATTTTCTCAAGCCACTGGAGCATCACGGTGGCTCCTTCAAGACCTGTGAACTTTGGAGGGTTACCCGCATTGAAGGACTTAATGTTGTAACCGGAGGTGTTGGTATTGTTTTGGCTCAAAGCTTGGGCTATTGCGGCGGCCATTTCCTGGGAACGTTGCTGCGAACGTCTGCGCGAGGCTTCTTTCCTCTGATGTCGGCGAGATAGCGGAGGCATTCTATAAAAATTTTAATTTTAGTTAATATCTTGATTTTAGCGCAAAGTTTTAATCTTATAAAGCTTGGTTTCGCGGAGTCAGTTACTGTCAAAAGTTAAAGTAAAATAAATGACCCTAAATGCAGACTTAATAAAGGTAACGAATTCGAATCAAGAATCGACAATTCATGTATCACCATGACTTTCCGAATTCCCAATTTAAAATATACGAGCAAACGAGTATTGGAGATTGACGATTCATGTATCACCATGACTTTTCAATCTTCAATATAAAACATACAAGAAAATGAGTATTGGAGGTTGACAATTCATGTATCACCATGACTTTTCAAGTCTCCAACCTCAGAACATAATCGTAAATGGAAATTGAAAATCAACTATTCATGTATCACCATGACTTTTCGGATTTTCAAATCCAACAAACGAGTATGTAAGTAAAATCAATAAAAATCGAAATTCAACAAAAATCGAAATATCGCGGAATAAAACATAAAATCATATACTGCGCAAGCGCGAGCATATTCATAAATAACGAGTAATTAACAATAAGCGCGCAAACATGAGATTTCTCTCATGCGCGAGAAGGGACTCTTAGGTATTCTAGGCTGTTACGTCTAACCACCTATCCTAAAGTCAACGAGCTCTGATACCAATCTGTAACACCCCGACCAAAGGCGGATTATACATCGGGGCGCCACATATTGTTTCATTACTCGTGACACTATTGGGTGTCAATATTTAATAAATACATTCATTCGCGCACGCGCAAAGTAAACATAAGATAACATAATCATCATAAATCAATATATTATAAATCATAATATTCGAACAACAATAACTTGTCTTGATACATTTTAATCTAGGTCCAAAATAAAGAAACTTCCTAGGTTATCTCGAGCTCCAAAACAGCTACTGCAAACCTGAACATGTGTTAAAATAAACGTCAAACACTTGCGTGTTGGTGAGAAATCAAGTTTAATACAATACATAGATAACAATAAATCTGCGCGCAACATGTGTATGTCTGGTTTTCAACAAGGGTGTAATCTGATCGGGACCAACTCTAAGATTCATAGACTGCCAGTGCTCACAATTGAGCTCACAAACAAGACAAACTGTGCATGTGCGAACAAAAGAGAAAATCATAAACGATAGTTCTCCCGTGTTCATCTAATGGTACCATGAGAACTGCGGAATAGACCGACAAGACGGTTAATGATCCACACATACAAATAAACAGCCAAGTCTACGTCCTCAACACATGGGATACTGCGCGACTAAAGTTCATAAACAGTTTAAGACTCTAAGTTTGTATGAACACATGAACATCCCAAAACGTTAAAAATAAAAAGGGATTAGGTACGAGATTACTCACTTGATAATCGATGCGGTGTAAGATAAAGCAAGAACCAACTTTAAACAAGCACAAGTTAACCTATAAATAAGATTATTGTTTTAATGATTTGTTTTAAGTCTTGATTATAAGTTTGCTTAAGTAAATTATTATATATAATATATATATTACCGGAAAAGCAGGACAGAACAGGGAGGAAGACGGAGGCAGAGAGGGAGGCGGCAGAGAGAGCAAGGAGAACAGGAGAGATTAAGTGTTTTGTGTGTGTAGTGTTAGGAAAAATAATACTATTATTTATAGAGAAACCCTAGGGAACACAATCCCTAGAAAAAGGGGAAAAGATCTCAAAAAGCAAAAGATTCCAAAAGCAAAAGATATCAAAAGATATGGCAGCTGCAGGGGGCAAGATAAAGCTGACAGGGAACAGTAAAAAGGCATGGGCGGTTCAGATAAAGGTACAGGTCAGGCATGGAAAAAGCAGATCTCCAAAGATAATGTCAGTCACTTTTTCTGCCAACCAATGGGGTTGGTGCGCACGCTGCGCCGAAAGTAACTATTCAGACATAAAGCAGATTAGGTCAACAGCACAAAAGATAAGACAACACAAAAGCAAACGGCTAGATTAAACAGAAGAAAACTCAAAGGGTTTAGCGCGAGAAGGCTCGAGCGCAAAGGCAGACACAGAAGGTCAAGAGAGCGCGAGCGCGAAGGCAGACGGAACCAACCTTAACGCGTCGCGGAAAGAACTACATTTCTAAGCGTGCCGCGGGAAGAATCACATTTCTTAGCGCGCCGCGGGAGGAACTATAATTCCTAGCGCGCCGCGGGAAGAACTATAATTCTTCGCGCGTCGAGGGATGAACTACGATTCTTAGCGCGCTGCGAGAAGAACTACAAATCCTTAGCGCGTCGCGGGAAGAACTACCGTTCTTAGCGCGCTGCGAGAAGAGTTCGTCTCGCGTATCGCTGAAACAGGTGGTCTTCACGCAGGCTTCCTTGTAAGGGGTCTGGCGCGTGGAGCTGCGCAGACAACCTTAGGCGGGAAGGAACAAAGGACAAGCAAAGAGTTAGAAGAAAGAGGGAAACAAGGCGTAAGGGCGGGACGGCGACAAGAGGGAAAAGAAGGCGGAAAGAGAGAAGGAGAGGGACGGGACGGCGGAAAGAAAGAGAGAGAAAGAGGCGGGAAGGAAAATATATTATTATTATTAAAAGTAAAATATAAGTATAAATATTAAATCGTAAAAGAAAGAAATCGGGTCAGAGAAACGGGTACCTGGGTCGGGTCGGATCGGGTCAGATGTTACAGTAGGCAACCATCAATGGTTAATGCATTTTCACCATTCAAATTTACATTAATAAAATTATTTATATTGATATCATATAAGTATACAACAATGTACCCTTACTAAAAATATCAATCTTTGTTGAAGTGATCAGACAAGTTTATCTTTTTTACTAAAACAAGTGGGTAAAAAAAGAATATTAACTTGAAATTTTACTAGCTACAATAATATCAACTTTTTGTGGAATTTAGATAAAGTTTGGCATTTATAAAGAAATACAATTAATTGTAAAAAAATCTTTAAAAATAACTTATGATGCAACTTATTGCTCATTTGCTCTTTGTTTTTATGTAAGGACCTCATATTTAGATAATTAAAATGATGATTACAATACATAAAAAACAATTATGACGCAGCTTATTGCTCGTTTACCCTATATCTTGACGTAAACATTTCATTTATAGATGATTAAAATGAAAATTCTAATAAAAAATACTTTAAATAAATTTTAGATGTTCAAAAGGAAAGTTTGATTGTTTCTTGTGATGAGTGGGTGGTGTTAATGTGATTTCATGGTTTTTGAAAAGTCAATGAGCATCAAATGGGGGGTCCCAAAGCAAAAGGTGGGATCCATATACTCTTTCTCTCAATAATCATAATAATTGTTATATATATTATTTTCTTTGTATTATATGTGTTTGACCGAATTCCAACCCATCAAATAAATCAAATAAATCTTTTAATTCGAAGTTTGAATCGTTGTTACATATTTTATATTTACATGTGTAAATGATGGGCTTATGGAGCATGTGGTCTGGGTTGTTAGTAATTGGGCCTATAAATATGGAGTATCTGGTACTAGAGGTGCACAAAGAACCTGTACCCGGAACCAGACCCGAAAAAAATACCCAGAACCGGTTTTTTTAATACCCGGGTATTCTATACCCTAAACCGGAACCGACCCTACCCGTAGGGTATGGATAGGGTATGCATTTTGAGTTCAATACCCGTACCCGGAACCGTACCCGATTTATACCCGCAAATACCCGAAACCAGTCATACCCTATACCCATACCCGGTTATACCCGATACCAATATTCTAATACCCGAAATAATACATGAGTTTTTATAGTATATTTTTATGTTTACTTCACAAGTTTTATGTTTAAGTTTTTTAAAAAATGCATATTATTAAGTAAATAGTTTGTACTTAAGTGGATTTACGGTTTTTGTAATATAGTTTAAATTTTTATAAATTACAAAGCAAAATTAATTTTAAACAAACTTAAAAATGTATAAAAAAATTATAAATTCAAAACCCGGTATTAATACCCGGTTCCAATACCCGAACCCGATCATACCCTACCCGGGTACATAGGGTTGAGTTTTCTCCCCAATACCTTACCCGAACCCTATCCGATTTCTCTCAATACCCGATTTTCTAATACCCGCTTATACCCGAACCCGGTTCATACCCGAACCCGGGTATTAAAAAAAACCCGATTTGTGAACCTCTATCTGGTACTTCGGTGGATCGGTCCACGAAAACTTATGTGGTGTTTATTAAATGAATAATGGTAAGTTTTGAAGTTAATTATAAAGATCTGACTTTGGGGTTGCACTTCAACATCAATAAAAATCAAACTCAAAACCTTAAAATATTTACGTTCTCTCATAATCCAACTTGAATTCGGATGAATCTGGTTTTTAAACAAGAAAAACATAAAGCCAATGAAATTAGAGATCTATTGTTGATGGAAACATTCACGACGAACTACACTACTCTTAAATTACATCAATTTCTTTGAACTAACATTTTGTCCAAGAATTAAACTTTGACCTTTTGTCAAAATCACTTAACCAACTATCTGGATGACAGATATTTATAAAGTTATTACTTTATTGTTATTATTATTTAATAGAAGATAGAAAGTTATTTACTAAGAGAGAGAGACGTGAAACAAAAATTTAGACTTACGTCTTAAGATGCTTTTTGGCTTTTTTTTTATCCCATCTAATGTTTTTATTTTTATTTCGACGACACAGGTATATAATTACCCGTTTAAAGCCCCACGTTAAGCTTTCTCCCTTGCGCAAATAAGGAACTCAATTTTTTTCAACAGTGTAAACTTAATATATATAATTCGAGAAAATGTTTATAGGTATATAAGATTTAGTACTACAAAATATTTTTTTCCATTGTTTATCAAAGGGATTACTCCATAGAATAGTAACCAACTTTGAAAGTTGTTCAATCAAGTCACTGATAAAAACTTTTGTTCCAATCAGATCACTGAACTTTCATTTTTGTTCCAATTCTAGATATTGCAGGTAATCTAGGTTTATTTTTAAATTTTTCAAAGTTTTTACTTTGCATAATAATTTTTAAAGGTTGCTAAAATTAGTAAAAATGCGAAATATTATTTTAAAATTCTGAAAATTTGCAAAAAAAAGTTCGGAAAATTAAGGTTCGGGTTAGAACAGGTCAAGGTCGGAACGGGTCAAAACGGGTTTCGGGTCAGTTTTTTTTGAACCAAGTATCAGCGCGTTTTCAACACGTTACAACTCGTTTTAACAGCAAAAGCTCGTTATGCGATTTTTTCAATTCGTTCCAGCACCTAACAGCTCGTTTAAGCGATTTTTTAGTTCATTTTAGCCCTTAAGAACTCGTTTAAGCGATTTTTCAGTTCGTTTCAGCACCTAACAGCTCGTTTAAGCAATTTTTCAGTTCGCTTCAGCACATAACAGCTCGAATAAGCGATTTTTCAGTTCGTTTTCGCACCTTACAGCACGTTTAAGCGGTTTTTCAGTTCGTTTAAGCACCTAACAGCTCGTTTAAGCAATTTTTCAATTCATTTCAGCACCTAACAGCTCATTTAAGTGATTTTTTAGTTCGTTTCAGCACCTAACAGCTCGGTTATGCGATTTTTCATTTTGTTTCAGCATCTAACAGCTCGTTTAAGCGATTTTTAGTTCGTTTCTCCACTTAACAGCTCGTTTAAGCGATTTTTCAGTTCGTTTCAGCACCTAACAACTCGTTTAAGCGATTAGGTGCTGAAACAAGCTGTTAGATGCTGAAACAAGCTGTTAAGTGCTGAAACGAACTAAAATATCGCTTAAACGATATGTTAGGTGCTGAAACGCTTAAACGAGTTGTTAGGTGCTGAAACGAACTGAAAAATCGCTTAAACAAGTTGTTAAGTGCTGAAACGAACTAAAAAACCGCTTAAACGAGATGTTAAGTGCTGAAACGAACTCAAAAAATCGCTTAAACGAGCTGTTAGGTGCTGAAACGAACTGAAAAATCGCTTAAACGAGCTGTTAGGTGCTGAAACGAACTAAAAAATCCCTTAAACGAGCTGTTAGGTGCTGAAACGAACTGAAAAATCGCATAAACGAGCTGTTAAGTGCTGAAACGAACTGAAAAAATCGCTTAAACGAGCTTTTACTGTTAAAACGAGTTGAAAACGCGCTGATTCGTTGGTTCAAAAAAAAGCTGACCCGAAACCCGTTTTGACCCGTTCCGACCTTGACCTGTTCTAACCCGAACCTTAATTTTCCGAACTTTTTTTGCAAATTTTCAGAATTTTAAAATAATATTTCGCATTTTTACTAATTTTAGCAACCTTTAAAAGTTATTATGCAAATTAAAAACGTTGAAAAATTAAAAAAAAAAAACCTAGATTACCTGCTATCCAGATAAAATATCTAGGATTGAAACAAAAATAAAAGTTCAGTGACTGGTTGGAACAAAAGCTTATCAGTGATCTGATTAGAACAACTTTTAAAGTTGGTTACTATTCTATGGAGTAATTTTTTTTATCAAACTTTGAGTTTTATTGTGTCTTGAAGATAAACCTGTTGTATAATCGTACTATGAAATGGATCCACATGTTACAAGTATGATTATTCATTTACCAAGTACAATTACACTTCAATTCTTAGGTTATAAAATTTATTAATCCACTTAAATCGAGGAATCATCAGAACTATTTTTGAAACAAATCAACATGTTAGTTGCGATTGTATATACATAATGGAATCACAATCTTCACAATCAAAATGTAATAATTGAACCATCGATTTCCCAATTAGCTCAATTTTCAGTTACAATTCGAATAATCGATTTTTCATCTATCCCGAACATAATACCACCTTCACATAATGCATTAACAACTTGTACATTATACACACCACATGGATTTTAGTATTTCACCCATGCATTAGTGTTTAAAAATGTCACAAAATTAACCGTTAACATACAAATTAAAATTAACATGTTAATTGTGATAATTAGGTAGTGTAATTATTATATATACACTTTTTGATTCTCACAATTAGCACGTTAATTTAATTTGTAATTGGAACAACACTCGATATCACTTCCGTTGACACGACGTCGTTCGACGGACTCCTCCAAAACCCGGTTTCCGAGAACTTATCCCACATTTCATTCTCAAACGCCACCACATCTTTATCCACCGCCACCGGCGCCATAAACGTCTCCACCGTCGCCGCCGTAAGCGCCCCAAGCTCCTCATCCACGTTCCGACCACCGCCATTAGAACGCATCATCAACCTCCGCCGCCGCCGTTTACGCATAGCATTCCGGCAAAGCCCGCCGGAACCTTGTACATCGTCAGCACCATGAAATCAACCACCGCGCACGGGACGCAGCAGCAGACCGCGGCCACCTCCGCCATGGCGCCGCCGACAACTTCACCGACGCGGTGGGTTCGACGGGTGGGGTGATTCTGCAGCAGTTGACGGCGGTCGTCCGGCGAACGGCGAGAGGTGATACATTGGGGCTTTGTCATGGTGAGGGTTGAATTGGAGATTGGTGGGTTTAATTTGATGGATCATGAACGGTGAAGGATTTGGTCTGTCGTCGGAGTTAGGGTTTGGGTTAATGATTCGACGACCGATTAATATGGTGGAACGTTGAATGGTGGTATAAAGGAATTAGACGGGAGTAATGGAAGGCCAGGGTTGGATGGTTACGTATTATATGGAATGAACTCAGATTATTATGGTTATATGGTTTGTTGTTATTATGATTATCAATATACTATATACGTACTTTTTTTTAAGTAACAATATTTAAACCTATAAATAAACCAACCATTTACTAGTTTTCTCTAAATATTTAAAATTTCATTCTAAAAATACGGTTTAGACTTTTTAAAATATTATGTCGTCTAATTTGTCTTCGTCAACCGGTAGTGATGACAAATTTTATGGTACGCGGTTGAAGAAGTCGTGGAATTTCTTGGTCTTGTTGTACACGAGGCATGCCGGTGTAAAGAAGTCATATGAGTTTCGATAAATAGTGATTGTGGAGCACTGGAGTTGCACACGAATGATCAATAAGAGAACATCATTGGTTGAGATCACATGAAGTTGTATGTTAATGATGTTTACGAATGTAAAGAGCAGAAGGGTAAGTTTAGAACATATCATTATTGACTTTTCTTTGTCACACCATTTTATATAAAAAAGGTAAATTAATAACTATTATAGGTGGTGTTATTATTTTGTTATAAAAATTATGCTATAGCATCAAAAATTTTATTTTCTTTAATTTAATATAATATTGTCATGGTTAAAATAGTGAGTTTTTTAAACGTTGATGCGGTGTGCATATATTTATATGTGTGAAATTATTAATTTGAATAATTATAAACACTACTTAATTATAAACACGAGTTGCGTCTTAATCATATTCATTGGCTTCGTGCCTTTTGTAGAATCAGATGCGTTTCTACATGTCACGCACATGTATGCATGCATGTATTCTATCTATGATAATTGTGTACTAGCTAGAACAAGGATATAATTGTTTTGCGTCATTAAGGGGACCCGGTTTTCTCAGCAACATATAATTGTTTTGCGTCATTAAGGGGACCCGGTTTTCTCAGCAACACCAAGTCAAGCAAACCACTCCTAGGTGTTGACGACGTTGTTAATGTTGGGTTCGAAATGGTCGTTTATACAAGCCGCTTCTTTCCTTGACAAAAGTCAAACCATATAATGATAATAGTTTTACTCTTATGCCACTCACGCTACCAAACCATGCAATAACGTACATGATGGATTTTTTTTATTTTTTTTTAACAATAATGGAATTTTTCATTCAAATTATAGAAACATCCAAACGGTTTACAATGAAGTGGCAGGCAGGCGGGCAACAAGCTGCGCCGCAACCCCCTTTTGGATAGCAAACCCAATCCTACTAAAAACAAAGTTTCGATTCTTATGGGCCGATACGTTACTATGCAAAACTTTCTGAACCTTATTTAAAAGGTCCACGGCATCCGGAGCTAAGAAACCAAAAGTGTCAAAGGCAAAGGGAACAAACAGGTGTTGATTCTATAAACAAGCTCTCTCGTGTTTAGCAACCTTGTCAAATGCCGCCTTCAATGCTGTCTGGCCTGCTACAAACCCATTGTCCCTAATCCCAACAAGAGGGGACACTCCTGTGAGGTCGACACAATCGTGTTTTCCCCCTACCCACCCAAAAACAAGAATATCGGCTGGTTGTAATGTAGATCTTCCTTCTTGAGGATCCGTAAGAAAATTTACCGGGGCTTCCTTTTTAGCCGAAATTCCGGTCCGTTTAAGAACATCGCATAGAACATCCCTCACCAAATCATGCATGTACTTAAACCTAAGCAACTATTTGCAGTGAACCGGATGCTCGCCAAAAGAATCCAAACAAACCTTACGACAAACCGGGCACGGTTCATCTACCGAAAACAAAGGGATCATTAACCGATACTTCATGATGGCCCGGTACTCCAAAGCCGACATATGTTGGCCCAATCCTTCAATAGGGAGAACACTTAAGAAATCTTGGGCCCGAGGAGCCCGAAGACACTCAAACACCGCTTTCTGACGAGGGGATAAATCAAACTTCATTTCCAAACTCTTGATTATTCCACTATAAAGGGCACTCGCCAAAACATTTGGGCTTTAGGGGGGGCGGTGTCTTTATTAGAGAAACCGCTAATATCAAAATCGGGAAGTGAAATGTGCAACCGATCTATCGCACTCCTATAATCGGAGACAAACCCATCAATGCCACAACCTCGAAAAATGTGGTCTTGCAATTCCCAAGATTGTGCCCTCGATGCCACAAACGCATAAGTAGAAATGTCTGAAGCTGAATATAAACCCAAACCTCTAAAACGAGTCGGAAGTGATGCCAACCTCCATTGAAAATCTCCAAAGAAGGCACCACCACAAACCACGATGTTCTCAATCGCCCCCCGAAGGCCATTGTCAAACACAGAAACTGCTTCCTCTACATACACAGGTTGGTATGTTCTGAGACCGAACAACTTTCCAACTCCCATACATGAGCGGAGTAAAAGGAGCTCGCATTGGGGATCCCGCAAATGCGGGATATAGCTCATCAACTCCGCAGCTCGCGAAGCCCTTTTCATAGCAAGTTCACTGATGAACCCGGCATCCCGGCTAACGGCTCCCCCGAGGAGTTTCACACCTAGCACCGGTCTTCCAATCTCACAGGGAAACACCCCCTCTTGCAACTTAACCCCATTGCACGACGGCCAAAATACTTCGGTTTTCTTAATATTAAGTTCAAGGCCCAGACGGGGACCCTCCAACTTGATAATATCTAAAGCTTTAGCAACCTCTTTAGAGTCCCCAATAATTGTACCATCATTTAGGTACCAAGCATGAAAGAGAAGCTTACAGGAACTCTGGACTAGATGAATAAGTGGGTGCATAACTAAGGCGAAAAGAAGAGGTCCAAAAGGGTCCCCCTGCTGAACCCCAGTGGTGGACCAAATGTGGTCATCCCTCATATATAGCCTGGCCGGTTGCCCATATAAAAAGTTCACCCATAAGGAAATAGATGGGCATCGGACCCGAACCTCATTCAGAAGGGCAGTCTTATCCACCAAGTTGAAGGCATTACAAAAATCAATAGTAAGCATAGCCAATGACCCATCAGAATGGAACTCACTTAAAAACCTGTTCGCGCTATGAAGAACGGCCTCTGCACCACTAGGGACTCCCACCCCAAACTGAAAGTCACACAAGTATTTAGTAATGTCTTTCCCAACACCCCTCATAGCGACCTTAGAGATCAATCTTCTCCATATGGCACCTACGGCAATGGGTCTAATCCCATTGTTCGGTTTGAGCAACGGTGTGAGAGGAGCCGACACAATGAACTCTGCCAAAATCCTAGGGCATCTCCCCCCCCCAAACATAAATTAACCATCGCAGTAGTAGCCTTTAGTAACCCAACAGCGATCGGCGACCCCTCTCCACAAAATGCATCCAAAATATGTTGTACCCTCAATCCATCTCGTCCGCATGACGTCCCTTTAGGGAAGGATTTAATGCATCCAAGCACACAATCCTCATCAACAACAAGAGGAGGCTCAGAAAGCAATGAAACAGGCATAACTGCGACGGGGGCAAATTGGGATGCTTAGCCACTAACGCTTTCAAAGTGTCATTGCCAAAAGGTGCAACCCCTAAAGAGCATAATACTTTAATGGCGGCAGTGAAATGTCCGTCCGCCACTTTTCGTAAACATTGTTTCGTATTAAAATCTTAAAAGAGCATGTGAAATGAGAGTGATTAATTCTAGAAGTTTTGTTTGATCAAAATTTATGGCGAATAACTCCGTAAACTTTGTGTCTTATTTAAAATTCACTTACATTAATACATGTTTGAATAAGACAAGCAAACTTTAAAGATCTCTGAACTTTGAAGGTGATAAAATAAAAGATTTTTATAGATTTGATTGCTTACTAGTAAAACAACTAATTAAGCTTCTTTTTTTCAAAGTATAAAAATATGAACAAAGTCAGAAACCTTTCCAAGCATGCATTTAATCTTGTTTCCTTGGCTTCGTTGCAGGATAATTACTAGCAAGAGCTAGTTATATATCGTATCATGTCACTGCCACATAGACAGTGGGTGATAACTAATCAACTATTAATTTAAGCATAATGGGTAAACTATGTTTAATTAGATTTATTTAAGCATAAATTTAACATGATCATCCCTATAAACCTTTCTAAGCATACATTTAAACTGGTTACTTGTTTATATTTTCTGCAAATTATCCTAACACGTTAACTAATTACATCCATTCAAGCTAAAATAAATACCGAAATTAATATATCAAATTAATACGTTAAATTACTTACTATGTTACATTAATATACTAGCCATTATCCTTATTAAATAAAACATAATCACAGTTTTACTGAAAGGTTAAATGCATGTGTTGATCAAGTCATTTACAATTATCCATAACTCTTCCAGAAGGACATAGTCACTGTATGGGTGAACTAACTACATAACCTAGCCGGCATCTTACCATGCAAACTATATAATATTATACTATAAATAACATAAGACTTTTTCAAGTTGACCAAGCTATTTCTTCTGGCCTGGCTTCTTCAACTCACAAGTATCATATATAAACAAATGTTCACTAGATGATTTTGCAAATAACAAGCTAGAGATCAAAGATCCAAATATTAACGTCGAACATGACTATCGCTACTGCCACCATTGCCGCAACAAAGTTACAAGGACTGAAGGGTCCAAATCCCTCACCTTTGATGATAAACAAGAACTCCTCAAAGGTTATCAAGAAAAGTAACATCAATAATCGAGACTATAAGCATATGAATAGAGGTGAAGCCTATAAACCTCCGGTGATTATTTATCTAAAGTCACCTGATGTCATTCATGTGCATCCTCATGAGTTCATGGCCACCGTTCAAAGACTCACCGGAAAACTGACCGCCCTGTCTTCACATGTTCCAGATGGAACGATCGAGTATATATTACATTGACATCGATCGACGGCCGAACTCCATAGTTTATGAAACTTGAACAATGGAGTTAGAACAGTTCAAGCGAATTATTATTAATATTATTTGTGAACAGTCAAACATCAAAACTGTTTTTTATAAGAATTTGTTAGAAACTTAGAAGATATAATGGAAACAAAACCCTAATCAAATGCACAAAAAATGTATTGATTTACATTTACTCGTGTCGCTCTCATGTAACTTGTGATTTTGATGATTTAATTTTTTATGACAATTTTGTATATTACTTTACATAATAAAATAGTACTTCTTGTGAATAGCTTGAATTAAAGTTGTAACTTGTAAAATGATATCCTGAAAGTTATGTCACTTATAATAATTTATAAGGATTTGGTAAATTGTACCTATAATAAACTTTAATAGTCGGAGTGAAGGCCAACTATCACATCTTATATTTAATTAGTTTACTAGAATATAGGCCCGTGTTATACACGGATGAAAAAATATGTCAACAAACATAATAAATTTAAACAACAAATTCAAGTAACACAAAACTTCTTCAACTTTATAACCAAAACGTTAACTGAAGAGGTATGTACCCGCCTCAACACCGAGCGAGGCGGGTCAACCCATAAGATATGGACAAGAGGCTTGAAATCAAGACATTATGAAGGCACAAAGCCAAAACCTATGCGCATGGCGCATATCACATATGCTCATGCATCACATGCTCAGGCATCATATGCTCAGGCACCACAGATGCTCAGGCATCACATATGCTCAGGCACCACAGATGCTCAGGCATCACATATGCTCACGCATCACATGTGCTCACGCATCACATGTGCTCACGCATATCACATATGCGCGTGGCGCATCCGCGCGTGCATATCACATCTGCGCATGAAACATCTGCGCGTGAGAATAAAGAGAAGACCTCGCGCATCCTCAAGATTGGCGCATATCACACATGCACATAATCAACCTCGTCCTTATCCAAATCAGGATTAGGGCAACCTTGATTGTGCACGTCAGACAACCTTCCAGAAGGTATCTTTTTAAGGAATAAGAATATGCTGATGTTGACAGCTGCCAATGAGAGGTGGACAACTCAGCAAAACCCATGTGCTACCACGTGATTATAACCAATGAAAAAGCACCAGGTGTCCCAAAGGACACGTGGCGCAAAGCAACTGGAAGAGGCCAACAAAGCCCTAACTGGGTCTAAGCCTAATCAGTGGAAACCCTAGCACTATAAATACCACATCAACTCCACAAGGAGAGGACACATCCAATTACACACAATTACAGAGTATTCAGCTATTAAGCAATACAATCCATTTTCCTTACTCTCATATTATTATCTTCTCCTACAAACACTTATTCTCACACCGGAGGGTTACCCCAAAGAGGACCCCTCTGTCCCTTTCTGAGGGGTAAGTTTACGGTGCTGTTCATTTTGTAGGTGGAAGAACCCAGATCCCAGAGAACCATCGGTGAAATAGCATAATCACACTCGAGGAAAGTAGATCGTCTACCAGTGAGTCGATCCACGTTTCTTCATTAACCATTTATAATGTCTAGATATTAAAAGTTTAAAGTTACATAAGTTAGTGTACACCAAACCAACAAAAAACATCAACAAACATTTTCTTTCATATTAAACCACAATCAACTTCTTCAAATATTATAACAAAATAAACTCATTTTGCTTCACCATCTAAAAATATAAAAAAACAATATCATCCAAATTAAATATACCATTAAAATAATAACATGAAGCCAGTGTTACACACGGATAAAAGTTATACTAAAAGTAAAAAACGATTACATGTAATACGTAAATTGAGTTATATTATATAATGGCTTTTATTTATGACTTTTATAATAAGTTTTTGATATATTTATACACTACTAAACGGGTGCCCGCGTGATGCAGCGGGAAACAAATACATTCGTAATCATGTAACAAGTTTATAGATGTTTGTTGTTCTATTTGAAACCGAAAAACGTTCAAACCGGTCATTGGTTTGATTTCACCATTGATTTTTTTCATTAACTTTTGGCCGGTCGTTTTCAATTTTCAAAGGTTCGTTTCGGTTTTCAACGACAAAAACGGGCTACTAACGGTTTGACCCATGGTTTAATTTAAAATCCATTAAAACCAGACAGCAAACGGCCCTACGTAAAATGATATTATTTAAATGAAAAAACTATAAAAATATAATACTCAAATTAAAGATAAAAATATGCTCGTTTTTATGGTATAATTTTTTTAAAAAAATATTAGCACATAAAAAAGTTATTAATAGTTAAACATAATGAAGGGGGTTGAGTTAAAAATGAAAATAAAAATCATATAAGAGTGAAAGATCAAGGATCATAGTTGTAACTATTTTTGAAATTTACAAAAGTTAAGCAAAGTGAAGGGGTCAATGTTGTAACTATTTAATAACCTCTTTTACTTGTTGACAAGTTTGCCCTTATCATAGATGCATGAAAGGTTATATCATATGTTAATTGATTTGTGAATCCCTTAAAATCAAGGTGTCTTAATTTGTCCTTGTTAGGTGTATTATATATAGTATAGATTAATTATAAATTTTAATTTGCAAACCAAACCTTGGTGTTTTATTTATTTAAAAACAAAACATTCATACCGATATAAATATACATTTCATGTGTAATAAAATGATTTTTAGAACAAAATGTTGTCACGTATAAAAAATGTCTTTCTATAACGTTGGAATAATTAGAGACGAAGACTCAAACGATAATGTAAAATTTTAATATCTTTCAATGACTAGTAACATGTGTATCATACGCGTGAAAGTTATATATAAATATATATAGCAACAATGATAATAATAATAATAATAATAATAATAATAATAATAATGAATTGATAGTGTAATATTTATGATAACAAATAATTTTACATTCATTAGAAGGTGTTACATTATTGTTTTTATTAAAACAAAATAGCATACAACAAAAAAAGTAAAATGTTAACTTAAAACATCTTTCTAACTCAAACCATGAAGCCAAAAAGATATATCAATAAAAACTACATCATGATATATGAAGTCATAAAGTATTGTTTATTAAACAATTATCGAAATTGAAAGAAATGTGTTGTAATTTTTTATACTTGCAAAGAAGAAAACTAAAATCACCACAAAATCAGATTCAATGTATTGTTAATAAGAGAAATAAAGGTACAAATAAAATTCACAAACTTATAAACAAATCATAAATATCTATATACATCCTTGGATATTGTCCGTCTTACACACGGGTAGAAAACATATAAACAAGATATAAATATAGACAATCATAAAATTTGATAACTCACATTTTAAACCAAGACAAATATTTAACATAAGTTTGTACCAAAATACTAAACATTTAGATTGTGTACATAAAGACTTAATACTTGCACAAACTTAATATACTTAAAAAAAACGAAGACATAAACATGTTGTAATCATATTAGCCCATCATCAACTTCTCAACATTCCACCAAAAGAAAGTCATTTTACTTCATAGCCTGAAAAACAAAATAAACCAGGATAAAATATTTTATAATATGGAACTTATTTGGAATATCAAAAAATGATCTACAATCGGTTATAAAAAATATGTGGGTTTATTTTACGCATTCATCTTGAAACTTAAAAAAGGAAAGTTTCCTGAGATTGGAAAGTATAAAAATCTTTTAATTTTTGTAAAGAGTTGGTCAAATAATGTTTGTTGAGATTGTGATACGACTACAATTAGATTATATGATTATTAATTGACAAATTAGAATTATAGTATTTCTTAATATAATTTGCAATGAAATTCACACATACATACTTGATTTGTATATGAAAAAAAACATATAATTATACAAAAATCGTAATAATTAAATGTACAAGTTATTATATATGATTTATAATTTAACTTTTGTTTATTGACATTAAATTTGTAGTTAGATATATAAAATCTAAGGTTATGATTCGATTTTATGAATACAAAAATCACAAAAATACAGTTGCATCGTACCAATTGTACTAAATAATTTTGAGATAATTACAAAATATAAAAAAAAAGTTGATTTGTTGTATTCTTGAAATATTATAATTGGTGATTATTTTAGACATTAATTTTGACATTTAGGTATAATTAAAAAATGTTCAAATATAAGAAAATAGAAAGTTTGTTGAGATTGAATACTATGGAAAACTTTAAAAGTATGTATTTAATTTGTAAAATTCTGTATTTAATCGAGATTAAATATGTTATGAGTATAACCATAAATTAAGCAACTATAGTGACTATTTAAGATTTGAAATTTAAATATAAATTTGAAATTATTAATTTCAAATTTCGTATTTAAGAAACAACTTATTCTATTTTTAATAACATTAAATGAGTATGTTAATTTGAATTTCGAACTGAAGATTGAAGTTATTAACCGCGGGATTTATTTTTAGACATTAATTTTAACATTTTAGTGTAATTAAAACTGGTCAAATATAAACAATAGAAAGTTGGTTGACATTGAAAAATATGAAAAGTTTTAAATCTGAGATTGATCAAATAATGTTAGCTAAGATTTAAAGTAATTAAAATGATTATGTTAATTAATTTGAATATTAGTTAATATGAATTTCAAATAGAAGATTGTTTATAATAACTATTTGTCATTTGAAATTCAAGCATAAAAATATATAAAAACTGAAATAAATAAATGTACATTTTATTATAAAATTGCATTGTTAACATAAATATACAATTCAAAAAATATATTCAAATATCCGAAACTAAAGTCAAATTTCTATATAAAAATGGTAATCCTGACATGTTTACTAAAAATTTTAATTATGACCGGTTAAGTAAAAAATGATGAACTTGACCGGTTCCTTTAACTAAAATGGTATTTTTGACGTTGTTTGTCTGTTAAAGTGGTCTTAAGTTCATCAAAGCAAATTAATAGTATACAAACACAACATATCATGAATCGCAACGCCTCAAAAGTAAACTAAAGTCACGGAATACTATTAACAAAATCATATTGAACATTAAAGAAATAATATTAACCATAATTAGTAATGGGTGATTTAATCCGCCTTCTATTACTCTATAATTATAAAAAAAATAACTTGGGTGTTTTGGAAATCATTAACGTAGTCAACTCTGTTAAATTTATAAGTATTTTGGAAAGCATTAACATAGTCAAATCAATTATATTTATAAGTGTTTTGGAAAACACTAATATCAAATCAATTAATTTTATAACTGTCATGAAAATCATTAATATAGTCAAATCAATTTATTTTATAACATAATCAATATATTATTTGAAGTAAACGGAATTTTGGTTAGTAACCGGAATTATTACTAATAATGTGAACAAACGTAAAATTAATGTTATATTATATAACCAGAATAATTACTAATAGCCGGAAATAATGAATAATATGAAATAATGACAAAGAAAATAAATTGACAATAAAATAATAATTAATATGAGAATCAACCATTAGAGTATCAAATAAAACCTTACCGGAAAAAACACAATAGTTCAACATCTCCATTGAATCTTGGATTTTGATTTAGAATCTAAAGAAATTATAAGAAAATCATAAAATAATTAAAATCAATACAAACACAAATGAAAAAAAACAAGAATTGTCAATAAACTAATGAATAATATGATAATAAGCCATTAGAGTATCAAATAAAACCTTACATGAAAATGATTAATCTCACTAACCGGAATAGTCTCCCTTACCGAAACAATAAGAGAGAGAGAGAGAGAGAAATTAAAATGATTAATAGGGTTTCTAATCTTAAGGTTTATATAATGTGAATGAAATGATTTGCCATTAATAGGAAAGAAAACATTTGACTTGGCAATGACATGACATTGAGCTTGACACCCTAGAATGATGTCATGTGTATACATTGTAATATTTTAATAGTATACTAAGATGATTCTTCAATCCAAAATTCTTCATTGTCTTTTACGTACAGATCACTACTTACTATCTTATCATGTGGTGTTTGTTATATCAGCACTAATATATGTAATCAACGAGTCAAATACAAGTAATAAGTATGTAATGATTACACGCATGCATAAAATAATAAGGTTTGGCTGGGGACAGATACGATAATGAAAACGAACAAACATTAATTTCTAGTTATGGTTTAATAAATATTAGGTTGCCATCGCGGGGAGGGTTATTTCGCTATTTATGGACAATAAGATTGAGGGATTTACAACGGGCGGTTTCTCAGTAATGGGCACACCCCCACAATCACCTATAAAAAGCATGTGTAGGGATCTTGATGAGATTATATAACCGACGTGCTACCAAGAAAATTACGATTCAACGTTAATCCATGGTAATATGACCCACACCAACAGTGGACTAAAAATCTTGGGTGAAAATCTTATCGGAAATTCAATCCAAATTTAGTGACGAATTACCTACGGATCTATCGGTGGCAGGAGAACCTCACGAAAATCAACAATAACCAAGTTGTTGGCGGTCTTTTTTAGTTTTATTTTGTTCACTTAGTGATCTCCCACATGATATTGATGAAATTATATCATCAGTAACTTCTTGTCCGTGTAACTAATTTGTTTTTTTTGGTAAAAGGGCAGTGCCCTTGGCAAAATTAACATAAAACAAAAAAAAACAAAGTTATAAAAGATAAGAGAGCAAAGAGCTAGGTAGGGACAGGCCCCCAACTAGAAAACTCTAAGTCTCGTAAAACAAAGACTACAACTACTTACGTAATATCCATAGTCATAACATAACATAACCAAATAAATGACATACGATACAAGTATGATAACCACTTAGTACCATAAAAACTTGAACCCGGCTTGGCTTGATTTCTTCTTTTTGGGTAAAACCGGATCCGCTTAAGCCCACTTCGTAGATTAGCAGCAGCCCATTGTCGTTTATGCTTTGGGGTACTTGGATCTTTAGATGGGCCTCGTTTCAGCCCACGATGTCTTGTTTCAGCATCTATGTAGCTCCCCTTCATACTTTCCAGCCCACTTGAGTCTCTAGGTGTATCCTGTTGTTGGGTCGCTTCGGCCCACTTCGCCCCAATTATATTTTCCAGTCCACCACTATCTTCGTTAAGGCCCAGGTGGGGCCCAATTCCATCAACCCACGTTAACTTTCCTCGGCCCCGGGTTGCCCTTTCCACCCTATCTTTGGTCCGTCGCTCCCCAGCCCAGGTCCAAATACCAAATCTTCCATCCCCAGTCCAGATCAAACCATCACCACCAGCCCATTTCTTCCAACCTGCTTCCCAGCCCACTGGTTGACCCTGCTGATTTTCTTAGCACCCAACCGATCAGCCCAACACCCCTCCATGTGCACATTCGTATGCCCCTTAGAAAATTTGTAAAATATCATGCCTCTATGCCAATGAATAAATTGATTTATAGTACCTTTGGTTTTAGCATTAGGCATGATTCTTGACGTGCAGCCATTGGCTCCCTCTTGATCTTTAGTAGTGGCCAAAATCCTTACTTTTCCAACCCCCTCGGACCCTAACCCATAGACATGATCCCAAACGGCCCCCAGCCCATAAGTGAACCCACCCACCTCAAGCGAGGTTGACACATAAGACTCAAAGATGTAAAAATAAAAAAGGTCTCTAGTCCTAGAATGGGTTTTCACATCATGGTCAAGTTCTATAAACATGTAAAAAATATTTGGGGTGGAGAATAATGTCCTAGCCACCATGATGTGATCCTTCCATAACGGCTTGGCTTGGCTCCCCTTGAACCCTTTCCAACCTATCCACCAATCATATAACGCGGAAGCAACCACCCGGGTTGATGTACCGTAACAGGTGATTACAAAAAATAAAATGGGGTTCAAATTTCCTAAAAAAGGAGTAAAAAAATAACCAAAAAATATATGAGTTCTAAGGTGAGGGATATTTAGTAAGATCACTACCCATAGGCTTTACACTCTCCTTATTTCTCCTGGTTCCCATGATGACCCGACCCCCCGGATCCAAGTGGATCCCTTCAGCTCAAGTGAGCTAGAAGACTCAATACATAGACACAAAAAACTGGCCATACAAGACTCAAGACCCTTTTCATAACCGGGTTTCCAATGTTGGCGTGAGCTAGAAAATAAAAATATATAATGTGAGAGTGTTTGAGAGTCCTATGCACAACATTGGGTTCCAACCTTAACACCTTGGTTCTCAGCCTAACTCCAGGCTCGTTTATACCTACACCACCAATCATACGGGCAGAGTTGAGGCCAACCTCATGAGTGTTAGTGAGCCTCAACCGATCATTTATAAAAAATAAAAGACTTTGACACGTTTTAGTGTACTTGGGAAGGAACCCCCGAAGGGAAGATTACTATCCTGAAATTTGTTTGAGGTTTCCTTATTCCCGCATGTTCCCTATGACCCCCAGTCCAATTACATACCTTGATCACCCAAGTTTTAAGGTGCTTTCCTCTCATGCCAAGGTGTGTCCCTTTGTGTTTACCCTGCATAAAAACAATCGTTCTTCCCAAACTGCCCCCCTCCCACCCTTTTAGTGCAAGGTATCCACATAACTCCCAACTCCTCTTTAACCAACCCGTCCCCCTTAGTTCCCCTAGGAAAATTATAAAAAACAACTATACAAAAATTGTAAATAAAAAGGATACAAACTATACATCTGTGTTCTCCTGGTCCCGTCCCCTTCCAACTTTTTAGGTGTCTTAACATTGAGTCTGGGTTTTTGTTGTAGGCTTCTTTCTCACCTTGAAACCCCAAACCTTGCTTGCCTCGATGGCGTTCTTAGAGTCATAGATTTTCAGCCCCCAAAGCCTCAACCTGACCTCCACTTTAATCAGTTCAAGAACATCTTCCCACTTTCTCTTTCCATTCTGAAACAGCCTCATATTTCTTTCTTGCCAAATAAAATAGACTGTAGCCCAAGAACCAACCTCCAGATAATGCTATTGATGGAGGGGTTGGCCGGTAACATGCTTATAGGATGAACACATGCAGACCATTCAGCTGGAGGGTTCCCTATATCCGCCAACTTCCTGATTTCCATCCAAATCTTGTTAGGGAATTCACAATTGAAAAATAGATGGTCATGACTATCTTGCTGATTGTTACCAAAAGCACACTTAAGGTTCTCTTTGGTCCTTTCTCATCTCCATAACCTATCTCGAGTTAATAGTCTTTCCCTCACAGCTAGCCAAAGAATGAAGGCATGCCTAGGAATATTCTGTGAAAACCAAATCATTTTATGCCAACCCACGTCTGGTGGCACTCCACAAATATCCAGGTACACTTGGCTAGTAGAGAAGTCCACATTCCTTCTATCCCTCGATCTCCATTCAATTTTGTCTTGCTTCCCACCCTCCAATGTTGGTGGTTCAAAGTCATAAAGACACGCAAATGTTTCCCTCCATTCCTCCGGCCAATTCCACGTTCCCCCGTGCACAATTTCTCCCACTTTGGTGTCCAGGGACAGCCCGGCTCTATGTATCTCTCTCTTGGTTACAATTTCACCAAGTGGGCTCAAGGGGTGCCACATATCAAACCAAAATGACGTTTTCATACCATCCCCTAAGGTGCTCCAGTAGTGTTGGTGTATGGCAGCCCTATTTTTAAAGATATTCCTCCAACTCCAACATGACCCTTCCATGGCCCGGATGTCCCAAAAGTTGCACCCTTGTAGCTTATATCGGTTGATCCACCTAACCCATATGGAATCCTTTTGGGTTACGATATTCCATATATGCTTGGTCATTAGGTCCGTGTTCCTATCTTTAAGAGACTTTATTCCCAGACCCCCCTGGCACTTTGGTTTACAGACTTCATTCCAGCTGACCCTAGCTTTACCTCTTGCATTCTCCGATTGGTTCCATAAGAAGCTTCTCATCATTCCCTCTATCTCATTGGTTATGTTGTCCAGTAGAATGAACAGAGTTGATTAATTGTAGACGCCCAACAAATGACAAGAACTTGTTTTTCCAATCTCCAACCCTAGCTTTAACCTTATCAATGAGTTGGTTGAAATCTTTCGAATATAATCTCTTGGATAGTAGAAGGACTCCTAGATATCGGACAGGAAGTTGTCCAACACTGAAGGGTAAAATGGTCTTTATTTCTTCCTGGACCCTAATTGGCACATTACCAAAATACATTGTGCTTTTACTCAGATTTGGTATTAGTCCTGAGCACAGTTTAAATTCCTCCAGGGCACGTTGTATGACCATAACAGAATGTGGGTTTTCATGGGAGAAAACGAGTAGGTCATCTGTGAAGCACAGATGGGTAATACCCAACTCGACACATCTCCAATGGTATTTGAACCTTGGTTCTTGCAGGATGCTTGATCATAAGATTCAGTACCTCCATCACAAGGGTGAGCAAATACGGGGACATAGGGTCTCCTTGTGACACTCGTCAATTTCAGGTTAACTCCGTTAACTCAAACTCCGTCAATTCAAACTTAAGATCACTTGATCTATAACGCACATCTCATTACATTTAAACTAGGGTTTAAATGAAGCTTGACAATTACTACATGTGTAGTCTTTCGGGATTGCACCGAAACACAAACGAGTTGACGCAAACCATTGGTGAATAAACGAAAAACAACCAAACAATAATTATGTGATAATTATGTGTTAGGCTTATGTGTTATTTGATAATATTGTTTAAAACACTAACTCAAGATGCAAACAAGTTACTTTAGGCTAGAAAAGTAATACTTAAAAGTTGAAGGACCTATATGTAACATATTATTATTAATAATAAACAAAACCCTAACTCTCTTTCTCCCTCCCTCACACCGATCGGCCCCCCTCCCCCTTGGCTCTCTTGGCTGCCGAAAACAAACACACACACACACACACAAGATTTTTCAAGTTTGGTTGAAGATTAAGGTGCTAGGAAGGTATAAACAACAATCCTATGTATTTTACATGTTTAATTTTGATTTTGAATGGGTAAATCTAAAACCCTAGGTCACGAAAATTGATGAATAAGATGAACTAGGGTTGATTTATGCTAGATGATGATTGATTATGTGTTGGTTATTGATATTGATGATCATATGTGATTTTGAACGGTGAAAGATTGTTGAATCATTGATTGTTTGTAAACCCTAGAGGGTTACTACTGATTTTTGTGATTAATTATGTTTATTGCATGTTGGAGTTATGTCGTATGCTTAAGATGCATGTTAGACGATTGTTTGTGCTTGCTGAGTTTTGACAGCCGAGATTGTTAGACTTGAACGACATGTAACTTGTTAAATATAAAAGCAAACTGAGCTATTTATGAGTCTAAAAGGTAGTACTCTGAGTCTAGTTACCAGAAAACCCAACCACGCCTAAATTGGAGGTGTTTTGGTTGTTCAAACGATTTAAATGTGATTAAAGGTCTAAACTGGTACTGGACAGATTGTAAGTTATGCTTAGACAACTGTAACTTAATGTTAATTTGGAAATTGGTCGAGGTTGTTAACACTAAAGGGTACTATGTTGAGTCTAGTTTCTATGAAGTCCAAAATTGTAACTTTTGGACGAGTAAAAGTTAACTTTTATTATTTTACAAAACTGAAGTGCAAATCTGAATTGTGAGACCTGCTGTTAGGTTGTTTTGTAATTATCATATCTCATGAACTATAAGACCAAATGGGTTGGTTCCACTTCTGGAAGTTAACTTGTTGAGTTAAGAACCTAACCCAATTGGTCTTGCATTAATTGGATTTTTCATTTAACGGGAATAATAAATAACATTCTGTTGCGCATGATTTTGACTGCTGTGAGTTTGCTGTAATGTTTTGATCATTGTGAGAAATCTATGTGGAATAAAAATACAATAAAATATGTTCTGGAAACCTAACTCATGTATTCTTTTGTGACGATTTTTGGTGAATTAATTGAGATGCTATGATCTGTTGAATAGAGTAATCTTTCAAGTAGAATTCTGTCTTGATGAAACTAGCTGCTGAACTTTGTGAAAATACATGAAACGTGCTAATTGCTAGATAATTGTTATGTTTTGACCAAATTGCCCTTGCGGGGAATAATTGCTAGTAATGTACACCATTAACACTTGACACGTAAATAGTTGTTCACACACGTAACGTATCACTAATGTGCTTGTTGAGACACACACGATTCACAAACGAAACACGAAACGTATCTTGTGCATAGGTATTATGTGCCGAGTCTAGAGACTCGATAATAGTTCCGACACTTAGAAAATCTCCTTGTTGTTTTAGAATGCTAGTGAGGGTTTTCTGTGACAAGCATCACTTGGGTGACTTGTTTTTGGAATTCTTCGCAAACAGTGAGTTTCACGTTCCCCTTTTAACTCTTTTAAACGCTTTTTCACTTGGGGGAGAATACATACTCCGAAACGCTTTTAGATTTTGTTATTAGATTATATATCACTTGTAAAGGCTAAGTGGCAAACGAAACAACTGAAGTCCTTCACATCGAACCGTTTAGTATTGGATAATAGCGAGTCACTGTTGAGTAGTACTACTGGGTTTGACAAACCCCACCCAACGCTAAGCTCGACTGGAGGTCGAGTGGGTGTAATTTTGGCTAACACATTACCATGGTCGGGATAGACCTGGTGGCAAGGCACATGATAAACAGTCAGCTTCGGTGTCGAACACTTAGTAATACTTGCTTTATAGGCTAGCTACCTATAGATATATAATTGTTTTAACACTATCTGGTAATGCAAAACGCTAAACGCAAAACGCTAAACGCAAACGTAAACGCAAACGCTTTATTTTATATACACTTGTGAACTCACCAACCCCGTGTTGACACTTTTAGTATGTCATTATCAGGTAGCCGAGGCGGGCGCGCGGTATAGGATCATGCATTACTTTGAACGCTTATGTTTATGCAAACTCATTTTTAAACTGTTATTATTAATTGGGTTTTAAGTCGTCCTGCGTGACGCAACACTTGGTTTATGGTTTTACGCTTCCGCACTTATTTACACTTAAATGTTTTCGTGTTTTGAAAACTTTATTTATGGTTTGATTATAACTAATGATTCCGATCCTGTTAGTTCACACCCTCTGACGGTAAAACTCCGTTAGTGGATTTGAGGGTGTGACACTCCTTGTCGTAGCCCTCTCATCCCTTGAAATATCCATGTGTTTCCCCATTTATCTTGATAGAATAAAAGGCCGCCGTGATGCATGTCATGATCCATTGGATCATCTTCCCATGAAACCCAAACTTGACGAGACACTGTTTTATGAAGTCATGGTCAACCGAGTCATAAGCTTTTTGGAGATCGATCTTTAGGGCTACCTTTCTCTCACCACGTTTCCTTTGGTAGTTTCTAACAAGCTCTTGTGTCAAAAGGATGTTGTCACAAATCATTATACCGGGTATGAACGCACTCTGGCACTCATCAACAATATATCCCAAACCCACCTTCAATCTTTCACAAATAATTTTGGTAATGCACTTGTATATCAAATTGCAACAAGCAATCGGTCTAAAGTCTCCAACCATATGAGGATCAACCTTCTTGGGGACCAAGGAAACAACAGCCGCGTTAAGTTGTGTTAGGAGTTTCCCGTTATCAAAAAAATCTTTAATGGCTCTACAAACGTCATGCCCAACTACATCCCACGCAGACTTAAAAAATTTGGACGTATACCCATCTGGTCCCGGGGCCTTATCATTCTCGATATCAAACATGGCCCTCTTGATTTCATCGTTGGTTACCTCTCTCACCATATATTGTTGCCATATCAGCATCCAATTTGTTAATAAATAAGGAATCCGGGTCACCGATAGGATTGGTGATGACATTTGTTCCCAGCAGGCCCTTATAATAATTCACAAATTGGTCATTTATCTCGTCCCCTCGGTAATAAGTTCCATCACTCCCAAACAGTGAGGTTATCCTACCCTTGTGATACATGGACTTGACCGAAGCATGAAAATATCTTGAGTTTTGGTCCCCCTCTCTGAGCCATTTAACCTTAGCTCGTTGTTTCAAGAGAAGTTCCTCATCAATCATAGTCTGTTTAAGAGCTTCGAGATACGCCTGTTCTTCCTCTTGCAACTCCCTATTACCCACATCTTTCTCTGCCTCAGTTTGCACCCTACCCAGTTCAGTTTTGATAGTCTCAATTTTCTTTCCAAGATTACCCTTCTCTCTACTGAGTTTCCGGATTGGTCCTTTCAGGTTCTTGAGTTTGCTAACCACCTGGAACATGTTGTAGCCTTAAACCTCCTTTTGCCATTCCTCTTTAACAATATCTCTAAACCCTTCCTTTCTGGTAAGGAAGTTCATGAACTTGCAGCTATGTGGTTTCCATTTCTTTTTAATACTCGGGATAGAGATCAAGATAGGGGTGTGGTTTGAGGTTAAAGGGGGCATGAAAGTGGACGTAGAGTGTGGTAATTTGTCAAGAAAAGCACTATTAACCATAGCTCTATCCAGTTTTTTCCTCAATCCATTCTCCTTTCCCGGCGACTTGTTCCATGTCAAGTGGTGACCATGGCTTTTGATATCACTCAAGTCTGTCTCATTACAGCATTCAATCAGGTCATCCATACCTCCCGTGATATTAGAGGCACCATGTGACCTCTCCGAAGGGTGTATGATAACATTGTAGTCTCCCATCACAATCCAAGGTTCGTTGGAGATTGTACTTTGGAACCTTTTCAACTCATTCCAGAGGGGCCTTCTTCTTGGAGCTTTGACATAATCATACACAAAGGAACAAAAGAAGCTTTGCTGACCATTTAGAGGCTTGATCGAACAGTGGATGACCTGGTCAGTTTGGTGGATAATCATCAGCTCAACTGACCCCGGGTCCCAACCAATAATTATTCTAACCCAGTTGGGGCAATCACTCATATTGGATTCCCTCCCAATTCCGGAACACCTTCCTACAAACCTCATCTACATTCTTGCTTGTTGTGTGGGACTCAAGGACACAGCAAACACTTAAAGTCTGTAAAGCAATCAGCTCTTTAACCAAATCCTGTTTGTTCTTATTCATAAGTCCACGAACGTTACAAGTAGCTACTTTGAACTCCATTAGGAAACTAACCAAAATAATGATAAAGGGGTTAACAATGTACCCGGTTTGAAGTATCATCAGCCTCCATATCTACATCATCGTCTTGTGGCTTGGTTTGGACAGTATCACTTGTCATAAAACACGCCGTTCCATCATCTTCAGATTCCACATCCCTAACAAAACCCTTGTTTCCATCCATACCCAGCTCCACATAGCCCAAATCTTCTTCCTCTACCACTCTCTCTATGGGGCCCGTAACTCCCTTAGGTAACTCATCCATCACTGGAGAAACTAAATCATACTCAGAAACCCGGAGTCCCTCTTTAAATTTTCCACCCTCACACATGAACTTGAAGTAATCTCTTAGGAATAGTGGCCAATCAAGGTAGACCCTTTTAGATGGGACGGTATTTTTGGTAATGAAGTCCAACGCCCAACCCTTCTGTTCGGATGTAAGATGATCCGAGAAATGATTACCCCAACGACTTTGTTGTTGATTTTCCCATTTGTTATCCCCCATGTTGTTCTCCTTTGTGAGGTCAATGACTGGTTCCTCCCCTATCTCCATGTTATCCCCATCCAACACGTTAAATCTATTCCCCGTTTCAATAACCCTACTTTTCATCGGCTTGCTCTTGGTGAATCCTTTCGGCTGTTGTTGGTTAATAGCCTTGCTGCCGTTCATCCCATCATTATCTTTGTTAACCTTGCTTGCCCCCTTTTTCATTCTCTTTGCTACCTTGACCATCTTTTTCATACATACTTGGGTTTGTCTTGTCGTTGGTTGTTTGATGCACCTTCTTGTATCTGTTGTTGCCAAACACTGGTCTTGGGTCTCGCTTAGCTTGGTTGTTTCCATTATTTCCATTCCCATTAACTCTTGTTCCAGTAGGCCTTTGATCCCCTGCGAATCCATTTATGTTATTTGTTTGACCTCCTTGGCTAGTACCCACTCCTCCTTTAGACCCATTATACTTGGCCTTCCGATTTGTTACCCTAGTATACCCGTCATCTTCCCCAACCCCCTGGTGGTTGTTCCAGTTGGATTGGTTATTGTGGTTGCCTCTTTTACTTTCCCTTCTTGCCCGTGCTATCTGTTCACGCTTTATCTCCTCTTCACTTCTTGGTCTTTTGGTGCATTTATCAACAGAATGGCCAAACACATTACAAAAGTCACAAATAACTGGTTTATGTTGATACTCCACCTGTAAGTCAACCAGTTTCCCCAGTATTATCCCTTCATTAGGGTAGCAAGTGGTTATCTTCTCTTGAAACGAGCATCCCGTTCCCACCTCTACCAGAACCCTAGCAAATCCACCCATCTAGTTTTGATTCTCACATTTTTCCTTTGTGACCTTGTCAAATGTTAATGGGACCCCAATGCAACTAGCAGCCCTACAAACATTTTCTGTATCCCACAACTCAAGGGGTATGTTCTTTATGATTATCCTGACGGGCATTGTTTTTGGTGAAACTCTTGTCATATTTACCCCCCGCATCCCATTGTTGTAAGCAAAGAAGCAGGTTCCCCACAATCCACGGTCCCAATTCCAACACCTCTTTCATACCCTTCTCATTAGCAAATAAAAATTACCTGACCCATTATGAGTGATGTCCTGGATCCCATATGCTTTTCACATTTTGAATAGATGAAACTTTGTGAACGCCAGAGTGGGGTCGGCTCCCACGAAGTACCTGTACAAGTGGTTTTTGAACACCTCTTTTGCCTTACTAACAACCTTTGGCGAAACCATGATGCCTTTTTGACCATTGGGCAACGTAACAAGAGGATAGAACTTAATCTTGTCTTTGGAACTCAATGTCTTTTTATTTGTTAACTTGTCAGCATAAGACTCGTGATTCTCTCCTTGATGATCGCTCCCTTCGTTGTCATTCATACCCACATCCTCCCCTAAACACATACTCTCATCATCACCATTCTAAATTTCCTTATCCCCTTTCGAAGCAAATTCAACCACTGGAGCCATTAGAGTATTAAACATCGGCTTTTCATTCAGTTTATCTAACAAATCCTGGGTAGCCAATCTCTTTTCTTCCGGAACTTGTTCTTTTTCAAATGCCTTCTACCTTATAGTCAAGAACTCATGGTTAATTCTTGGTTTCGATTTGTTCTTCTTTGTTGGCTCTCCAACCCCCGATCATACTTCGTATACAGTTCTATGTTGTTTGAAAAAATACCCGTGGTGGCTGCAGTCTTTTTCCCTCCTTGTTCCACCCCCGTATTCTTCCCATGCTTTCTAGAGTTAACCACTCTTTTCTTCCTCTTACTACCTTCCCCTTCTTTCTCTTTCTCAGCATCCATGACCCTAGGAGTGTACATCTTCTTCTGGTTTGGCATACTTTTCTTAACCTCTTTATCCAACTGAGTCATAAATGGGTTACGTTCAGAGTCCTCCTTCTCAATGACATCAATGTTTCTCTTACTTCCGGTGATACGGGTTAGGGGTTTTTGGCTTGGGGTTGGCTACACTTTCATTAGGGGGCACTGTTTGGGGGGATTGGTTGGCAGCAGTGTTGTGGGGGAGGGTGTTTGGTGTCTGGTCAATCTTCGTAGCAGAGTTGTTAGTATGGTTTGGGTCCAAGTTATTGCCATAGAATCTGGTCGGGGATATAGGTTGTCTGGGTGTTGGGATGTGGTTGGTTTGTTTGTCGTTAGCAGGGGGTTTGAGGTCGTAGAGAAGGCTTGGTTAGGGGAGTTAGGTTCGGTGTTTTAGTCTGAGGGGTATGGGTGTTGGTTGTTGGTAGTTAGGTTGTCACCAATGCTGTCTCCAGTATCAAGAAGCTCATCGCCATGAGATAGGGGTTTGAAGTTTGGATCATACTTGAGAGCAAGATCATTAAGTTTATCGTTATGGGAGAAAATTGAATCACCAGAGCTTAGATTTTCCATAGGGTTCCGATTCATACCACACACATTAGGGTTTGCATGAGTATCAACTTCATCATTAATGCCCTCCATGGCATTCAATGCATCCCCATGCTCGTCGCTGACAATCGGTGAGTACACAACCGTAATAGGGTTAGGCATGAAATTTACCTGATGATGAAAGTCGCCAGTCTCCATGTGTACGCTCTCACCCCTAGAGTCAACATCATCTTCAACCTCGATCACATGAATTCCCGCCATATTTTTTTGACCTGCCTTGTTCATCTCCTCAGCAGACTTAGAATCGTCTCTAGGGTTTTGTTTCTTTGAACGTCTCTTTCTTGTTAGCCCTAGTATTTGTAGGTTTATTCTCTTTAACCGATGAGTCCTCTAGGTATCGGGTCGGGCCTCCACTTCTTTCCCTGACCCGTCTCTCCCTTGAACCGCTTCCCCGTCCCTTGTTTCTTGTGGTTCTTGATCCTGATTTATAGTACTCATCATCGGATGATTGATCTTCACCCTTGTTGTTTCTCCACATCTTTCCCGTTGCTCCTGGATCAGAAGGTTCAGACCTCCTTATGCTTGCCGTCTCACTTGTGTTCGCCTTACCCATTAATTAATGATTAAAAAATGGATTAGGTCATTGATTATATGAACTAGATCAAGGAAAGAACGATGGAATACACTAGGAAGGAAGAAGATCAAAGAAAGGTAACGATCGCCAGGTGATCGCCGATGATCACCAAAAATCGCCAATCGCACCTTAGGTTTCACACAGTTAAGGCTGTGGCGACTGATAACCTGCGGTGGTAGGTAATGGAGGCTTTTAGTGGCAGTGGCTATGATGGTGGTGAACAAGTAGTTGTACATGATGGCTGGCTGGTTGGCTGCACTGGAGTTGTTTCATGACAATTTTGGTCATGGTTGTCTCATTACTTGAATCAACATCGGGAAGTAAAAATCATACAACAACTACCATAGCAAATAATGACACGAATAATTAGCTATTTGTGCGGTATGAGAAGAGTGAGATGTAAACAAAATTTCCTTCTATTCTTGAGGATTGATAAGCTACATCTAGCGATCCTCAGCTCCAAGACACACAATAGACAAACTATAAACATAATAAAGATATACAAGAAGAAAAACTTCCAGCAACAATGAAGTGGTGAAAGAGTAACATGATAAAAGCCTTATTGTATAACATCAGAAAACAATATATATAAGCATAGATACAAGAAAGCGATCACATGCAAAGTTTGCCTAAAGTAGACGAATATATTCTACACAATATTAAAAACATACACTGTCACACCCCGACTTAGGGCCTAGAAGTGTGACCAATAGTTGGTACCTGTTTTATAAATATATTAGAGTTTATGGGTTAATTTTAACGGAAGACTTTCGGTTAAATATGATATTAATTTACATTGAAAATTTACTTGGGAATTAAATTCCCAAGTATTTGGTTTAAAATATATGTTCATATTACAAGGATTTTAATATCAAAAGTTAAGCCATCATGTAACGCGCTTCTAACTCCACGACGACTCCAACCTTGCTACTTCTTATGTGTGCTTAATTACGTGCATTGGGTCGGAAAAATATGCCACCTATGTGCTGGTGACCACGTATGACTTCAAAAATATTTAAATAACAATTACAATACAAATATAGTTTTATGTACACTCAGCAAAAATTATTTCATTCTTGGGATCTTTAGCACTACACTACACACACAAAAGTGTTTCCCAAGCCACGTAGCCCCTAATAGAGAACTAGTTATGACTGTTAGGCTGAACAGTTATGTTTGGATCCAGACACATGTGTAATTGGTCTGAGTTGTTTTTATTTTCTAGTTTGTATTATAACGTTTTAGAGATCACGTAATCTCATGTAAATGTTTGGTTGACTCTTTAAGACAAACACCTGTTCATCTTATCGAGTATAAATATGTTTTGGCTAATTTTAAAAGGTTAATGTATTCACATGTACCGTAGGTACGTTTGAAATCTTTCTTTGATTGTATGAATGATATTTAACCTATATATATAAATAAGTTCGTATAAATATTTGAATGGTGTTTATTGATTAAACCATGACTCTTAAGCTTAACCTTGATAAAAGTTATTAACTTTATCTTTGATTGAAAACACTTGTTTTATGAGACGTTTGATATAGCATGCTTTGGATTAATAGGTTCTAACATGTTGGTGAGTTTCTCTAGGTAAGTAAACGGGTCCCTCGATTGATTGGGATTTATAGAAATTACTTTTCCTTAGGCAAAAAACTCACTACTAGTGATATGTAACATCCCGTTTTCTAGTTTCGGTTAATAAATGAAAATATGAGTTATTATGAGTCGGGCTAGTGTTGGGTTAAATGGATATGAGTTATGGACTTGGGTTATAAAAGAAAGAAGGAAAGACCATGGGGTTAAGCCCATGATCCATAATTATATAAACCTTAAATCACCCATTTAATTCATTTCACACATATTCATACACCACCAAAACACACACTTAAGCTCTCTCTCTAGTTCTCTCCTTATCTAAACCGAAACCAAGAAGGAAACCGAGCACCGACCCGAGCTAATGATAGTAGGATATTGTATGAGCTTAAACCCGATAGATATGGTCACGAAACGACGATCCGACACCGTTAAACCGTTTAAGTCACGAGATTCGGATGGAATCGGGTGTAAACCGAACCTAAGATGAGCTTAGGGATCACCCTAGCTCAGATCTGGATCGAACGGGACGAAAAACGGTGAAAATGATATAAAATGAGGTAAACCACGTTTTTCCGACCACCGCCCGGTTTTCCGGCACGGCGGCGCCGGAAAGGCGGCGCGGGTATTTAAGAATGTCAGAGAATGTTTCTGACCTTCTCTGACAAAACCTAACCCTAATTCGTTACCGGAGAATAACGAATGAGCTCCAATTCGTTATGTGGTTCGTTACGGAAGAACCCTCGTTCGTTAGGCTAGTTCGTTAAGGAAGAATAACGAACTAGTTGAGCAATTCCTTATGAATTCCAGTTCGCTATGAAAGACCACTTCGCTATAAAGTTCAATTCGTTAAGAGGGTCCATAAGTGGTGATTCGTTATGATATAACGAATCATAACTCCATTTGTTATAGAATTCTAATTCGTTAAAGGACTGAATAACGAATCAGATAACTAGATAACGAACTAAAGTTTAATAACATGACAGAATGGTCCCTGGACTTAGAAAAAAATGGATTAATTACAAAGAAGTCATCGAACGTTTTAAGTTAGCAAATTTAATAATGATTAAAAATCCTAAAGGAAAATGTGTTAAGACAGCTTAACCCCAGCCAGGGGCTCTGCCCCTTGGACCCTGCTAGGGGCTGCCGCCCCTAGAACCCCGCTGCCAGGGGCGCTGCCCCCGGACCCCCAATCGTAGTGGGTATTATAAAGACAGAAATACAATACGAGTAGTGATAGTTAATTAATACGTGTAAATGTTATACAGTTAGTCGTGCACAGCTCAAGAAAGGAATAACTATAAACGGTGAACATAACTGCATTCAGGTGAGTTTCTAGCCCCATTTCCTTGTTACGTTTTCGGGGCTGTGTGCATACTCGATGTGATAGTTAATACACTTACCTTAAATGGTAAGTGTATGCCATGTATGATTTATATGTTATGTATGTATATCTTAAATATGAATGAAAGCTTGTCGATACGTGAACGATCTTTGGATATTGCACGTGTTGACAAGGGAGGTACATATATGATAGTTGAAAGTGAATGATTGATATATGTATAATGTATGGGTGTGTATGAATGACCAAAGAAAGTATATGTATGTTATGGGTATGTAAAGACAGCATGCACGAAGATGAAGAAAGAGGGACCAGACCCTAATAATATCTGAGATAGAGAAGAAAGGGATCAAACTCTAATAATATCTGAGATAGAGAAGCAAAAAGGGATCAGACCCTAATAATATATGAGATAGACAAGAAAGGGATCAGACCCTAATAATATTTGAGATAGACAAAGGAAAGAGGGATCAAACCCTAATAATATATGAGATAGAAAAGGAAGGGATCGGACCCTAATAATATCCGAGATAGAAAAGGACAGTAATTTATATAGTATGAAAGTAATAAAGTATGAGCGTATGTATGAACTTATGTAATGAAAGTAAATTAGTAAAGTAATGATTATGTGTCTTCGGATGCATAATTGAAGGTAAGTGTATGTATGGTATAATGTGTGATTAACTAGAACTCACTCAACGTAGCTGACTTTTAGTATGCACGCAGGTTAACAGATTGAGACAGCTGGTTTGAGATGGACACATGGCAGGATTGAAGAAGCTGGCATCTGAAGATTTCCATGATGTTTTGAATGTTATAATTTATGTTATGTTTTATAATACAAGTTATGGATAATTGTAATGAATGGTTGATGTTTTATATTATTCCGTGAAAGTTTTAATTAACTATGATATTTAGAACTGTGTTTATGAGTAAATCCAACACCAAATGTGAGGCACCGGTAATGGAGCCTTACATGATATCCCCCTTACAGTTACTACATGTCCGTCAAAATATATCTTTTGTTAACATTACTTCATCATAAAGTAACGTTTATGAAAACTTGTTTATGAATGTTTATAAAATACTTTCAAGGTTAAAGGTCATAGCCTTGATTGATGTCTAAGCTATAATTGAATATCTTAAACATAACCCTACCTTATCACGGATACTCGAATTGATAATACTAAGAAAAGAGTGATGACTTGTCAGTAGGATCTTGATCTCTAACTCGCTTATACGATTGTTAGCTTGATTATAACTTCGTTACTTGCACAAATTACGAGAAAACTGAATATCGGCTCGTCACGGCAATTGGGCACGCCTTTATAAGTTAAGTGGGTGAAATTGGGATGAGAACGCCTCATACCCGTCACCCCCTTTTATAGGCGATTTTAGTAACCCATCGCGATACGTGATGGGATTCCCTTTGCCCCGTCGCGTATCGCGACGCCGCAATATATGTCGCCATGCCACGTTTGTGACACGTGGCCTGTCATATCGTGCCACGTGTTGACACGTGCCCCGGTTGCTTAACGTGGTCATCGCGCTACGCGATGGTCCTATGGATCTGAGCCATCGCGTATTGCTACGCAGCCCGGATATTGGTTTGTGTGCAAGGACATCGCGCTACGCGATGGGCTTATGCTTACCCTGCCGCGTATCTTGATGGATGAAGTTTTCAGAATTTTCAGTTTTAGTTCCTAGACTTTAAGGAGTTGACATTTGGCTAAATCTTAATAGGGTAATTTAGGTGGTGTTACATACACCTAATAATCTAATGGTTTGTTTTATGGTAGAACCTATGTAGCAATGCTTGTTGGAATAATGACCATTAAAACAAACTAGCAAAGCTATTAGATAAGACGAAAAATTTTACGACTTTCAACATGGTAATTGAATTTCGGCTTTCCGGTGGCGTAATTGGCTTAACCTACCCTGGGCCCCACCCCTTGAATCCTGAGTTCTTTGGTGTTAAAATCAGAAGTCATAAACAACAAACTTGCACTCCACACCTCCTAATTTTTGCCATTGTTTACTTGGGTTATCCATTTGATATTTAAGTGAACCTCAACTAGCTTAAATGGCATAATGACACATTGAAATCATCAACATTTAATATATATAACATGCATACTGCACGCTGTTAATAAATAGAGGTTTATTAAAACAAATGAAGATCAGGATAATAACATCATAACTGCTAATCGAAAACAATTGCTAGTACTCAAAACACTACTTAAGAACATAATGTTATCTGTTAATGTTATCAAACAGATGAAGATGGAGATAATAACAACAAATTCAAAAACAATTGTTAGTACTCTACAAAATCCTAAAAATCAAACTCAAAAACCTCAGCAACCGCCACTTCCAGACATCAAATCACCGATCAACAAGTGCTCCTCTAACTAAACCAGTTCCGAAGTCAAACCCCATAATAGAAGTTCCAAACCCAAACCCCGTGCTAAAGGATCTGCGAGGTGGAACAACCGGCCTCGGCCGTCGTGGATAATAAACGTACTCCCAGTGTTGGCTATGATAACCATATCCAGTCGGTTGCTCCCCCATCCCACGAGGAGTCGTCGTAAACTTCTCCCAGACTCTTTATTGAAACTTAAAACCCCATTCGGTTTATCGGACAGCCTTCTAACTTCTTAACTAGCAGTCTGAGCCGCATTCCCATTACCCATAAAACCTTCAAGAAGCTCCTTAGCCGGAACATGAACCTCTCCTAAATTCTTCCCACTGAACATCCCTTCTGTCTTTATCTTAACAACCAACATCGCAAAAGAGACTTCTTCATCGATAACAAACTTCATGGGAAATTTCTATGTGGGGTTGGAATCACCGTGCTGGTTCTTTGCTTTTGATCTTTTCCTCCGGAGATGAAAACGATCGTGTAGACGTGCATGTTGCCTGTGAATTTTGATTTCTTGAGGCCGTTTGCCGAGACGAGACTGAGGCTTAAGTTTTGGTACTCCATGTTGTTAACACCAGGATATCACGAACACAAGATTACAATAGTTTAACAAAGAAAGATAAGTAAACCACCTATTTATAATAAATAAATGCTTTGCATGTAAGCAACTTATCCTAATACGAATTATCTAGAAATTAATTTGAACGACATTCAAATACAAACTCGTTTTAATTAAAACTAGTTTTTTTTCCTGGTGTGGTTATTTACCCATCCCGAATTCGGTTGGTTTCGGTTATGTTCACTACAGTACCATAACCAGGGGCAGACCCACTATGTAGCGAAGGGGGACAACCGCCACCTTAAATTTTATCTTCTTTGAGTATACATGCGAGTTATTTCAATCGCACCCCATGAAATTTTGATACCACCCCTCATCAACGAAACTACTAGGGATCTAAGTGAAAAGAGAAGACAAGTTTATAAATTTTAGAGTTTTTTCTAATGTTTACAACAAAGCTTGCAACTTCTTTGGTGGTGAAAGATGAAGAAGAAAGAGGTGGAAGATGAAGATAAAGGAGAGAGAGAAATTTGTAGTTCAATTACTTTTCTTTTAATCATATCACTAAGGGTATGCTTGGTTGGAGGTAATGGAATGAATGAGAGATTAAATGGTAGAAGGAATGGAATGAATAAGAGAATGAAATGGACCATTACAATTCATTTGTGTTGTTATGTTAACCTATGGGGATGAAATGAATTATGTGGTGGTGGTGGTGGTGGTCAGGCGTCAAGGGCGGTGGTTTTTGTGGTAGTGGTGGTCAAGAGATGGTAGCATTGGTAGTGATGGCGATGGTAGGGTGGTGGCGACAGTGGTGGAGGTCAGGTGGTGGTGGTCAGGCAGCGACATTGGTAGTGGTGATGATGGTAAGACGGCGACGGTGACAATGGTTGTGGTGGTCACGGGACAACAGTTGTGGTGGTTACGGTGACAATGGTAAGGTGGTGGCGGTGGCGGCGGTGAGATGACGATGGTGGTAGTGGTGGCTATGGTAGTGGTGGTGGTTGCTTTTGTAAGGTGGTGGTGTTGTTGAAAAATTAAGGTGACGGAGGAATGGAATGAAAAAAAAGAAGGGGGTAAAAGAAATGATTTTGATGGAATGAGATTTCATGTGTAATGGATGATTTCATTTCATTGAACAATCAAACACCACTTTTTCATTCTCACATAATGAATTATTTCATTCCCCTGACATTTATGCATACCAAACCTTACCTAAATGTTAAAAAATGTTTCTCTAGTTTTTGTATATTACAATTTACACTCAGTAGAATTATAACATTTAAAACTTGTAATTCTCTTTAACTTTTGGTTTTTATTTATTTATCATATATTAATTTAATGTAATAACTATAGTTTGATTTTGGTTTGAGTTTTAGCTTACTTAACATATTTATATTTATTAGTTTGTTTACTATAGTTATAGTTGTAGGTTCCTGGACGGATCGTACACGGGATGTCTCTAACAACGCAGGTGCGGAATCCCTGTCTAGGTAGATACGAGTGTAGAGTATATAGAGATCGAACACACAAGCAATAAACCAACCACGTTATATTGATAACAAACACGTGACCCGAGGTCACCGTTACAGACTATGACACGTAACTCGGTTACTGAAAACTGTAACGAAAACCCTAAACGAACAACTCGTAATCTGTTCTGCTGAACAGTATTTAAACACGACAACTTCGCCACAGGCGAAGTTGTCAATAACTTCGCTGATTCAACAAGTTCGCCATAGCGAACTTGTTGACAACTTCGCGCATTACAAAAACAAACATAAACAAAACATAATTACATTACAGACTCGATTACAAATGCTAGACTATGAACTACTGACATACATGTACCAACAGACTCCCCCTTGGCAGTAGCTTCATATCTTGATCTTTGAGTCTTGTAATCTTCACCTCTACGCGTGCGCCCCTTCTCTCACACATACCGACACTACCCTTTGATATTTCCTAGCTTGATCCTTCCAAGCAGGAATGTAGAAGATCTTCTTCTCATTTAGCACTTTCAGATCAGCCTTCGATAGATTAACAAGATGCATCGGGTCGTACACCCGAAGTACTTCTTGTTCATCCTCATCTTCCATTACCGCCTCAGCTGTCTCACAATCCACGTACCACCATTTTAAATCTTTTAGGACGTTCTTGGGCATAACTTTCATCGGTACTTCTTTCAAATGACGGACTGGTTTATACTTCATTACCATCCAAGGTTTGCCGTCAGCCCTCATTCCACGATCTTTGTCTTCTATCAACTTTCCTTTTTGAGGCTTTAGGAGTTCAAACTTTTTGTCTTTAATGGCTTCTTTCCAGACGATCTTCCCAATGATTCTTGCCATATCATCATTACTTCTATTGATCAGCCCCAATCTCGCTAAATCTCTCACCTCACATTCTGGTAAGGAATTCAGAGATCTCAACAATCTCTTAAAGTACTGAATGCCGTCGTACCGTTTGATCACAAATAATTTCAGCTCTTTGTCGTACAACCAGCATATGATTCCTTTCTTTGACTCTGCATAGCCCTTTATATTATAAGTCTTTCTGAACATCGTTGGCACTGCAGGCTTCTTGGTTTTAACAAACCACTGAGCACAGCCTTCTTTCCAGTTCGGCTGCTCCTCCCATACTGTATCTTCTATCACACTCTCATCCCCCAATTCTGATCTCTCAACAGCTGGAATCTCATGTTCCACTGACTCATCTACAATCTCACCTTCTTCTAACACATCTTCCACATTAATCTGTTCTCCAATCCTCTCAATCTCATCCATAGGCAACACGTCATCATCATCCATCAACTCATCGTCCTCCTCCTCATCCAACTCCTTCAACGCATCAATAACGTCTTCAACATCAGCGTCGTCATCCACCACTACAACATCATCACCAGCTGCATTTGTAGACTCCCCCTCAGTTGTGGAAGCTCCAAGAGCCTGAGAGGTTCTTGGCAACTCACCACCTGTACCCGAAGGTGCATTGGGATCATCGTCATGATCTTCTCGACTTTTCGTTCTCAACTCATCGCCCCTACACGTCTTCTCCCCCTGAGATGCCAAGTAATCCTTGAAGGCATCAATTATTCGTCCATGTTCTACCAGGAGGGCAGCTTGTAGTCGATTGGATTCCACTAGGCGGTCAATAGTCTTTGACTGTTCAGCAACAATCCGCTCTAGCGAAAGAATCCTCTCGGTATCTGAAGTAGGCAATGGAGTTGGTGGAACATCAGCAGAAGTGACCGCAGGTGGTACACTTGGTAACCCTGCAGTAGAAGTGATTGTCGACTCCACAAACCGTGCAACTACCACCGGTGGATTAAGCGGTTGAGGTGGTAGGGACACAATTGTTGGTGCCGACGTCTCGATCGCTGAAACCTGTGCAGTAGTAGGGATAAGAGACATACCAGATAAGGCAGGTGGAGCAAAACGTACTAGTCTTGAAGATTCTCCAGCTCCCGAACCTATCCCTCTCTGTTCTCTTCTTGAGCGTCTTAGCACAATCTGTACTGCCTCCTCTTCATCTACTTCATCCTCATCCTCCCCCACAGTTCTCGGCCTCTTTCCCGTAGTCCGTTCACGAGACACCATAAGTCTTCTTGCCTCAGCAAACGTCTCGTCTAGATCAGAGTCAGCTACCGAAGTAGCTGCTCTGGTAACATCCATAAACTGAGGACCCGAGACATCCATATCAAACAAACCATGTCCACTAAAAGCAGCATCTAGATCAACGTTTTCAGCAGTGGACACAGCCTGAGATATAGTAGCTGGCACAGCAGCAGAAGATACAACAGGCGCAGCTGATACAGCATGAGGTGCTGCCGCCTGATGTGGTTGCGGATCCCTGAACTCGTCCCCTCCTGCAGGAACATACTCCGGGTTAATGAGATACCCGAAAAGTGGAGTATGCCTGGGACGCCGCTCAGGGTTGCTTCGAGTGCTCGACGTTCTGCACTGAGCAAAGATACGTTTTGTTACGCACTCAACGTATCTGATAGGGCGCCTTTGCGGTACAGACGGAGCGACATGATTGATAATCATTTGTAGAAACCGAGGATACATAATAAAACGCTCGCGCGCCGTCGCCCGTCTTTGACGATCAATCTCGTAAAAGATTAGCTGACTAAACGAATATCTGCGGTTGTAAGCCAGCGCAATCATAGCCGATTGCATCGTCGCACCCATCCCGTCTGTTCCTGCCTTTCTGCCGGACATGCATACGATCAACACATGCATCAAAAAGCGCCATTGATCCAGCAGAAAGCCTTTCCTCCTCTGCGAGTCCCCCAGCGGACCCGAATAACCCATCCTTAAGTAAGCTCCGTCACGGAAAGGAGCTACGAATTCCGTTGGGTCGTCCCTCGTTTCATCACCGAACTGCAGAGCCAACCGTATGTCTTCCGAGGAAAACTGTATGTCGTGACCATTGACAGTAGCTCGCATCACTGGAGGCTCAGGTCTGCAATCATAATACACCGTCTGCCAGAAATCTTGTATGTTAGGCAGAGATATGGGTAGTGTATTAGTGATCGCGTGAAACACTCTTGATCGTTGGAGAAATGTGATAATCTCCCTATAGTCTTCAACGCCTCGTGCGTCTGGATCCAAAGTGATGTATTGGTTATGAGCTGGGAAGAATTGTCGTTGCTCATCACCATCATCACCTCCAGCACCTCCAACATCAGCCATATCTGCACAAAACAAATCAAGTTAGAGACCATATAACCATCTCACAAGTTCGCTGTGTACCATATGCGAAGTTGTGATGTACAGGCGAATTTAAAGGTGAGGCGAAGTTGGGAACAACTTCGCTTCATCTGTAAGTTCGTCTATAAACTTATTAAAAATTTGAAATAGGCGAAGTTGTGTTCAAGGCGAAGTTATGGATAACTTCGCCATAGGCGAAATTAAGCTTCAAGCGAAGTTTGGCTGTCAAATTTCAGTCTAGTCAGGGACCACTACGTTTTAGAAAAGATCCTAACAGGAATCATACTAACGATGTGACTGTCACTTAGATCCGTGTTTGGCTGTATTATGACATAGAGACACAGGTTGTAAGCATGTAAATAACGTAAATGGTTTTCATCGTTTCTGTGATACGGATTAAGGTTCAGTTAAGCTCAAAAATTTAAGTTGGCAACATCTCAGAGATAATGATGTCTTCTATCTATTCTCAAAGCGTATTTGGCTATACCCAAGTCACCCCGAATTGACTTCGACCCTTAGTGTCTGATTAACTTGTATATACTCGTTGACTGCTTCCCGTTCTCTTCTTACTCCAGACATGAGAAGTCTTGATTGTTACTATGTCTCATAAGTACTAAAAATATACATGTTTTTTTTTTTTTTTTTTTTTTTTTTTTTTTTTTTTTTTTTTTTAAACCAAACGTTCTTATTGACTTCGGAGTATTAAACTACTGCAAGTCCCGAATCTGGATCACTGCAGTGTCTTGAAATGCTTTCTTCACGGGAATCAGATCACTCAGGGGCTCGTGTATGACTGGGTAGTTGCTTTTCTGCCTATCATTCGGAAAGATATGTGTGAAGACATTCAAAACTCTTAAGGAGTTTCCACGTAAATTCGAGTAATTTAAGTTAGTATCACATACACTTTTACGCACCATAAAAATTACCATGACATACAATGACTGTTCTAAAGCCTTTTAAGCCTAATAACGTCACTAGTTAAGCACACACAATCAGTATATATATCATTTTCCAAGGTTAGATCAATTTTCTGTTAAACACAGCATAGAACTTCATACGAAGTAACAGACTTGAAAATTAATTTCATTTCCCTTAAAAAAAAACTTTAAATTCAATCGCCCCAATCACGTCAAAGTCGTCAGGTAAACGGCTATCCTGAAGATCCAATGGATCAACTGGACCGACCACATACAAGTATGTGTCCGTCTTACTAAGTATGACCGACTAATTTTCAGCAACTGAAAGAATTTTCAGCAACTGAAAGAATACACGTCATAACTGCCCCGGTCACTTTCAGTCTTCCGGTTAATGGCTATCCTCATTCGCTAAGTCGAAACGAGGACCAAAACATATCCGAGGATATGTCCATTAAACTGAGGTAACCGACTAATTTTAAGCAATAATGACAAACCTTTTTTTTTTTTTTTTTTTTTTTTTTTTTTTAATCAAAGACATGGTTACTCGGGATTGATCATCCCGTTTAGCTCAATTAGGTTTTGAAATCTGGATTTATCAAACGCTTTTGTAAACAAGTCAGCAAAATTTTCAAGTGTATCAACTTTTTCGATCTTTATTAGTTTCTTCTCAGCACAATCCCGTATGAAGTGATGACGAATGTCAATATGCTTAGTTTTACTGTGCTTCACGGGATTGTTAATTACTGAGATGGCGGCAGTGTTATCAATTAAAATAGGAGTAAGTAAGAAATTCAGACCATAGTCGCGCAATTGTTGCTGAATCCACAAAACCTGAGAGCAGCAGTTGGATGCTGCCATGTATTCAGCTTCGCATGTTGAAATCGCAACTGATGTCTGTTTCTTGCACTGCCAGGAAACTAATCTTCCTCCAAGAAATTGACAGCCTCCTGTTGTTGACTTCCGACTCTGATTACAGCCACCATAATCAGAATCTGTATACGCCACCAGTTCAACGTCTCCTCCCTTTGGGTACCACAACCCTAGTTTCGGCTTGCCCTTAAGATACCGCAAAATCCTCTTCACACCTTTCATGTGAGATTCCTTTGGGTTTGCCTGAAAACGAGCACACAGACAAACAGAAAACATTATATCGGGCCTAGAAGCAGTTAAATACATTAATGAACCTATTATCGCCCGATACAGAGTAGGGTCCACATCTGCGTCACCATCTGATTCAGCGCCCAATTTGTGATTGACGCAGATTGGGGTGTCGTATGGAGAACTGTCCTCCATCTTGAATCTTTTCAGCACATCATGAACATACTTTGTTTGATGAATGAACATCCCATCCTTCTTCTGATCAACCTGTAATCCTAGAAAGAAAGTTAGTTCACCCATAGCACTCATCTCGAATCGTTTCTTCATGACAGCCTCAAAATCCTGACACATGGATACTCTTGATGCAGCAAAAATGATATCATCCACGTAGACTTGAACCAGCAGGAAGTCACATCCCTCTCTCTTCACAAACAACGTACTGTCGATCAATCCCCTCTCAAAACCATTTTCCAGCAAGTAGTCTGATAACGTTGAATACCAGGCACGAGGTGCCTGATGTAACCCATATAACGCCTTGCTCAACCTGTATACGTGATCCGGAAAGTCTGGGTCAGGAAAACCCGGAGGTTGCTCAACAAACACAACCTCATCAACTTTCCCGTTAAGAAACGCGCTCTTCACATCCAATTGAAACACCTTCATCTTTTTAGATGCAGCAAACGCCAAAAACAATCGAATCGCTTCTAACCGGGCAACAGGAGCAAACACCTCATTGTAATCAATACCCTCTTGCTGATTAAAACCTTTAACAACCAGCCTCGCCTTATTTCTCACGATAATTCCCTTATCATCTCTCTTGCACTTGAACACCCATTTCGTGCCTATAGCATGCACATTCTTTGGTTTTTCAACCAAAGTCCAAACTTCCATTTTTTCGAACTGAGCCAACTCTTCTTGCATAGCTTCGACCCACGAGCTGTCCTTTAAAGCCATTTGATAATTCTTTGGTTCAATTTGACTTATAAAGCAGGAGTACAAACATTCATTTATTATACCCGTTTCTTTTATGCTTGAATAAACACAGGTGTGCTCATTCAGGCTACTTCTGGTTTGTACACCCGAGGACACATCACCTATAACATTCTCCAAAGGGTGATCTTTGTGAATTCTCGTGGTCGGAACAGCACTGACATGTAAATTGTCTTCCAAGTTCGAAGAGATCTCATCTATGGTTGTTTCTGGCTGAGAGTGAAAAGGATTAATAAACTCATCTTCAGTTGAGGCCGCAGGGGTATCGATAGGGTTTGATGTGGAAGGTTGAGATTTTTCTGTCATCTGATGTCGCACTACCTCCTCTTCCTCATCAAAAATCATCTTCGTCACTGCTCTTTCGTCTTCTTCAGAAATTTCCAAAGTAGGTACGTTAAACGACTTAAAAAGTTTAACATAGTCAAACAGCTCAGCAGGTCCATTGCTTGGTTTTGGCGGTTGGTAACTAGTAATGTCGGTGTTACAAACCACCTCCACCTTGCAAGTTGTCGTATTGAAGACCCGTCTGTTGGGAGTCCCAACAACATAACCGACTAGGATTCCCTCATCGGCTACTTCACCAAATTTCGAGTTAGACTTCAAAATCGAACAAGGAGACCCAAAAGGTTCAAGACCGCACAAGTTGGGCTTCCTTCCGTGCATAAGCTCGTAACAAGTTTTTCCAAGTCTCTTAACGGTTAACACCCGATTCAGAACATAGCAGGCTGTAGCAACTGCTTCAGCCCAGAACATCACAGGAAGCTTTGAGTCTGCCAGCATAGTTCTGGCTCCTTCAATCAACGTTCGGTTCTTCCTTTCAGCTACTCCGTTCTGTTGTGGAGTATACGGAGCGCTGTATTGATGCTCAATACCCTTCTGAAGACAAAAGATTTCCATCTCAAAGTTCTTGAACTCTGTCCCATTGTCGCTTCTGATGAATTTAACTGATTTACTCATGACGTTCTCGACTTTTGTAATTAGATTCTTCACCATCTGAGTCGTCTCGTCTTTCGTTTTCAGAAAATATACCCACGAGTATCGTGAGTAGTCATCAGTTATCACCAAGCAGTAAGAAGTACCACCTAGACTTTGAACATTCACCGGACCAAAGAGATCCATATGAAGTAGTTCTAGAGTACCAGTAATTGAGTTGATCGTCTTGGTGAGATGGCTTTTCTTGTGTTGTTTTCCCTTCTTGCACGCTATGCATTTATCTTCAAAGTTAAAACTCTTTAAGGGAACGCCCATCACAAGCCCATTTTTGACAATGAAGTTCATCTTACGAAGATGAATATGTCCCATTCTCCTGTGCCATAACTCTGATTCTGATTCGCTTGCCTTTGTCATTAAACAGGATTCTCTGGTGGCCATTTCAGTAGACCTCATATCCATCACGTATGTATTCGTTTCACGTGGAGCTTTCATTACTATCCATTCTTCTGGTATATGAAAACCAGGCTTCAATACAATCGCTTCATTCTTAGTGAAATGGACAGTGTATTCTTTATCACAGATCTGCGACACACTCAGCAGATTGTGCTTTAATTCCTCCACAAAATTTACGTTTTCAAGTGTCATTCTCCCATTCGACACAGTTCCTCTACCGGTAATCCTTCCTCCGCTTTCACCAGCAAAACTAACTCTAGCTCCCTGAACAGGTTTTAAGTCTTGCAACAAGTGTTTGTTGCCTGTCATGTGCCTGGAACAGCCGCTATCTACAATCCAAAGATTGTTTGCAGCCCTGTTCAACTGTTCCTGCACAATAAAACAAAGAGTTAGAATCTTGGGACCCAAGACCAATTGGTCTTGGATCGATACGTCCCGTACCCTGGCTTTCTTAAGTTAGCATCAGGATAATTTCTGTAAGTCCTGTTAGGGAATCTCCCTGCAGATTGGGTGTAATGCCTTCCAAACCTTTGAGAATTGAAAGTGTTATATCTTGAGGTTTGGTTGTAAAAATGAGGTTGGTTTTTATGAAAACTTGAATTCGTTACATTTTGGCATTTTTTAAAGTTTTCATTTTTAGCAGGAACAAAATGACGCTTATTCTCATTTTTATTTGGCTTCTCACCTCTGAATCTCGGCTCCAGAGGGCAATCTGCAACTAAATGCCCTAATTTGTTACATCTAAAGCAACACCGACTCTCCAATTTCTTGTCAAATGTTGGTTTGGATGTAGAGGCAGTGTTACCAGCCGTTCGTCTCACATAAGGTGGGACGTACGGATTGAGTGGAGAACTCTTTTTAGAAACTTTATTTTTATCTCCATCGGTGTGTAACCCTACCTTCTCTTTTGTCTGATCAGATTCGGACAACTTATCCGAATCCGATGAGACTGGACTCAAAACAGAAATATTCACATTAGAAACTTTCGAACTTGTTTCTTCACAGCTAACACTTGGTTTTACACTTGTAATCTTGATTGGAGTTGTCTGAGGAACTTCGAAATCGACAGATTTCTGAACACTCGGATTATAAGTATAGTTGTGGTTAAAGGGTGGTGGAACTTCATTATATCCGATTCCTCCCCTCTTTGCAGAGGTACCTGGATCACTCACGAGGTGATCAAGGATGGCCGAGGAATTCCTGAACTGCTCAAGTTTGCGGTTCAGTTCCACCACCTTTACCTGGTGGTCAGCAATCTGTTTATCCCGATCAGCAATCACTTTAGTTTTTTCTTCCAAAACTTCATAACTAAGATCAATTATTTCAATTTTCTCAGCAAGTTTAAGCTTTAAGCTTTGAATGTCTTTTTCACATGCTTTTATTTTAATTTTATAACTTGTTTCTCTTGCTTTTGTAAAATGGTGATCTTCTTTGATAGTTTTAAAGTCAGCATCTAAATGGACATACTGATCAGTTATTGTTTTAAGTTGCTCAGACAAATTCTCACAACTAGTACAAATAGTTTTAGGACTTACCTCGGAGCGATTATCTTTGTCATTTGCCATGAAAGCGGTTTCTTCTTCATTTGCTTTCTCAATTTCTTCAACCTTCTCACATTTTTCAGCTTCAGACTCAGCCATGTTTGCTTGCTCACCAGAACCACTTGAGCGTTGATTCCAGTTGTACTCTCCTGCCTCTCTGGTTAACATGGCATTTATCTCTCTGTTAACTCCTGAGTGTTGTGTAGGTCGACCTTGTCCACGTTCAACCCTCTCATTTCTGCATTCCTTGGCAAAGTGCCCGTACTGTTGACAATTATAGCACCTTACCTTGGACTTGTCGAACCCGGGCCGACCACCAACAAACTTTCTCCCCGTTTTATTCATGAAACGCTTGACTCGCCTCACTATCATGGCCATTTGCCATTGCAAGTCCATCTCCTCCAGATCATCAGCATCGATCTGGTCATAATCCTCGTCCAGAACAGCAGGGTCCACAATCTTCCCCTGGATGTAGTTTTCGTAGGAAGCAATAAATGAAGCATAGACTGCAAACTGCTCTTCAGCAGATTTTACACTCATAGGCATCTTGGTATAATTATTGCTTGATGCATTTACAGAAAAACTACTTGTGGATGCTTGAGGCTTTGAAGTACTAGATCCTCCAGCAACGAAACATACATCACCATTCGTGTTTACAGAAACGTTTCCTTCATGAGACGAGTCAGAGCCTGACTCCCCTTTAGAGTAATAAGCAGCAGATTCAGGCCTTGAACTTGAGCCTGAGTTAACCTTTGCACCATACATACCAGGGTCTTGTATCTGATCTGTAGGTGTTTCTTTTCGAACCATATTAAGCTCATAAGTTCTGAGCTTGTTCACTGCCGTTTCAAGATCATAATTAGGAAAGTCTCTGTCTTCCCTCATAAGAACGGTGTACATTTCCCACTTCGGTGGGAGAGCATCGAGAAGTTTTTCAACGATCTCTTCTTCTCGGTAAGCAATCGAATAATTGCTAAGCTCTGTCATTAGATGATAGTATCTGGTGATAATATCATCCAGTGATTCGTTCTTCAAAAATTTGAAGACGGAGAACTGGGTTTTTAAGAGTTTGATCTTTGATGCACGTATACCCACATTCCCCTCGAATCTATTTTCAAGAGCATCCCAAAGCTCTCTCGCAGAAGTGTACTTTCGGAACGTATGGAGAACCTCTTGAGGAAGTGCCATTGTTATCGCAGCATGGGCCTTGCTTTCGGCCTCGTACATTTTCTTCTCTTCGTCCTCCATTTTGCTGTACTTCTTAACCACATCGCGACCTTCGTATTGCGCAGTTGGAGGGATATATCCATCCTGGATGCACACCCACATTTTGGCATCCTGATATTTGATGTATTGGATGAATCTGTCCTTCCATGCCACGAAGTCAGTTCCCTTCATCAGCCTCGGGGCCTTAGTGGCAGACCCCGCTTCTACTTCCATCTTGACCAAGTCGGAGATATTGATCGACGACATCCTTGCAAAAACCTGAAAAACCTGGAAAAACAAAAAAAATATTAAAACAGCTCAGTTGGCGAAGTTAAGAATAACTTCGCTTGAAGGTTAACTTCGCTGAAAGAGAACTTCGCTGAGATCTTAAATTCGCTTGAATTGGGCGAAGTTAAGAATAACTTCGCTTATCTCTGGCGAACTTATGAGTTGAGCGAACTTGGGTTTGAAGCGAAGTTGCGGATAACTTCGCTAAGGCGAACTTATGAAGTGAGCGAAGTTGTAGTTAACTTCGCTAATCCTTATATCTTCGCCAAAAACCCTAATTCCAGCGACGGCAACTTCGCCTGAAGAATGGTAACTTCGCCCGATGAACGGTAACTTCGCCCGATGAACAGGGAAGTTTGTTCAGATCTGTTTTCGTCAATCCAGCAGCTCCCGATCAATGCAAAGGCTTGAAAATGACTGTCAAGCACTAGCAAAACTCAATCCCAACAAAAACACGTCCCGCGAATAGGTCAAACAAGACGTTTTCTACACCCGCGTGAAATCCCGAACCTCACAATCGAGCCGATTGGCTCTGATACCAATTGTAGGTTCCTGGACGGATCGTACACGGGATGTCTCTAACAACGCAGGTGCGGAATCCCTGCGTAGGTAGATACGAGTGTAGAGTATATAGAGATCGAACACACAAGCAATAAACCAACCACGTTATATTGATAACAAACACGTGACCCGAGGTCACCGTTACAGACTATGACACGTAACTCGGTTACTGAAAACTGTAACGAAAACCCTAAACGAACAACTCGTAATCTGTTCTGCTGAACAGTATTTAAACACGACAACTTCGCCACAGGCGAAGTTGTCAATAACTTCGCTGATTCAACAAGTTCGCCATAGCGAACTTGTTGACAACTTCGCGCATTACAAAAACAAACATAAACAAAACATAATTACATTACAGACTCGATTACAAATGCTAGACTATGAACTACTGACATACATGTACCAACAATAGTGTATATAGTTAGTTAGATGTTATAAAATTTTGATTCATTTTCATTATGTCAAACATAAAAGTATTTCTTAAATAAAAAGAACTAAAAATAATCATGATTAATACAAACACTTTAATTGTTTTATAAATTAAGCTTACTAAGTATTTAACCTATGTGTGTTGGTGTGTATTTATTAATTAATAATTTATGGAATAATTGTATATTTGCGTTTGTTATATTATATATAATAGGTTTTAAAATATTAGAAGTCGTAGAGAGTTGTAATATACGAATATTTATATTTCTGTTAATGATATCTAATGACGACTCGTTTTATTATCTACTTGAAATTAATTTAGTATTATTATTTTTATTATGTGATCCAACCCGACCCGAGATTTGTTTACCATTAAACGATATATAGCTGACTCCTAAAAAATTCCGCCCCCCAAGAAAAATATTTTTGGGTCCGCCATTGACCATAACTAAAAAACTTGTATAGCTTACAATACAAAAAATAGCATGTTGAAAATGAGGTTTATACGGTCAATACCCAGACGTTGTGGTGGCGACTCGACACGAATTCAGTCGGTCTTGGTTAAGACACATTTCAGACGATGTTTCGGTCGGTAAAATTTGAGCGTTGCGGCGTGATGGCAACTCAACATGAATTTGGTCGGTCTCAGTTACAACATGTTTCAAACTACGTTTATTCGGTCGATAAAACACTGACATCGCGAATTCAATCGGTTTTGGTTACATTCGTTACGGTACCAACACGTACTTAAAAAAATACATATTAAAAGCAAGAAAAGAAAAATAAAACTCATTGCAATATTCAAAAAAAATTCTTGTGAATGGCCTAATACTAGACCCATCCAAGGAAAACAAAAACAAATAAGAAAAGGTATATCGTTGGGTGGGATTCGAACATGCACACGAAAGTCAAAACTAAATTAAAGGAATTCAACATCAGCCATCAAGCCAAATACAAATCTATAGCATGGACATCAGTTGAATTATTTAAATACCCTAACTCATTATAGCTTTCAAGAATTTGTGACACCAACATGCAATGTTTATCTTATACCGGGTATTAACCCGCCGCGTTGCGACGATGCAACAACGCGAATTCGGTATGGATCAGTTAGGTTCGTAATGGTAACAATAATGAACCCAAAAAAGTAAACACACAAATACTATTGACACTCATATAACTTACGAGAAAAAAACATATTTAAAACCACTTGTAGTCAGTTAGTAAAACCCACATGGCGTGGCTGTGAATTGACGCAAATTCGGTCGGTATCGAGTCACGGCAACGAAATTAAAACAAAAAAACATATTTAAGCCACACACATATAAAAAAAAATTTAAAAGACAAAAAGAAAATAAAAATAGAAAACAAAAAACTAATTAATCTAAAAGTTAAACAATCATATAGTCAAACATAGAAATAGAACTCAAATCCACTTCACAATTGATTGGAAAAAAAAAATAAGCAAAAATAGTTGCAAGAAGAATCAAACTCTTGGACATACGATACACCACAGCTTTAAAAGAATCAGACTTAACCATTTGAGCCAACAAGTAGATTGAAAATTGAAAAAAATGATATATTTAAAAAGAAAATTTAAAAAAAAACTTTGTGACATCAAACTTTGATATTTATCTATAGTTATAATTATAATTATAATGGGTGTGAAAAAATGGACAAGTGAATATTAGTGGGTTTCTATGATCACCGCAGTGTCGCTTAAAATAAACAAATTTGAATATTACAGTTGTAGTAGTGTGAACGTGTATCGAGCTAGGATTGGTTTAAGCTCGAATGTACATGCAATAATTTATAATCACAGAATAATTGCATATACAAGTGAACATTTTCATATCCGTATGAATTAAAGAATATGTACAAATCCTATGTAACCGGCTAGTATGTGTGAACTTATCTATTGTGATATGTAATTTTAAACAAAGGGGTCTAGAACATCAAATATAAAGATATCTCTAGGAGATGCATGTATCATTGAAAAAATAATCACATTTTTACTGCAAGGTTGAATTTGTTGATCCAGTCATTTTCGAGAAGGACATAACACGACATGGTGAACAAACCAAATCACCGAGCAAGAATTTTATCATGCAAGCTATTATTTAATAATAACTCTCATATAAGACTTTTTCAAGTTGACCAGGTTACACTTGGTCTGACTGAGTGGCTTCTTCAACACCTTTACTCCCACAAGCTATCATATATAAACACATGCTCACTAAATTTTAAATAACAAGAGAATCAAAGATCGATAAATGATGTCGGACATGATCAACAACACCACCAGCACCACCACTACCACCACCGTTGTCACTGCCACAAATTTGCAAGGAGTGCAAGGTCCAAAGCCCTCACCTTTGATGATAAACAAGAACTCCTCAAAGGTTATCAAGAAAAGTAACATCAATAATCGAAACAATAAGCAAGTAAGTAGACGTGAAGGCCCTAAACCTCCGGTGATTATTTATCTGAAGTCACCGAAGGTTGTTCATGTGCATCCCCATGAGTTCATGGCCACGGTTCAACGACTAACTGGAAAACAGACTGCTTCATCTTCGCATGGTCCGAATGATACTATGGAGTATAACATTGACATGAGTATGTGATGGAAATCAAGGAAATAGGCATAGAATTGGTTCATTGTGTTTGAAACTTTAACATTTTGTCATTGCAGTTTAATTAGTGTATTTTTTCATTTGTAATTAGCATCAGAATTTTGTTATAATATTTATCAGAAAACTTGGGAGATATAACAGAAAAAATAACAATAACAATCAAGTGCTCAAAAAACTGTTATTTCAAAGGGATAAACGCATAAAAGTTTATATTTCTGGAAGTAAGATGCATATATAGATATAGATATATTGATTATTGACTCTTTGAGACATATCGCTATCAATTAAGTAACATAGGATGTTTTATGTTTATGTTGATGTTTGAAAATTAGATTATTATAAAGATAGTGTTATAAAATAATATGAAGAGTATGGAAGAAAATATCGAACGTAAAAGGTATTACATATAAATCTTTATCATGTTATAAAATAATATGAAGAGTATTAACAATTAAAGATTTATATGTAATAAAACTAATAAATTAAAAATTATTCGAGCAAAACGAACAGAAACAAACTGAGAGAGGCTTTACTCGTGCTTGGATTGTTTTTAAACCGAAAGGCTCACTTTAAAACCGAGCCGAAATCGAACGCGTATTTTTCGAACGAGCGACGAACAGTTTAGACAACCCTAATATGATCTAATCATATCCAAAAAGGTATTTTCGAGTCGGGGGTCTCACTGGAAGCAACCTCTCTATCATACGGGGTAGGGGTAAGACTGTCTACATCTTTCCCTCCTCAGACCCTACCATAGCTTTGCTATTGATGGGATATACTGATTACAATGATGATGATAATATCCATAAAGGTATTTATAGAATATGAAGTAGAAGTCGGTCTTGTTCAAATACCGAAGTCCAACTAAATTAAATGTGATCCATTTAAGTTTGATAGCAAATAGCCGAATAACGTATACCGCAATTACAATCTCATGAACACCCTCAATGATTAACTTTCTTGCAGTATATATATAAACAATTAAACATAAAAATCTTGAAACGATTTTTGTTTGTTATTGTTCTCATGTAGTAATTTAATATTCTATAATAAAACTCAACATATATATAGTTTATATAACACAATAATGAATTGAGTGACTCAATATTCAATTTTAGTAAACATGGCTTGCAAGTTGCAAGTATCATGCATTGTCTTATTTTGAAAATTCTTGAGTATTAATTGCCAACTAATTCTAGCATAAAGATTATTTATCAAGCGTGGTCGAGGATCCCTTGGCTTTGACGCAGCAATGTGGGTGCCTATAGATGATTTAATAGCAATAGTAATCAATCGTGATTGTAATTAACACCAATGCCAACAAATTATCACTATTTTTATGCTTTTGAGTTTTTAGTACCGGTTGTTGTTTCATTATACCGTGATGGTACTCACAGTGGCAGAACAACAATTTTTTTTTAAATCGTTGTTGGGTTTCCACGATATTCAAAGTTGATTGAACGTACAAACTGTATAGTTCAACAATATCATAGTCATTAGTGTGTTGGTACACGCATAAAGATTTGAACATATAATTTATTATTTATTCTTTAAACAATATACAAATCAAGTGTAAAAGAACCATATACGCAAAAGGTTGTTAATATGCAATCAATTATAAATACTAAAACAACGATAAACATAAAGAAACTTATACCTGTTACTTTAAATATTATACATGAGATATTTCAAACTCGAACTAGTCTAATCATCTTTCATATAGCATATGCAAGTTTTTCAATTCTTTACTTCAAAATTGTTTCAAAGTGTATTTGAGATTCCTTATTTTCATCTCCTTAGGATTTACAGAAAAGTCATAAGTCATAACTTATGAAACTTTTCTTTTTATATAGCAAATACAAACACTATTTTCATATTTTATAAGAAAACAAATATAAGAAATCCCAAACACCCCTGATTATTAAACACGAAATATACACTATTTAATAAGCTTATACATTTTAGATTTAATTTAGAAAAATATAAAATCAGTTTATTACATGAAACTTTACTATAAAAGAAGCCAGGCAACGGAAACAAGTAACGCCGTGAGTAAAACCAGGCCGAGGGAAGACAAACCAAAACAGTTGAAAATCAAAATGAAAGCCCAAATCCCGCTTTTTATAAATTATAATAATTTCCCACTCTCATTCTTTCGACCTTCAAATGTTATGTTGTCTTATTATTACTACTAGCACTGTTTCACTCTCAGGCCAATAATCGATCGTTGACTTACCGTTGACCACCACTCTTAAAACGACTCAGTAGAAATGGCCAAAGTAGCAACCCGAGGAACGATTATACCGCCGTCAAACTCTCATCTCTTTTCCGATGGTGCATCCACCGGCGGTTCTTTTATAAGCACCGGCGCAACCAAAACCAAAACCAAAACCAAAAGAAAGACGCCTTCTGAGTTAAGAGTAAGTATTAGTATTATTATTATTATTATTATTATTATTATTATGCAATTAGGGTTTAAATACTTCGTATCGATTCAAGCAATACTATTAGGGTTTGTGCATATGTGAGATCAAGCAATTAGATGCTAATTAACGATGAATGAATTAGGGCAAATAGCTTAATTGGCAAGTGGATTGATGCGTTGTGAGCTATAGCTGAATAAATTAAGTAACTAGATGTTAACCTGACAGTTAGAGGATAATGCAGGCATTGACAGATAGCGTGATTCATGTTTTGTTTAGTCAGTGGAGTAACATGTGATGTTAGCTAATTATATTGTACTTTAATGTTTAATAATTAATATTAACCAAATTTGTGCTTCACTATGGACGTCTGCTGGTACCGTGATGAATTTGTTAAAATTACTATACATAGAAAGTTAGAAACTCTATTTCCCATTTTACTATGAGAAATGTAAATATCTTTTTCGTTTTATCATTTTATGGATGCATACATTTTGTCACTTATATATGATTGCTTAGTAGGTATTGGAACTAAAGATCACAATAATCCAATAAGTAATCAGACTCATGATTTAATGACAGGCTGAGCAGTTAAAGGTTAAGAAGTTTGTTGAGCGATCTGATGAATCTCCAGCATCAGAGCCTGGTTCCATAAGGTATCTAGTCAACCACTCATAACCTTTGTTTTTTTTAAAGTTGTATTTTTTATGGACTTAAGTAACAATCACTTTATTTTATAGATATGCTAATGGAGTAACATCTGAGCCTTTTATAAAACCTAAAAATCCCAGATATGTTGACACTCGTGTGGATGAACTGTTTCCCAGTAGGAAAAACAGTATGAGGCTTAAAATGCTACCTGTGAAAGAACATGTGAAGGTACATGTTTGCTAAAATTTTGTTTGGTAATGACATTGTAGTTTCTAATTTTCTCTTGTTATTTCAGGAAAAGATTGATGTTGATCATACTGATAGCTTAAATAATTCTCCTGTAAAGATTGCTTCTGATAGGCGAAACAATGACGCACATGCTTCGACACAATCGCACATCACTTTAAAAAAATGTAAGGCAAGCACATTTCGTAGTGTTGTGGAGTTATCAACAGGTGGTGATAAATCCTCTGACTCTTCTATCAATATGGTACTTTTCTCTTTCTTTCTTTTTTTGTCTATATGTATATGTTTTAATCGATGCCGTGGACATATAAAAGTCAATATTACCTTTTTTATAGGATGAAGCCTTCAAAGGGCTTGCAGCTCGTCCACCTCTCAATGCCTCAGTAACAAATTCCACATCAGCAAATTTTTGCTCAGAGTTTGATATTTCCGGGCATAAAGTACCACTTGATTTCACATTGAAAACTAGCATGCGTGTGGTTGCTTCATCCTCGGTTAATTGGTAAGTGTTTTTGAATTCTTACAAAGTAAAAGGATCTATGTTTAAGTTTGTAAACTAGCATGCGTATGATCGTTACTTTTTATATTTGTTTAGGTTTCACCGGATGATGAGCTGTGGCACATTTAATGGGTCAACTGGTCAAATTTCTAATGCAAAAGCTTTGTATTCTTGGGTGTATCCACAGAGTTCTTTACCTCCTTCAGTCATATCTGCATTAACTTCATCTTCGAAAGGGGAAGGTATTAATATTGTGTAGGCTATCTTGTTTTCAATTTTTTTAACCACAATTGTTTTATAAATATAAACATATAGGTCAAATGGATTTCTTGATCAAACGTCAACTGGCATGGGAAACCTCATTTCGCAGCCTTTATATCATGTTGCGGAAGAACATTTGCAGCTTATTTTATGGTAGGTATTATATGATAGAATAAGTATTAGTTATTAGTTATTTGTTACATTTTTCTGACATAAATATATTCTTGCAAGTTTACAGTCTGCACAGGACAGTTTGTGGCAATGTTCACCAACATCAATGGCTCTACAGGAAGTAAACCTGTGTGCAGTGCGTATGTGTCCCAGTCAACAAGAAACTTAAGGTCACTGTTAAAAGAACAAGTATGTTTCATTGTTCCATCAAGGGTATTTTTGTTTTTTTATAACTTTTTTGTTCTTATCTGGTGCTAAGTTGATTTTATGAATTTAAGGATATATCTTTTACTATGCCTCTGTGCCATTCTAAAGTGGAACAAGTAACTACAGAAGACCTCTTTGAGCTCTCAGAGATTGAAAAGCATAATCTTGGAAAGGTATGATCCAATCCATGACCCATAACGGCATAACCATGATCCATGTACCATGACTCATTTCCATGTTTATGCAGACTAGGCGTACAGTATCTCTATCTGATGTGGATAATAGTCCGGAATCTTTATTGGTGTTTAGTGACAATAACGTACACGGGTTATATGAGTTTTTGCTTAATTACAGGTTAGCATAAGTTCCCAGTCAAAAAAGATAAAAACTTGTGTAGTTATTCTATTCTTACCGCTTAAATCTTTGTAATATACTTTCTGTTTCAGGTTTCTCTTACCATCTTTGAATACTTTAGACGTTCCTTTACTTTATTCACCAGTACCGTTTGAAAATGCTGCTGTTTCTGCACCAGAGGTTTGTTTATTTATAACTTTGTAGTGTTTAATGTTGTCAAACAACTTGTTAACTTTTTCTGTCTTGGATAGGTCAAATGTAAGGAGGTGAGGAAAATTGACCATATGTCTGGTCTAACCACAATACAACCTAACCATGATTCATCTTCCACTTCCCATTACACTATTGAAATCAAGGATACTTATCTTCCTCCATGGATAACCAGCAGTGTGTGTGATGCAATAAGGTCCAATGGTGATAGTAGCTTTGAAGCAAGGTATGATGGTTTCTTTTTCTTTATGATTTGTTTTTTGGTTCCTTAAATGGTTCCTAAAGTTGGTAAGCCTTTTGCAGTTTTGTGACGGAACCGATTTCAGTTGGTTTGAACGTTGGTCTTGATGTGGTTAGCTACAAGTTTGAAGGGTCGCAAGAACCGAGTTGCCCATTTGGTGTTAAAGATACTGTTGTTTCTCATCACTTGAGCTGTGGTTTTCTAAAAGGCTTAAAATACTGTAATGATTCTTATGCTGTTTCTCTCTCACCAGTTTGAGGTTATTTTGTTGCAAAATGCTGTTAATGTTTTCTTTTCTTAAACCTAACTAACATTGCAGTTGGATCAAATGTATCCTGCTTTTGTTGCAAAAAAATGTTCATGTTAAATCATGATTGTTAAAAGAGTATAGTTAAGTGCAAAACCAAGTTATCTTTTCCTCCAAGAATAAATTTCCCAAATAGATCAAATAGTTATTTTATCCTTAATTCTTTTCATATAAATGTGGTTCTATAATAATTTGGTTATCTATAAAAATTGTAATAAATTAGCATGTGAGTGATTACTTTCTTCTACTATAATCTTCCAGTTAATCATGCCTTGTTTAAGTTATGTTTTATTTGCGACATTGATTGTGGTTCTTCTGTTTGAAAGTCTATGACCTCTGGCCACCACTGGGCTGTTGATCTGCAGTTGATATGTGGTATTGACTGTATGCTTTTGTAATCTTCTTATGAGGTGTTTGGTGGTTTGATTATTAAAAGGGATTGCGTTACAAACGTATCTGTAGGTGGTATTAAACTCAGACGTCATCGCTTGTAGAATTAATAAAAGAGATGTATGACAACATCAACAGAACTTTTTGAAGCTATAACACATGATAGTTGTGAGCCAAATACAATGGTATGACACCAAAATATGTAAAATATAATATACAGTGAGCAATTACATTTTGTTGGTTTGAGCTAAATTCCAACATCCTTAGTTTCCTAATCCACCAGAAAACCAGTTGAAAGGAAAAACCATTCACACAACTCATTAATCCAACAACAATCCCACAAATTAAATAACCACAAAATCAACAAACAACGTGTAGTTTAGGATATTACAGTTTCACCATCAATTTGGTGAAAGGTGTGTTTTGTGTTCTGGTAACACACCTCCATTGCCCCACCAGAGATCCCTTGTCCAAAACCACCATCAATCCTGGATTACTTGGGGTCATACCGAACATATACCTAAACAACACGAAAATGGACCACCTTAGTTTATACTTGATAGAACTATGAATTACCGGTTTCCGGGTAATACATTGTTGGCATTACATGTATACATTGATGTTTGATGTGCACAAATGACATGGTAAAGTTTTTAGGCTTTTAGGGGTAATTTAATTTAAATTATTTGATTTTTTTTTCAACTTTTATTTAACATATAATTAGTTTTATATAATAATACATAACATTCAATTAAAATATAAATATATAGTATTTTTTTTCCTGCACTTCAATATAAATTTTATTGAACACCCATTTTTGTACGGGTGTTCAATGTTCATTATTGTTACAAACCAAAAAGTTTTCGTTTTCGGTTTTAGAAATCCGAATTAGGTTTTTATTAAAGTTTTGTTGTTTTTTCTAAATTTAATTACAACTTTGGACAATCTTATTTAGCCTAACATAATCCAATTTGATAATAAATTTAAGAAAGCATTTATTTAGTTGAAAACCAAAAATTGAACTAAATACGAATTCGATTTTTGATTGGGTTTTTAACTTTATAAGGTTGGCTCAGCAACCGAAAAAATAAAACAAAGTAAAACAAAAACCGAACCAGTAAAAACCCCTAGTTATAGTATTGTGTATAAAAAACTTTATATTTAATAAATTCAGTTTTTTAAAAAAATATTTAGGAAACAGAACTTCATATTGAGGAAACATAAATTGTTATATAAAATGAAGATAAAAAGAAATAAAATTAAATTTTTTGTGAGATTTGGAGACAAATATCACATTTCCAAAAATCTTTAAAAAACTAAAAGAAAAAAACTCATAAATGTACTTACTTGGTTTGATTAGCATTTCTTCTCCACAAGACAAATGATACAACAGTTTGGCCAAAAGTCTTGAAATAAGATGTCTTCTTAGCAGGCATCCTGCTTGTTGCTGACATATGATCTTTACACAAATTCTGAGCTATCTCCTTCAATAACACCAGTTGCGCCTTATCTGTTCGCATATTAATAATGGCTTGTCTCATCGATTCACGATCAGCTTCAAGCGCATGAAGTCTTGCATAGAGTTTCATAACTTCTGGATCATTAATCTCATTATGAAACACTGAATCCTTTGTGGCGCTAATACAATCATCGTACGTGTTGTTAATGTTAATGTTAGCTTTTTGGTCATTATAATATGTTGCTGGTGCGGGTACTGGTACTGGTGCAGGTGCATTATAATGTATCGAGTCAACTGTGTATATTCTGTCCCCACTCATTTCACTTCCAAATTCCGAGCCATTTTCGACCTTTTTAAGGTTGGAATCCTCTTCTTTAATCGTTGCGAAGAACGAACCCATGCTATCTGACGAGAAACGAGTCGAGGGCTTCTGCTTTCGTGGGGAGTGACCAACGATTACCTATGAGATAGAATGATATAAAATGTACAATTTGTTGTGCCAGACTAAAAGTCTAAAATATGTTGTGGTAGATCATGCATGTCGCGTATTGATTTATTTGTTATTTTAAAGAGTAAACTGCAGTTTTCGTCTCTGTGATTTGTTCAAATATGCGGTTTTAGTTCAATAGCTTCAGATTGCGATTTTTGTCTTAGTGGTTTCATTTCACTTGCAATTAAACCCGAATTCATTAACCTCGTTAATTCTGGTCGTTAAACTCATCAGCGTGCCTCTCACGTGAGGGCGCTTTTGTCCTTTTCTCCCCAAATAAACCTCAGTCCTAATTCGCAAGCCCCTCATGTGAGGGGTTGGGGTGTATTTGGGGAAAAAAGGACAAAACCGCCCCTCACGTGAGGAGCACACTGATGATTGTAACGACCAGACTTAACGGGATTAATGAATCCGGGTTTAATTGCAAGTGAAATGAAACTACAGAGACGAAAATTGCAAATTTGAATATTTGACTAAAACCGTAGATTTAGACAATTTACATAGACGAAAACTACAATTCACTCTATTTAAAAATTCCATTGCTAATCTTAAAAATATCATTGTTATTACATCTATTATCTTGGTCAAAGTGGATAATTTTTTAAAATGAATAATTTGCTGATTTAGTTTTTTATTTATCTCATTAAAAATAACTAATTTGACCTTTTGTTTTTATTTATATTTTACAAAATATTTAATAACATGGAATATCTTACTAGGTTTTCATTATTCTATATTACCTTCTCAAGGACCGGCTGATGGCACGGGCTTCGTTCTAACTGGTTGATTCGGTGCTCTAGGTCTTTTATAGAACACGGTGTTTGTGTTTCGCTAAACGCGTATTTATCAATGTCGATTATTTCGGTTTCAGCCTCGTCCGGGTACATTTGTTGCTCATTTGTATGGCATTTTAGAGGCGGGTAATCATCAAACTGGATAGATTGAGTATCCGAATTCGTAACAATACTATTACTATGTGTAATCACACCTTTTACACCTTCGGCTTCGGCTTCGGTTAACCCATAACTTATCATTCGGTATTTATACGCTTGCACTTCACACGTTAACGATTGAATCGTTTGTTCTCGTTTATACAACAACTCTTCCAACGCCGCAATCTCCTGCTGGTCATGGCTCGATTTCTGCTCCGCAAACCGCTTAAACTGCCGTGCCTCCATCTCGATACTCGCCTTCTCACGTTGCAATCGTAAAATCATCGACATTGCCTCGTTTGCGGCAGAGGAAGACGCGTTGCGCTCTTCCTCTAGCTCAACCGCGAGTAGGTTAATAGAGTTTTGTTGGGTTGAAACCATTTCACAGAGTGCGGAGCACTCATTTTCTATATCGACCCGGGCCACCTGTGGTACTGGTACAGGTAGGCCCGGGATCAAGAAACTTTGGGTCTCGAGCTCTAGCTCGTCGAGCTTTCGCTTAACCGAGCGGAACCATGTTTTGGTACATGATCGGTTAGTTGTTGGGAAACAATAGTTGCAACCATATTCACATTTTGATTCCATATATGATAGTGATATATTATGATGAGTTTATAAATATAAGTATAGATTGAATTGTTATGTGATATATTTTTTTCCTTTTACTAATTATCCGGCAAATCATCAATCCTTCAATATCAAGAAAGCGACTACAGGACCCTGAAATTGGAATAATTAAGAAAATGAATAATGTTAAGAGTTAGGGATTATTATTATTATTATTATTATTATTATTATTATTATTATTATTATTATTAATAATAATGGGTTACCTTGAATGATTTGTCTAATAAAACAGGGGCCTGAAGGGAGCTTAGGTCATGATTGTTGAAGATTGGAGGTGGAATTTCCCCAACAATATGGGGAATACTATGAGACCAAATATGTACAACATTAAGATATGTGAATGGTGGATCATGTTTTACGAAGAAAGAGAGGGAAAACAGCAACATTTTTCGATTAATTGATTGGACGAAATCCGAATTATAACTTTTAACTTCGGTTTTTTGAATTTTTGAATCATACGGTATATTAATATAAATTCGGTTTTCGGTTCAAATAATTGTCTAAGCAAATATTCATATAAGCACATGCTAACAATACAACTTTGCTTATATTCATAAACACAAATATTTGGTTTCCGTATATTTTGTATGCATAATTCACACTGAAATCAAAACACAATGTAGCACATATTACAAATTATTATTACATTAAAGGACATGAACTCAGCTCCCGCATTTGAGAAGGGTCCAGTGAGTTCGTGATATGGTGTATGCAACTTTACAGGATATTGTTTCACACCTTGAACCTATAACTTCAAGATCACAAAGCAGCAACCTTACTAGTTTCTCCAAGGCACGCTCTTGCATTCTCATTGATAAAAAATAAAATTCATGATCTCATTTTTTAACATTCATTTAATTCAAACAATATTTGTTGGAAGAGATGCATGTGCCGTTGACCTTAATTCTTGTTTAAAACCTGACTTAAAGGGGTTTTCTCACCGTAATGGGTTTTATGGATGACAACGAGTTGGGTTTAGGACGATTTTATGCATTCCTGAACCCATACTAGCTTAGTAAAGCTCGTCCCAGACTAGTCAGGTTTGCGTATACCATTTACTTTATTAAAAATAACCGTCAAGTATTTATCGAGTTTTGACAAGTTATAACTGATCGATTCCAAACAAATGAACAACGAAATGATAAAATGACAATACAATTTTAAGAAATACTTATCATTAAAACTCGCTGGAAAATGAGTGAAGACAGAAACATGTTAGATAGAGAAGCGTGAACATAACAAAAGAAGAAAGGTGAGAGATACATATCATATGACACCTACCATAATACGTGTCAACATATTCTTGCATAATAAGACTTGTAATTTATACAACAATAATAATAACAGTAAAACAGTACTCAAATGTGAGTATACCCTAAATTTTAAATTAATAGTTATATAATATATTAAATATAGGATACCAAACTTAAGATATATTACATAAGAAAATTCACTTCATTTCTTGTATAAAGAAATTAACAACACTACTTACTAAACTGTTTAACTAATACTTTGAATTTCATATGTATTTTTAATTTCTATATATAGTGGAGGGGTTATAAAATGGGGTGATGTGACGCCCAGTAGGTAAAATATTGGTTTTTGTTTTATGGGTGTAACGGTGTTGTAGCCCCATATTACCATATAAATATATATATGTATATATATCACACACACTATTATAATAATAATATAACATAAACAAGAACATACGACAAGTTCTCATCGTCCCCCCCCCCCCAATCGCCTATTTTGACGCCCCGGGGGCGGTGTTCGCGCCCTCTGTCTCCCTTTTAGTCGCCCCACTACGGGTGGCCTAACGTCCTCGGATCTTCTTCATATTCTTGAAAAACCGCAATAGTGGAATAATAGTTTACGGTGGAGGTGGCACGACCTTTCCTTACTCTCTACCACCCTAGCCACCAACCATTGATATTATATATGTCACGTCATTTGAACCAAAACTACCCGTGCTGCTATTCAACAACAATTATTTTCCCTGGCTTCATCCTCGACTTCATGAACCCGTTCTTGATCAACCCTATGGCCGCACCTGATCCACTCCGCCCAACCCTAAACAACCAAATGGAATCCGAATTATTCACAGGTTTATGCCTCGATCATCCTTATTTTATCACTGTTAATATATTTTTAATTTTGTATGTTTGTTGATTTTATTTACAGATTAATCAAAGCCAGTAACATGGTAAATCATGAAAATCAAGTTAATAAGCATTTTACTTATAAATATATTGTTATTAAAAATGATATAAAAACACATTCATAACTGTTCCTTGTAAGTTTTCATCTTTTGAAAATTTGTTTTAGGTTAAGTTCTCCATTGTCCATTTGTCCTATTTTAGTCAGAGTATATATATTGTTTTAACCGGACACAGGCTAAATTCAAAGTTTGACATGAGCGTTTCCTTGGGAAACCATACCGCCGGCTTTCACTTGACAGTCATTGTGCCGCAACAAAAGCAAAACTCTTTGGTATAACACACGGTGACATGAAAACTCGGCCGGACTCATGATTTGAACTAACAACCTGATCGCAAGGTTTAGTTCAAATCATTTATTAACATAATCACCAAAAGTATCATAACTAAGAATCAAACTTAAGTCTCTGTTAAAGAATGTAAGTCTTTTTACCACTATCACAATAATCAACCCAATACTATTAAGCTTTAACACCATGTTAAGACCAAATAAAAATTTAGGTCTATCGGAATAATATTTTATTAAGAAAATCCAAATCAATCAAAACTACTTTTGTTGGAAAGGGTCAAGAGACATATATGGGATTAGTATATAAAAAGTTACAGTTGAATTTTAAAAAAGTTAATGTTCATCATATTTAACTAATACAATCATTAATTTAATTGAAGATCAAATAAAAAGTTTAGGTCTATCCAAATAATATTTTATCAAGAAAATCCAAATAAATCAAATTACTTTTGATGGAAAGGGACGTAAATGACTCAGAGTGGTTTATCTATAAATTGAATAACATCCTGCTACGTACGTATATATGAGGCTCTTTCTAACGTTTTTTTAGACACGTAATGGTTTATAAAAAATACAATAATTATTTAATGTCTTAGAACCGTTGACTGTCGTCTCCTCACCCACTTTAATGTAACGATGTTTTGAGAGCGGAGTCTAGGAAGGTTGCTAAGCATGAGACATTGTGTTTGGAGAATCAGCACGTGTTCATTCCATTTGCCTTCGACACTTTTGGATCCCTAGCTCCCGAGGCGGTTCGCTTCTTTGAGCGGGTGCAGAAGGTGGTCCACAGTGACTCGCAGAGCCTGAGGAACCAAGGATTTATATTTAGTAGAATAGGCTTGCGATTTAAAAGGGGATAGCGGCGCAACTTGTTGCTCGCTTACCCATCATCCAGATGTAGTTCGGTTTGTGTTATATATAAAAGGATCATGTTTAACGTACTTTTATGGATAGGTGGTATAGGTCGCCGCCCTAATACACTTAGTCTAATAAGTGTTAAAAAACACAGTTAAATTATATAAAAGTTTCTATTCATCAGATATAATTACTATAATTAATTTAAGAAAATCATTCTTAAAGACCAAATGAAAATTTAGGTCTATCTAAATAATATTTATACAGAAAAATCAAACTGCTTTAGAAGGAAAGGGACATAAAATAATATTCTATTACGCGTGTAAATCCGTTAAAAGGAGTCTCCCGCATCATCATTAAATGTGCTACTAGTAACTTTTATACACTATTTTGTTTTATTATTTTATGATTTCTCTTTGTAACTTTAAGTCACCCACACGACTAATTGTATAGTTTCATCAAATGGGAATGACATGACAAAACTACTATGAAGAACATGTATAGCATTATGAAAACAGTAAACAACCAAACTTTTTTATCTAAATAAGATGACTATAGCACAATAGTCATATCGCGTCTAAAGGCAAAGATTGGTCAAAACCTTATCGGGTGCTGTCAATTGTCACACAACCTTACAACAATCGATAATGTTAGGATTTCATTGCTTGTGAAGCTTTTCAGAGTTACTTAAATGGAAGTCTTCGAGAATATATGTCAAAACATATTAATGATTGCTCTAGGGCTTGCGAGTAAATGAGCGATTGCCATGGCGAATCAACCTTTAGGGTTATAGTTACCATTCTCGTATACACAAAGAACTGGAACAAATACCTTATCATCGGTTGGTTACGGAACACCCTACTTAAAAGCTCGAAGCAAATTGTGTTTTAAACAAGGTTAATCATGAGAGCGGCTCGTTGGGACATAAAATCGTCTTTTTTTTCTTTCTTTTAACATGATTAAGATATTTTTCTTTATAAAAGTCTTGCACAAATCCTAGAAGCTCTTTCTGGTTCATTTATGAAGTTTTTTGTCAAACAAGACAACAAGTTAATGCTATCACGTTCTTATTAACCAGTATAATTGGTTGAATGTTTTGTTATTAGCAAGTTGTTATTATTATTTTTTTTCATATAGTTATTCTTTGATCTAGGGTTTGTTTTATTTTTGTAATATGCTATTGACGTACAGATTATTTATTATAGTCAAAACCATCACGACTTTTGTGGGATGGTCATGAGCTTTACCTTAGATTGAGGTTTCTTCTGTTTGACGTCACATTTTTGAATCCCATCATGTGCCATATTCCCGGGTTTAAGCCTGGGTGAAAGATCATTGGTCAGATTAGGCCTCACGACATCAAACCCCTAATGTTCGCGGCTAAAAAATTAGTATAATCAAATCCCAATTTCATCAATTTGTTTGTCAACTACCTTTGTTTTTTGTTGGAGTTGAAGCAATATTTTTTCTAGTTTTAGTTTAGGACAATATCTTTTGGCTGAAGACAAATAAGTAGTTTACTTTATATTTATTTGTTTGAATCGGGTAATGTTTTAAGACCAAAATGGTTGATTTTCAAGAAAATGGATTGTAACTTTGTGAGTAGGGAGAGAGAGAGAGACAAAACATGAATGGTGCCAAAATTCTATTCCAACGTTCTTTCATCCTAGTCAATAAAAGGCATATCTTTCAATCAAATCAAAATCTCCAATTACCTTCTTTTCTTAACCCCATGTGCCGATCCTCAATCAAATCTTGTTTTCCATTCAACAATCTTGGATGACGTTTGAATCTACTTTGCATCAATTTCTCGCCTTTAACCTTGAGAAAGACACATGTCTACTGCTGTAAACGAACCGAATGTTTAGTGAATCGTTCATATGAACCGTTTGGCGGAAAGTTTATTTAATAAATGAATGAACACGAATAAAAGATTTTATCGTTTAGTTAAATGAATGAACATGAACATAGGTTTCGTTCGTGAACGTAAGATTATTTGTTCATTTATGTTTATTTCTTTATGTTCGTTAGTTAGGTTTGTTTTATTTTTTAATAGCATCATTTGTAAAAAACTAACCTAACATTTAAATTGTATAAACTTGTTTTTTATGTTCAGTTCATTTCCGTGCTTCGTTAATAAACCCGTCATTTGGGGACAATTGTGTTTGTGATTATTATTATCTCAATTGCTTATTAAGGTAACTATGTTCAATGTTTTTTTATTAAGAATGTTGCTTTTTTTTTTCTGAAGTACTACATGTTCGTATGCGTTCGTGAAACGAACAAACACCAACAAGATTTTCTGTTTGGTTAGCGTACTTGTCTAGTGTGAGTCCTGCTTTACCGATTTCATCATGGTATTAGCAGGATTCGTTGATTTTTCTGATAACGAGCTTTTACGTTAAAAAGATTAAAACAAAACTACTTACTAGTAGATTTTGATCACTTGTATAGCAAACGGGCCTTATTAAAAGCCTAAAATATTATTACATGGACTCATCATACAAAGAGGCTATTTTTTACATGATACAAAGGCTTTAAACATTACCAACATCTAACATCTCAAAAAACAAAAACACACATGACCAGCTTAATTAGTCAAGTTGAATGTTCTGACATGAAACTTTTTACTAAACTCAAAACCGAATCCGATACATCTGAATAAGGCTCGTTAACGAAGAACCCATGTTGTTTGCCATCGAATTCAACGTAACGTGCTATCTTTCCAAGCTCTTTTAGCCTATCTGCATATAGGTTCACTCTATCTTTCATAATCTCATTCCCTCCTGCCATTATGAGTATCGGGTCAAGCTTAACGAGCTCAAGACTTGGACTTTCACGCCCAATTGGGTTAGCGAATGGGTGATCCGCCTTTGCGCCTATCGGTAATGACATTCTCCAGAACCTGCCATTGAAGTTAGTCAAAAGTTAAGTACCATTCACAAACCAACTAGAGAAAAATAAAAAAAGTGATTTGATAAGGTTAATCATGATATAATGCATAATTATCCACTAAATTATAATTAAGAAAACATATTAAAATGAAAAATAATTATTAGTCAACACAACACCTCTTTTTATTGACAAAGACATGTTGTGGGACCCACCATATCTGGTTAAGAAACCTGTGTATGAGGATGAATTTCATTTCGCTTTTAGTAGTAAAATGACTAAAATTCATAATGATCCAAATTCATGAATAACCCGGATATTTCGTTTTCACAAATAATGATATTATGATACATATTTATTTATACTTAATAAAAAGTTTTATATGCAGTTTATGCATACAAATCAAACAGAATGCAAATATTTATGTTATTCAATTATTTATCAATTTTTGGTATAGAAAAACATACTATGCATATACATATACAACAAATATTTAACAATTTTGTTATATATAAAAGTCAGGATACGAATCCTTACGAATTTTATATTTGAACCATATTTGTAAAAAGAAAGTTAGATTTAGTTAACTTAATAAATCATTTTCCTTCCTATACTCACGTTTAATTTAAAACCTAAAGGAAAACCAAAGAAACCAATTCATTTATTTCAAACATCCATTGCTTTTGTAGATTGTTTGTTCTTTAAATCATGCTTATTGTAATTAAACTCATTAACTCGGTTAAATAATCGAATCGTGCCATGGTGGATCATAAGATTACGAGTTGTTTTAACATGAACCAAATATACTAACTTTCTAACACGAACGAATTTAAAAGTTTTCGTGTAACATGTTGAGACTTTTACATAATGCATAGAAGATGATTAAAGTATTGAAAGAAAGGAAAAAGTATATATGATAGTTACGTAACATTCTACTGATATGAACAGTCATGAACATGTTTATTTCATAACCAATAATACGTTAAAATTTATAGTAGTGCATGATATTATAGGCCTCGGTTGTTATAATTCTCATATATAATTTAAAAAATATATATATTTTTGACAAATATATATATATATATATTGGGAATGTTAACATACAAATAAAATTAACGTGCTAAACGTGAGAATCAAGTAGAGTAATTTTATATACAAATAATTACTCTACTTGATTCTTATGTTTAGCACGTTAATTTTATTTGTATTTAATCCAAAATATATATATAATATACACACTTGACCTTAGAATCTAGGGTGAATCTAACATAATACTTACATGTCAAGAATGTCCACGGTCAACATCTTCTCCGGCAACCCTTCCGCCTCCGATTTCGTCCTCTCCTTCCCGCCAAAAAACGGTGCCATCATCACATACCCTCTTATCTTCACCGGCAAAAGCTCGGGCGAGCCGGGTCCCAGCCGGACCGCCAAGTAGTGAGCTATGTTCCCACCGGACGAGTCTCCAATGATAAAAACCCTATCAAAGTCAAACAAGTCAACAAAACCCTTCATATCACCGTTAGTGTTACCCGCCACCGTTTGAAGCCACTTTACAGCGTTAAATGAGTCGTCAAGAGCTGCCGGAAGCCTATGTTCCGGTGCAAGACAGTAGTCTGGAGCCACCACAATGGCGTTTAAGGCGGACGAGAGGCGGAGGCAGCAGTTGTGGTAGTTTGGCCATGCGAATGAACCGAAACAGAAGCCGCCACCGTGGAAGAAGTATATGACCGGTAGTTTGGTTTTAGGGACGGTGGTGGTGGGTTTGTAGAGGCGGAGGTGGAGGTTATGGAGTTTGTTGTAGCAATAATCTTGATATACGACGGAACCGTCGTCTTTGACCGGATAGGCGGACAAGTCGATGTTTTCGTGACGGTGAATGGAACCGTCGCTAAGGATTTGGACAATGCCATGACAATCTTCCACAACATGAGGAAGAGAACCCATTTGTGGCTATTTTAGTTATTGGAAGTGTGATTAATTAGTGGATTAAACGAGGGTATTTATAGAAGTTGGAAAGTGTAGTAATAGAGATTTTAAAAGGGTATCAATATTGTAAATTCACTAAATTCAAATATTTTGAAATTGCATGTCGTTTTCCAAAATAAAAAAGTAAAAAATGTACATCGAACAAAGGTGTTGGTGATAAAATATAGCATGAAAACATCGGTGACAAATGTAACTTAAAATATTTATGATATTGTGAGAGGAAGGGTGAGTAGGGATAAGCAAATTCAATATTGGTACCGGTACCGATATCTGTACAGATTTGGAACCGTCTACACTGAATATGTACCAAAATTTTGAGTTTCGGCTCCGGTATATCTCAAATTTTACCTTCAATACCGGTACCAAACCGAATATTTTGGGTATCGGTACCGGTATGGTACCAATCTCATCCCTATGGGTGAAGCTAGAAGAATTGCAAAGACCTAAAATATTTATAAAAACAAATCTGTACTATTCGACTACTATTTTGTAACTTTTGTTTATAAACACTATGAGATTTTAGAAAAAAAAAAACAAACGATGGGGTATTATATTTATAAAAAAAATCAGTGGTGACCGGTAGCATTTTGGAAAAATACATCGGGGTGACCGTGATTAATACCTATAAAAATTTTAAGAAAAATCGCAAAATTTATTATACCAACAGAGAAAACGGCAGTGGCCGGGGCCACCCCCGGTCCCCATTGAGCTTCGCCAATGCCGTTACTAATATAGCTTTTAAAAGAGTTATATAACATCCTTCCACACTCAATGAAGTAATAGGAACCGGTTGTTGGATTTCAAATCGGGTTATTTTATGTTATATATTGATAGGCAATTAAGTTCTATTATTTTGCGACAACGATATGTTAACCACCCAATACTTTAGGTGAATTTTGATTTACATCAAGTATTTCTTAACCCTAAGAAAATTTGATATCAAATACCATTAACGTGTTTTATGCTCATTGGTTATGATTTAATATATTATTAAGTGCAGTTAGGTTCGAGCAATCACTGAATAACTAACCTCTTGGAAATTCTCTACTTTGGAACCAAAATCAATTATATGTTTTTCGTTTGCAACGAACAATCTTTATGGTGCGTTAGAGGTTGAATGTTACACAAGATGCCAAAACCACTCATCTCTCGTTTTGAACGGTGGAGCAAAACTCATCAAGGGTGACAAGTCCATAATGAGTGGGAAAGTGTGTAACAACGTAGGCAAATTATACATCAGTTGTGTATTTAAGAAATATTGGTGTATATAAAAAAAGTGAAAAAAGTCTTAAATACCATCAAAACACTTTGGGTACATTGGTTGTGAATATTGAAACAAAGCTTCACTGCATGAATTAGATAAGAGCGATTCAGGATGGATGATTCGTCTTTCATCCATAAATTGTTAGTGCAAAGTGAATGATAATTACTGGTATGAAAAATTGAATCGAATTACAGTAATTAAGTGTATATGACCAATATTTCCTATGACCGTTTCATAACCTTTTGGTTGAAATAAATTATGATGGATAGAGACATTTGTGGAGTAGCCACCATATCTTGAATCTAGAAATAAAAAAGGATATGAGGCCAAAATGGAATGCAAATCCTTTTACACCTGTCAACAAAATAATCATTAAAATATAATTGGCCCGTCAACTTTTCGTCTCATTGGTTGATCACATTATTATAATTTATAATATATTTCTTAAATACTCAAAACATTATATGTGACGAGGGTAGCCATTTTTTCATCCTTTTTAAAATTTTGAATGTTATATGATATTAGGGGAATGTTCATGTATATTTTGATCTTAACATGAGTGATGACGGGGGTAGCCCAAAGAAATAATAAAATGACTGAAACACATTAACGCTAAAATGGTTAAAAAGTTAAAAGCTTCGTTTCCCGCCCAAACTTATGTAAACAAGTACCCACGTGCTACAGTACGATGTCAAATCACTGTTCACATCCTTGTCCCCTCTGACCAAAGAACATGCTCAGATAAAGTATTATTATTTTAGTTATGGACCAGCGGTCCAAACTTTCCCGCCCATAAAGGTCAACTCTCTATGCAAACTAGAGGCTAACTAGTTTAGTTAACTGGACTAAAATGCTACATCTCTTCACTTATATAAGAGATGCTTAGTCACAAACAAGAACACAGCAGATCTGGGCAGATAACACCATCTCCCTAATCTTCTCTTCTTCCTTGAAAAATATGCTCTTAGCTTATTTCTTTCTTACTTCAACAACTTCATAGCTTCACCAAGAATATCATCCTAAAATCGATTCCAAACATTACGGTTCTTGATCTTCGGTGAACTATAACAGCAAACAACTAACTAGTGAACCTCCTTCTACGTTTTGCAAACGTAGAGGGACACCACGACCTGCGTTAGGTTAACCTGAACCCTTGAAGCTTGTTAGCCTAACCAGTCCATTCACTATCATTGGTCTTATCTTTGTTGTAGCAACAAGTTGGCGCCCACCGTGGGGCTACGCAGCTTACTTTATCATAAAGACCAGTAGTGTAGCTCCATCACCATGTCAGAAGGTGGATCTCACGGAGAAGTCAACCAAGTGTCAAGAACACCGAAACCAAGTGCCGGCCAAGAAACTCCGGCGACAACTTCGATTTTTCCACTCCGGGAGGAACTCGAACGGAACCCTTGTTCCTTGATTTTTCACCTTTCCGAACTCCGACTCTTTCACGATCAGGAGTTCCTTCTCCCCATGCAGGAGTCACGAACACCCCGGAACTATAGGCTAACTAGTTTAGTTAACTGGACTAAAAGGCTTACATCTCTTCACCTATATAAGAGATGCTTAGTCACAAACAAGAACATAACAGATCTGGCAGATAACACCATCTCCCTAATCTTCTCTTCTTCCTTGAAAAATATGCTCTTAGCTTATTTCTTTCTTACTTCAATAACTTCATAGCTTCACCAAGAACATCATCCTAAAATCGATTCCAAACATTACGATTTTTGATCTTCGGTGAACTATAACAGCAAACAACTAACTAGTGAACATCCTTCTACGTTTTGCAAACGTAGAGGGACACCACGACCTGCGTTAGGTTAACCTGAACCCTTGAAGCTTGTTAGCCTAACCAGTCCATTCACTATCATTGGTCTTTTCTTTGTTGTAGCAACAAGTTGGCGCCCACCGTGGGGCTACGCCGCTTACTTTATCATAAAGACCAGTAGTGTAGCTCCATCACCATGTCAGAAGGTGGATCTCCCGGAGAAGTCAACCAAGTGTCAAGAACACCGAAACCAAGTGCCAGCCAAGAAACTCCGGCGACAACTTCGATTTTTTCCACTCCGGGAGGAACTCGAACAGAACCCTTGTTCCTTGATTTTTCACCTTTCCGAACTCCAACCCTTTCACGATCTGGAGTTCCTTCTCCCCATGCAGGAGTCACGAACACCCCGGAACGCGTCGACTTGACGTTACAAGGGGTATCACGAAATTTCTTGCAACTAAGACATCTTCTTAACCAACACGTGAGCCTAGAAAGAGAAAAGGGGATAAGAATAAGGCTAAATTATGACGAATCGGAGCCCTCGTTGTCGCTCGGAAGTCCGCCTTCCCCTTCAGCCAGCTCACGGCCGGCTGCTTCTCTTTTTGAAGCTGGTCCAAGTGTAACATGCCAACCTTTTAACCCGCCTCCTTACACCTATGGGAGGCCAAGCCCAGCGGCTTTCCCTTTGTTCACTTCACAACCCCTTGGACACGAGACCACTCTCGACCAAATATGGCAGTCACCAGCTTCAAGTGTTCCTCCTACAGCCACTACATGGGAGCAGGCCATGTCGGTCTTGCCCTTGGCTCGAAGTGCTGCAATGAGCACTCCCATAGGAACAAGTCAAACAGCAGCAACACCTGAAAGCCTTCAAGGCTTTAACCTCATGCCTCAGATGATGGCTCAAATGATGGCACATTTCCCTTGGACCCAACTCATCAACCAAGCGCTGGGTACTCACCAAGGAACAACAAGTCATAATCCTGCTGTGAGGCTAGATGAAGATCTGGCAAAGCCTTACAAGCCCGGTAACTTATCATGTTTCTCTCAACAAATCGCTGATTATGACTTTCAAACAAAAATCAAGATGCCACCCCATATAAGAACGTATGATGGGACTGAAGATCCCGAAGACCACCTCCAAGTCTTCACTGGGGAAGCCAGAATTGAAAAATGGTCCCATGCTGAATGTTGCTTGATGTTCATGCAAACGTTAGTCGGATCGGCAAGAATATGGTTCAACGACCTTCCTGCTCAAAGCGTTCGAAGCTTCGATGATTTGAGCAAAGGCTTCTTGGCCCACTTCTCACAACAAAGAAGGTATGTCAAGGACGCCACTGTCATTTTTCAGATAAAACAAAAAGATGATGAGAGCCTTCGAGACTTCATCGAAAGGTACAAGAAAGAAGGGTTACAATATGTGGGGGCTGACGAAAAAATAAGGGTGGCAGGCTTCATGAACGCCATCACCTCCAAGCACCTCACAAGGGACTTTAACAAGTGCCTGCCTAAAACCCTTGAAGAAGCTCTTGAACGAGCTGAGGCACATATTCGAGGCGAGGAGGCCGTTGATTTCAAAGAGCAACGAAAAAGAGCTCCCAGTTGGCGAGGAAACAGCCCCAACCGAAAGAGAGGGAACTACAATCCTTATGACAAGTATCCCTGGAGTTCAGATCAACGAAGGCCTGAAGGCCGGAACCCTCCAAGCAGGGAGAAGACTGTAAACTTCACAGCCTTAACCAAAACCCCTCAGGAAATCCTTGCCACAGAAGAAGTGAAGCGCAACTTCCGACCTCCTCGACCCTTGCCCAAGAGCAAGTAAAACGAAAGTTCCACCCAGTTCTGTGAGTTCCACGAAGAAAAAGGACACCACACAAACGATTGCTTTCAACTCAAGAGAAGAATTGAGGAAGCCGTCAAGTCTGGAGAATTGGCTCATTTGGTGAAAGGGGTCAAAGACAAAATGGCTGAAAGAAAAAGCAAAGAAGTGAAATGGTGAATATAGACCAAGGTGTTCCCCACAAACGACAACGCTTGGAGGCTTGGGAGATTCAATGCATCTGCTTCCCACCGCCTCAAGGTAACTTACTCTCAAACCCCCTAACGGTGGAAGCGAACGTGGGAACACTCCAAACAAACAAAGCCTACATTGACACAGGGGCAGCAACAGAGATCATGTATGAAAGATTTTTCAATCAGCTGAGCAAGGAAGAACATTCAAGGCTTCAACCCTCCGAGTCATCTATAAAAGGTATCGCCGATGTACCCTTGAAGCCTTTAGGCCAACTAACCCTTGATGTCTGTTTTAGTGAAGGCAGAATGAAGAAAATCAAACCACTCACTTTTGTGGTTATCAACACACCTTCCAACTATGATGTGATCATAGGAAGGCCAGGGCAATGTGTGTTCAACATGGCTGTCTCGGTTAGTCAAGGTGCTGTGAAGTTTCCCACCGACATGGGAATTGCAACCCTTCAACCTACTCAAGAGGTTTACACGGTTGAAGGGGAAAACTCAAAAAGCAAAGACGAAGAACAAGGCTTACTCATAAACCCCAAGTACCCTGAACAAAAGGTACGGGTAAACACAAGCCTCTCCAAAGAAACACTTTCACACCTTGAAAAGATGTTAATGAACTACAGCGATGTTTTTGCTTGGTGCCCGGAATACATGATAGGCATCCCTCGAAGCATTGCAGAACATGAGCTAAAAATACCCCCCGATGTTAAGCCTGTTGTCCAAAAGAAACAAAGCCTGGCTCCTGAAAGAAGTTTGGCGGCATGCTAAGAGGTTGAAAAGCTTGTACAAGCCGGGATCCTACGTGAGGTCAAGTATCAATCTTGGGTGGCTAATCCAATCATGGTTTGAAAACTTGACAAATCTTGGAGGATGTGCATCGACTTCAAAGACTTGAACAAAGCATGTCCAAAGGATTGCTATCCCTTACCCGAGATGGACCTCAAGGTTGACTCTTTAACCGGCCATCCCTTTAAGTTTTTTCTCGACGCTTACAAGGGTTACCATCAGATTCTCATGAAAGTGGAAGATGAAGAAAAAACCGCTTTCCACACGGACAAGGGTATTTTCTGTTACCAAAAGATGCCCTTTGGCCTACGAAACGCCGGTGCAACCTACCAACGTTTGATCGACAAAGCATTTACTAGCCAAATTAGCAGAAACTTGGAAGCTTATGTCGATGATCTAGTAATCAAGGGCAAAACCGAGCATCAAATGCTTGAAGACATACAAGAAACCTTCCAAAACTTGAGAAAGATCAACATGAAGCTTAACCCGGGAAAATGCTCATTCGGGTTCGAAGAAGGCAGGTTTCTGGGACACATTGTGGGAAAACAAAGCATAAAAGCTTATCCCAACAAAGTCAGGGCTGTTCTTGAAACCATATCCCCACAAAGCAAAAAAGAAGTGGAGAGCCTGAATGGAAGGCTTGCAGCCTTGAAGCGTTTTACCTCCAAGCTTGCTGAGAAGTCCCTACCCTTTTTCAAAACACTAAAGGGTTGAACCAACAAGAAAGATTTCAGATGGACGGAAGAAGCGGAAGAAGCCTTCAACCAAATGAAGCAACACTTGGCTTCACTTCCAGCCATTGCAGCCCCTGAAACGGGAGAATTGATCTCTGTCTATCTCTCAGTTGCTGAAGAAGCATTAAGCGCGGTTCTAACCATCGAACGAGACAAAGTTCAGGTACTCGTTTATTTCTTTAACAAAACACTAAAACTGGCAGAGGTCAAATATCCTCCTTTGGAAAAACTTGCCCTGGCCTTAATTCAAACGTCCAGAAGGCTTCGAATGTACTTTCAAGCACACCCTATACAAGTGGTCACTGACCAACCCATCAAGAGTGTGCTTGAAAACTAGAAAATTCAGGCCGATTGGCCAAATGGGCTGTGGAACTAGGTGAACATAACATCACCTATGTCCCAAGAAAAGCTATCAAAGCCCAAGTCTTGGCGGACTTCATTGTAGAAATCCCGAAACAAGTCATTCCTGAAATACACACAACTGCCACTGAACCTTCTGACCCTGAAGCCTGGAAGCTTTTTACCGATGGAGTTTCCAACATCGAAGGGTCAGGAGCTGGGCTCGTTTTAATCAACCCTGAAGGGTTAGAATTCACATATGCTCTTCGACTTGAATTTCAGACCACAAACAACGAAGCTGAATATGAAGCATTGATCGCTGGTCTGAAGATTTCCAAAGAAATGAAGATCCAAAAAGTCTTCACAGACTCGTTGCTTGTTTCAAGTCAAGTCAACGACAGCTATGTAGCCAAAGAGCCCAACATGAAGAAGTATCGTGAAAAGGCAAAAGGGTTGATTACCACGTTTCAAGAATGCACCATCAAACAAGTCCCAAGATCACAAAACAAGAGAGCCGATGCCCTAAGCAAACTAGCATCCCTCACCTTTGCACACCTCACAAAGAAAGTACTGGTGGAAGTGCTGAAAACTCCTTCAATTCAATAATTGGAGGTTCAAGATGTAATCACTGAAGAAGGTCCCAATTGGATGACTCCCATAGAAAAGTTCCTCAAAAGTGGTGAGTTGCCTTTGGATCAGACAGAGGCTGAAAGGGTTCGAATCAAATCCAGACAGTATGTGTTGCAGGGAGAAATCCTTTATAAAAAGGCCTACCTTGCACCACTACTGAGATGTATAGGCCCTGAACAAAGTCAATACCTGATCAAAGAGGTTCACGAGGGGATATGTGGAGCTCATTTTGGGCCGAGAACGGTGGTTGCAAAATTGATGAACCTCGGATACTTCTGGCCTACCATGCACCGAGATGCAACGGAACAACTCAAAAAGTGTGAAGCTTGTCAAATTCATGCATCGGTTCCCAAAAGCCCTAAACACGATCTAGTCCCCATCTCCTCGGCTTGGCCCTTCCACAAGTGGGGGATGGATATTATTGGTCCATTCCCACCAGCCAAGGGTGGGGTAAAATTCTTGCTAGTAGCTGTTGACTACTTTACCAAGTGGCCTGAAGTCAAACCACTTGCAAAAATAACGGGCAAACAAGTCATCGACTTCGTATGGGAAACCATCATTTGCCGTTATGGGCTGCCAGGAGTGTTGGTCACGGATAATGGGAAACAATTTGCTGAGAAGCCTTTTAGCACATGGTGCAAAGAATTCAGGATCACTCAAGTGTTCAGCTCAGTCGCATACCCACAATCCAACGGCCAAGTTTAAAGAACAAACAGAACCATTGTTGAAGGAATCAAAACAAGGTTGGGAAGGCACAACAAAAATTGGCTTGAAGAACTCCCAAACGTTCTATGGGCAATAAGAACAACCAAGAATACAAGCCACAAACGAACGCCTTACAACCTAGTGTTCGGATCGGAAGCTGTAATCCCAGCCGAAGTCGAAGTTGTGACTCAAAGAACACTCAACATGGACCTCGAATCAAACAACAAAGAGACCATGTTGAATTTGCAACTCCTTGAAGAAATTCGTGATCAAGCCGCAATTCAAGAAGCTAAATACAAGCAAAAAATGGAAGCTTATTACAATGCAAGAGTGAAGCATGAACGCTTCAAGCCTGGAGACTTTGTACTCCGAAACAACGAAGCCAGCAAGAAAGAAAATCAAGGAAAGCTTGGTCCAAAGTGGGAAGGACCATACACAATCCTCGAAGCCCACAAGGGTGGATCCTACAAGCTGGCCGACGCAGAAGACAAAAAAGCTTCCAAGACACTGGAACGGCAAAACCCTTAAAAGGTTCCACGCCTAGTCAAAATGTAAAAATGTATTTCAAGAGATGTACAATTCTCCTTTTTGTGAAACAACAACCTCTTGAATGAATAATAAACTTTTTGTCATAACTTGTCTTTACTATCCTATAATCAGGTTGAGAACCTAGCAAGAAACTCCATAGAAAGAGCCATGTAAGGGGATGAGTTCCCAGGCCACGTCGCTCAATAGGTTCAAGGGTTGAATGGACCTATATAAGGGGTGAGTTCCTATGTCAATCCTACTCCATGAGACTTAGAAAATTTTTTCAACTAAAACTTGTCTCATAGACAGGTCTGAACAGCCTACACCAATTCGTTCCTTAAGCTTACAAAAGTTTACGAAAACAAAAAACATACACTAAGTAGTGATATAAAGGATAGCCAACATGTGCTTTTTACCTAATGAAGCCTTGAAGCTAAAGTGACTGCAGCACCAAAACTTCTTATGGAAAGTTAGCTAAAATCACATCAAACTAACAAGACAAGCAATCAAAACACAAATACATAGAACATCACAGTTCATAAACAAGGCCATTACAAGGCCATAGCTAAATAGCATTCATACATAATAAGCCAATTAAGGCTAAACAAGGAAATCACAAGGATTCCCAAGAAAATGTTCAAATGGCCATAAAGGCCAAACACAACCATAAGGCAGGAACTTTAATAGTTCCATGCCAAACATACATTGTTTAAACATTACATAACATTGTTTTAAAGTGCTAAGAGAGCTACGAATAAAGTGTTTAAACATCAGGAACATGCTTCGAGGTACTAGCCTTACCACCCTTAGCCTTCTTGGACTTCTTGACTTGTGGGACAACATCAGCAACAACCGAGCCTTCGAGGCTTGCCACATGAGATCCGTCGCTTCCCCCAGATAAAGTCTCCTCACTATCACCGGAACGGGAACGTTTTTTCGACCAGGACTCAAGCACTTCTTTAGCAACCTTCTCATCAAGGCCGGCTGGCTTCAAGCCCTGCAAAACTGAAAGAGGCTTACCATAGCATGATGACACTTCACCCACATAAGGGTAAATGAGCCTTTCCATCGTATGAACTGAACCGGTAAAAAGCTTGTAAGCTTCAGGGTTGAACAAGAGGGACTGCTCCATAGGCTGACCGGTTTCGTGATGATGGAAGCCTGCAATGAAACCCAAATGCTTCCCATGGCCTAACAGCTTCGTGTAAACATCGCCCAGCACCGAGTTAAACTCTTTAGAATGAAGCAAGTAAGAAACAGCCTGCTGAAAACCATGCTCAATCAACCACTTGTTGTCATCAGAAGTCTGGGTAACCGAAGCCTTCAAGCCTTCCTTCTCCATCTCGAAGGCTCTCCTCTGCACCTCAAAGGCTTCACGATCAGCATCCAACCTAGCCCTGTCAGCTTCCATAGCTTTCTTCAACCCTGCCATCTCAATCTCATTGCCACGATCCAACTCTTCAATCTTTTTCACATGCACTTTCTCCTTCTCTGAATAACCTTCAACTTCTTTCTTCATAACCGCCATAGACGCCTTCATCTTCTCCTTCGAATTCATGAACTCCTCATACTCCTCCATCCCCGTGCGAAACCGAGTAACACCTTCTACCAAAAGGGCAGAAAAGTTACAAGAGTTCAAAATCAACCTAGACAACAGGGATTCACCTTCCATCTTGGAGATAGTATCACGAACCCCCAGAGGAGCAAAATGAGCCAATGCATCGGCACAAACCTCGGGATCCTTGAAACTGTCCCCAACCTTGACACTCCATCTTGGCACATAAACTGCATTCCCGTCCAACCCTTGAACGACTGGCATCTCAACCTTCTTGCCAGTCGACTTCTTCTTCTTATAAACCACCAACCCCTACTCCTTCTCAACCTCCATAGTTGGGCCTTGGTCTTCAGAAACCTGAATATCATCACTAACCTCAACTGGCTCATGAGAGGATGAGGCGGCAACAGACTTTAACAAACGACGTGTGGAACGACGAGTGGAAGATTTTGGAACAGTGGTCTTGGTGAACCCTTTAACATTTGCAACCCCAGCATACTCAGCATCCTCAAATCGACCCTCTTTCCCTCGAATAACCGAATCCTCCCCAACAACGGCAGCAGCATCAGTAAAACCAACGTCAGAAGTATCATCGCTCTTTAAAAAGTCCAAAGCTGACATGACTGCAAACAGAAAAAGGAACCCATTAGCAAACATATCAACAAAATAAAGCGAAAGCAGAAAAAACAAATGCATACCCTTATTATCCCTCATAAGCACGGGATCTCGATTAGGCTTATCCCAAAGTTTGCTAATTCCTAACAAAACAAGAAGATGTTCGGGGAGAGGGCGAAGACGCGAAGGTTATGTTCTAATTGATTTCAAAAAGGCTTCGTTTAACTCAGATTCGCCCGATTCTGGTTCATTTAGAACGGCTTCGGGTTGTCTCCAAACAGGTTTAAACGAAAGGATAGAATAAGAAACAAATAAAAACCGGTCCTTCCAAGAACCGAGGGTTGTAACCCCCGACAAAACCAAACATATATCAACCTTGGTATGTTCGAACGTGTACCAATCACCATTTTTCGCTATGCGAAAGAAACGGAGAAAATTCAATAGCGAAGGATCATAACCTAGGGCTCTACACAAAACTTCAAAATGCAAAACCCTAGCAAGCCCTAACGGATGGATTTGGCCGAATGATATACGATAATACTCCAAAACATTAAGAACAAAAACCGAAAAAGGGTGTCGGAGGTTAGAAAATTCGAAATGACGGCAATATAGAGCGATAAAACCCGCCGGACAACGATCGATGGAAGAATCGACCGATGGAGCAATCGGTTTATACTTTAACCCTATTCCCCACTCAATACAAAACGATTCAACCTCTTCCTGGGTTAATCGGGAAAAACTGATCGAAATATCCTTTTTGGCAACCATAATTTTGAAGAAGAAGGAAGGATCGAAACTCTGGTAGTGGATTGAATGAAACTTGAAAGTGATTATGGTGGAAATTGTTAAACAAATTTGGAAGAAAGTGAATAGTTATCCCACTGATAACTATTAATGAAAAGCAGTTATTGGAAACCGTAATCTGACAGTTACAATGACATAAACTGTCACATCAATAATTCAAAAAACAACCTAAACTGAACAAAGCTTCGAAGCCTACAAGCCTTGAAGCCTTTAAGCAATAAACAAAATGTGTGCAAAAGTCAGAAGCCCTTGAGCATACTCCTCAAACACCTCTGACTTGGGGGGCTGATGACGGGGGTAGCCCAAGGAAATAATAAAATGACTGAAACACATTAACGCTAAAATGGTTAAAAGGTTAAAAGCTTCGTTTCTCGCCTAAACTTATGTAAACAAGTACCCACGTGCTACAGTATGATGTCAAATCACTGTTCACATCCTTGTCCCCTCTGACCAAAGGACATGCTCAGATAAAGTATTATTATTTTAGTTATGGACCAGCGGTCCAAACCTTCCCGCCCATAAAGGTCAACTCTCTATGCAAACTAGAGGCTAACTAGTTTAGTTAACTGGACTAAAAGGCTTACATCTCTTCACTTATATAAGAGATGCTTAGTCACAAACAAGAACACAACAGATCTGTGCAGATAACACCATCTCCCTAATCTTCTCTTCTTCCTTGAGAAATATGCTCTTAGCTTATTTCTTTCTTACTTCAATAACTATATAGCTTCACCAAGAACATCATCCTAAAATCGATTCCAAACATTACGGTTCTTGATCTTCGATGAACTATAACAGCAAACAACTAACTAGTGAACCTCCTTCTACGTTTTGCAAATGTAGAGGGACACCACGACCTGCGTTAGGTTAACCTGAACCCTTGAAGCTTGTTAGCCTAACTAGTCCATTCACTATCATTGGTCTTATCTTTGTTGTAGCAACAATGAGAATGTAGGAAATAATGCCAATTTAGTTAAAAATGAGAACGTAAGAAACAATACTAACTACAATACCAATCTACATTAACAATGAGTTATAATAACAAAGAAAAGAACCTAAAAATTACAACAAAAGAATCAAAATCAATAACAAAATAATAACAGCATATACCAGTAAATACTTATAACGGCAAAAGAAAACATCTAATAATAATAACAAAATATAAATTAGCAAATACTTATAACGTCTCATAATAAAAAATTAGCAAATACGAACAAAAAATAGCAGCAAACACCTATAAAAATAAACCTAATCATAACAACAAATTGGTTCTCACCGTTTTCATGTTAAGAATAAAATGTATTTGATCCTGATTCATATTATATGTTAGGTATTTGAATAAAAATGATGACGCATTTATTATTTATATATATATATATATATATATAGAAAAGGTTCAAATAAAAAACAATTGTTTTGCGAGAAGTGTGAGAAGGGTTTAAAATAAAGGTAACCACCTAAATAAAACACTATAACATGTAAATAGAAAACTATACAACTTTTAAAAACTACCAATCTCAACCACTAGATCCTAGATCCAATGGTGTACATCTATTCTTATGTTTCTCACAAAACTATAGATTTTTACATTAACCCTACCCTATATATATATATATATATATATATATATATATATATATATATATATATATATATAATAGCTTGAGACAGCGTACTACACGAGTAACTAGTTAAAATAAAATATTTAATAAATAATTTAGTTACAATTTAACAATCTAACTATCTATATAATTGTCTACCATAAAATCCAATGTGTCGCTCTTAGGTTGTTCCCCCCATTTTCTAGAGCCACCAGATTGCTTGATTTATAAATGGAGGCTTCTCATGCATTTGACCCAAATTCATGGGGATGGGTCTCACCAAACCCGGATAGTCTTTAAATGGGTTATAACATCTCATATTTGTAAAACTATTTCATAAGCAAACAATAATTTTCACGGGTCATGGGTCTCACCAAACCCGGATAACCCTTAAACGGGTTATAACATCTCATTTATTTGTGATTTAACCTCTTAATTATCACTGTAATAATTTTCACGGGTTATTTGTTTTACTAAACTCTAATAGCTCTCAAATGGGTTATAAGATCTCATTTATTGATAAACACTTTCATTATCAAACCCTAATTTAATTTATTTGTTTTACATGTTCTTAATTGCTGGTCTGTCATCTCCATCGTCGGTTAACTTCCGATACTACCCACCATCGGCAACTACATCAACGCCTCTTTTTTCATTAGACAAATATTTGTGTTCATGTTTATACACTTAAAAAAATCAACATGCGCGTGTTCGTTTATGTTTGTTCGTTAAAAATCTAAAAAACCTAAACATCTCAACTGATAAAACCCAAACGTTAAAATATATAATCACAAACTAATATATATATATGTATTAAATTAAAACAAAATTATGTTACAAAAATAAAATATATCATTATAAAATACCAAAACGATTAAAAAAACTTTAAATAAACTCCCGTAACACAGGAGGATCAAACTAGTATATTTATAATACAATGATAATACAAAACCATCATAGAAGTCAATATAATGAAAAATAAGTGGTTGTGCGATGTTAAATTTAGCAAAATTAAATGCATGGTTTTAAATAATTTACCGTCTAATATAAATAATAACATAAATTAGTTAGTTTATGGAATAACATAATTTAGTTAGTTTATGAAATAATGAATTGGGGCAATTTCATATGATAGTAATCAGGTTTCAAGAGTGTTTTAATTAGGTCACTTAACTTTAAAAAATGTTTTAATTAAGTCACTCAACTTTCATATTTTATTAAATTAAAGTTTTAACATGTTTTTTAGCGTTTTTCTTTTTTGTTTCACATAGAAAATCTTTTTATCTTTTTTTTTATGTTGTGTTAAGTGGCGACGTGAATTTTAATTTTTATTTTTGAGTTTTAATATAATTAACGTTTTTTAATTTTTTAAAATATAACTACATGTATTGCAAATTCCGACCCCCACATCTTATCCTCCATTTCTTTCTTAAAATCGGAGAGACTCGATTTGAAGATTTATTGACCCGATTTGAGAAAAATATGCATGGGTGACCTAATTGAAACACTTTTGAAAGTTGGTTGCTATTCTATAAGATATTCCCATAATGAATTGAGTAATTTACAATTATTAAAGACTATTAGAAGAAGGGAATCAAAAAGTATAAAATATTTAAAAACTGACAAATAAATACTACTAATGAATTATTATAGCTTAGATACAAGAAAGTCGTCGTTTTAAAAATAAATTAATTAAATATATATTAATAGTCAAACAATTTATATGATTAATGTAAAAGTGACAAGTGAAAAAAAGATATATTTTTATTAGGGATATGCAATTTTGTTTCATGCCAGGTTTAATTTAATACAAACTAATTTTAAATAGAAAATCACAAAATCCTAAATTAAGTTATACACTTATTATATAAAGTCAACTTAAATCACTCAACAAAGTTTAAAATTCATATACTCATAAACATTGTATACACATCAATCGCGACTCGTATAACGCTCTAAAACATTAATATTAATATAAAACATTATATAGATATAGTTGAAATTTATAAAGTGTATATATATTCTGTTGTTAAGTCCTTTTTAACGGAGGACGATTGTGAGTCAACCTTTTAAATTTAAAACCTCCGGTGATAATAAAAAGACTTGGAATTACTAACGACCTTTATAATTGAGTAGAGATTATTAAAATCCAATAAACCTAAATTAAAGGATTAAACGATTTGATAATGATAAATCGTGTTATGACATTATCTTTTGTATTCTGATATTAAAATGGGATGACCCTTTCCACTTATAGAGACATGACTTGTAAGAGCATTCACAATTATTCTTTCATAAATATGTGAGTATGTTTTTCATATTTTGTAGAGTAGTTTGAGTGAAAATGAAAAAAAAAGTTCTTAAAATACGCAAAATTTGAGAAACATTATTAATCATTTATAATTTATTAATACTTTTTTTATAGTAGTTAAATTTTAATAATAAAAGTATAAACAAAATATAATCTAATTAAATGGAAAAGAGAAAAGATAGCAGTATCTGGTATAATTATATAACCGGCCAACTACTATAGAGTATCTTTTGAGAATACTTTAAGAGCCACCGTAGAAGTTATGTGTATTTATGCTTTTTTTTACTCTTTTACAACCATTTAGGCTATGCGTAGTGGTAACTAAGTACATGAGGGTCGTGACATGTGGCATCCCAGTCAACAATAGTTAGTTTTGCAAAAAAATGATGGAGTGATAAAATATGTCAATACTCCTTTGCAATCATTACACAATTATTATCTTTTTATTTTTTTAATATAAATATAAATTAAAAGTTAAAAAATTTTGTTGGACAAAGCATTTCCCCCACCAACATTGTATATACAACAAATGAGGGGTAGAATGGTGTTCACCTAGTTATGGAGTCAGTTTTGTTCACACAACATGACCAGTACGAATGATTTATAACAAAATGTACAAGGGTTTTTTTTAATGGCCAACGAATCTTCTAAGTGAGTTGTTGGTTAAATTCACCACATCGGGATATACTCGCGTTTCAATCCAGGGAAAACCCTCGCCTAAGGCCAACACCGATGAACACTTGCCCGAAGGCACGACAGTGCAGTGAAAACTCGTTTAGTTCAATGATCCAATTAGTGAACGTCACATACTCGTCTAGTCTTCCATCATCATCCGTGCCGTCTAAACTAAATAATTGAGGCGGAAATCAAGATATACTTGTAACTTTTGATATTAAAGTGTAGTCCAACTTAAAATAATGATTTATAGGACCAACAAGAGGGTGCCAACGTAGTCAAACCGATGTAAGCTCTACCATATTAGTTAATAAAATAAAATTTGGAAGGTGGACATATGGGATATTCAATGGATAGGATTTTGATTAATTAATTTGTGACTTAGGCAACAGCTTCGGCATAAACAAATAATTATTATATTATAAAGGTACCTATAAGAAGATCGAAGATAACTATGTGTCTGTATCATAATAATTGGAAAATTACGATTCACTTGTAGCTAGGGTGCAAGGTGTAGGAAAGGTGCGAGCTAGGAAAATAAGGTAGCAACACAAGCCAGCGGTAACCATCTCATGTAGCAGTATTGCTGCGAGGGAGGTCGTACGTCTGGGAACGAAGGCGAGGGCAAGGGTGTGTAACATGGCATGGAAGCTGGCTTGTTTGCGGCTTTGGCATCACACCTCGCACCTAAAATAAAAAAAAAGTTTGGTTTTACTTTTAAGGGTCGTTTTATATGTTAAAATTAAAATTCTTAAATAATTATCAAAACCATATTTGAACTTCTTAGCTAATTAGAATTTTAACTAGGATCTTACACCCGCGCTTCGCGGCGGGGCCGGACCAACTTTGAACATTGTTTTAATGGAAACGTAGACACGCCAATTTTGCACACTGTTTTAACGGAAACATAGACATACCGGTAAAAATAACTTATAATACAAAAGAATCCTAAATCTTAAAAATGTTATGTATTAACCTTAAACCTTAATGCAAGGCCCTCTAATAGGATAGTCCACAATCAATAGAACCGAGATGAACTACTTGTAATAGTCCACCTTCTAAACATTTCATCTGCATCATTAACATGACAATCAACAGCAGTATCATCAATTATCTGAATCAACCTATTAATAATCTGGCTCATCCCTGAAGCCTGGCATTCCAATGAAATATTTGAAACTCTTTCCTCAAGATGTTCTATCCACTAAAATTACTTCATAATCAACATTATCATAAATGGTTCTGTGTTAGAAGCAATCCCATATGTAATATTCGTCAATTTTCGAACAAAAAAAAAAACCGACTCGTTCGATGCTCGGGTTATTTTATGGGTTATCAAGCTCGATTTGTTTAAATTATTATTAAGATTTTTATTTATAACCCTAGCTTTCTTGTTTTGGCATTCTTAACCCCAAAGTATAAACTTTATTCATTTTTGCCCCATCCTCAAATCCCAAGGACAAAAAAACTGAATTTTATGTTGTAACCCATATTGCATGACCCAAACCCGTATCCATTTTACCTTTCTTGGGCCCGAATTCTATAATCACTAACTTGGACAACAATTCGTGTTTATTTGATGAAATTGATCGTGCAGATCATCTATCTTTGGTAATTCCGGCCTTAACCGACACCCTAAACGAGTTAATAATATCAATTTTGATCCGTCCTTCCATTATTAACCAAACCGACAACCCTAATCCCTAAATCTATATAAACGATGATATTTTTGCAATTAAATTCACACATACAATCTTCAACGCATCGCCAACTATAACCCTATAACTAATCATATTAACTTTGCCGTTTTCCTGTTCGTTCGTCACCTATTTTGGCCGGCTGCTGTAGTGTCCAATTAACTCACCTTCATCCACATAATAAGGTAATTAATCACATGTATCAGTTCGAGATGTCTTGCTCTTCATAAACCCTATGATTAATTTGACCAATTTTATCAGATTGAATCAATTCAATTCCTAGGGTTTATATAATCAATATCGTTTATAATTCTTGTGATTTTATTTAATGGAAACTGATTATCAACGCATGTATTAGGCAGCCCAACTGGTTTAACACACTTGAACCATTGGGGCAGGTCGCGGGTTCGATCCCCTGCCCCCCCGGTATATTTTTGGTTATTAATGTTATATTTTCTTTTAAAGCGTTTAATAATATATTATTAATAATAACTAATTATACTTATTGTAGTGAAAACCGACTTTGATAATACTCGTTTAACTCACGTTTTCATTAATGATTACACGTATAAGTAAATATAAATGAAGTGTATTATAATTTAAAGACTATATGTATATATAAATATATATATTAACTTAAAAATCTAATATTTTTATATAAAATCAAGTAAACTATATATATTTATAAAAGTTATGTTTTTTTTATATATTAGAGTAATTATATAATATATAATTATATAATTATATAAAATCTAATATTTTTTTTATACATAGCAGACAAAATAAGAGAGTGGAGATTGAGATGGTTTGGACATGTAAAGAGAAGACATACGACGAATCCTGTTAGATCCGTAGAAAACATTACTTTAGAAGGGAGGAGGGGTAGAGGACGACCGAAATTGACTTGGGATGAGAGGATTAAGCATGATTTGATAGACCTAAACCTCTCCGAGGACATGGTTGAGGATAGGAATTCGTGGAGAAGTAGAATTAAAGTTAAGGATTTTTAGAGAGAATTGAATACCTTAGGGCTTAGAATTAACTTATTTAAGTCGCATACCATAATGGTATTTCCCTTACATATATTATTATTATTATAATTATTATTAGCTTTTATATAGCTGTTAAACTGTGATCTTATTATTAATATTATTATAATTAGTAGTAGTTTGTATATAACTGTTAAACTTTGATTTCCTTTATTTTGCCTCATACACATGTACTTAGAGCCGAGGGTCTCTCTGGAAGCCACCTCTTCATTCCTTTGGATGGAGGTACGGTGTGCCTACATCCCACCCTCCCCAGACCCTACTTATAGCTTTGCTGTCGGTGGGATTTTACTGGGCATGATTGATTGATTGATTGATAGAGTAATTATATAATATTATAGTATTATGATATTTACTTATTAATGATTATCGAGTTGTAATCGATCTTAAATCTTTACTTAAGCGTATCCGTTACTCTCGTTTCTTTTAGGATTTAACGTTCGCTTGCGACTTTTCCGGCTTCTCATTTTCTTAATCATCCTTGTTCGTCTATCGAGGTGAGTTTACATATCCCCTTTTTCATCTTTTAAGTTTTGGGGGTGGCATTTATACCCTATTTACATTACACATTTTTATTTCCACAACTATTCTACACACAATTCAATATATGTTATGTGTGATTATTGTATGCTCTATGATAATGCTCTATGTGCTTAATTGTTTATTTTATGTTTGGTGGTTGGTATCTCATCCTTATCTAGTATGATCATACACTTACCCGAGTACTTTGATTTCGTATCAATAGGAACGGGTCCACATCTATTTAGTTGTTTACATTTTCATAAGAATTGTAATACTCATCATTTACATATGAATTGTGATTTCTCTCTCTCTCTCTCTCTCTATATATATATATATATATATATATAAACTAAAACTTATGTATTCTCACCAACATTCGTGTTAACAAACTTTATTTTTATACATGTTACAGGTACAAGTAGTTGATATTATTAAAGATTGAAGAAAATAGTTTGACCTTAGGATATCCATTCAAAGAAAAACAATAAATATGATGTATTTGTTTTGATTATTATAATTGTGTACTTGTTTTGATATTAATGAATTAAATAAGTATTGTCGCTTTAATTAGTGTCTTTTGAGCTACTGTCAAATCAATGCGTTACGCCCCGACATGTTCCGTCTTTGGTCGTGGTGTGACAGATTGGTATCAGAGCCGAAAGCTATAAGATAGGTGGTTAGATATAACGGCCTAGTAGCATGCTTAGGGTCCCTATACATGATATGCCTTTACGTGTTTGCACCCTGAATTATATTATTGATTGTAGTAGCTTAAATACTATTTAATGATTTAATATTATTCTTGTACACAAAATCACACACTTAATCCGAGGCTATGCCTCACTCTCAAAATTGTTTTCAAAACTTTAGGACGATTTTAAATGGGAAATTCCTTAAGAAATCCCGTCTTTTTACTCCCTTCTCCTTGAGGATGATTCGTGGGACGGATATGTAGTAACTGTAAGAGGGACGCACTTGTTTACCGAACTCTTGACACCAAGGCTTGCGAGCCTAAGGAAGTGCAATGCGCATAAATCTCAATCAACCGCGAGACCTGGTTGCCTTCCTGGAGCGTTCGGCTATCAACGCCACCACATGATGCCAATCAATGCGGGACACCGGCTGATTGGTGCATGTACCTTTGTCTTTCGGCTATCAACGCCACCACATGATGCCTGATTAACCTTCCGCTCATTTTAACGTTATTTTCACAAGATTAGTAAAATAACGTCAAAATTTGTGCAATTTCACTTTTGCCCACCTAAGGGTTCACACATATATATATTATATGCGCGCACCGCAGACAGGGCGTTAGCGTGATAAGATTCTTGGCATATTATATGCCCACCAGATTACTAACTTACTTTATCATATTTCTAGAGGATTTTCCTAAGTGCGATAGCGTTCGTAACCACAAACTGGATTAACATTAGTCCTTTGTTCATCAGTTGTTCTTGATCGTCTTTGAAACACTGTAACACGCATGATAAGATTCTTGGCAGACCGGAAGTAAAATGAAGACGAACAAGGTGCTCGACTTTTAAACTAATATTATCAGCCATCTTTGAAGCTGCCACTGTTAACTCATTGAACATCCAGTCACATCCTAAACCAGTATACATAACCAGTATCAATCATTAAATGAAACGTGTTTATAAATTATGATCCTCTATAAATTGTAAATGATATGTTAGATCATATATTAATGAAACAGTAATTAGTAGTCAACTGTTTACATATTGGAGGAAATCAATTTGGGGCTTAGGGTTAGGGTTTCAACAATTTTATGTTATAACAATTACACAACGAGGCTATAATTAATAAAAAAACTTACGATTACAGTGTTGATTAGTAACGGTTTGATTCCGATCATCTTCTAAATTCACATCACCATGAGAATCTACAGAAGCTTCGTTGCAAACGTTCAATTGATGCTTGAACCTTTTGAAATCAAAGCTACATCTCGTTTTGAGATCATCATCTTCCACTAAATAGGTCGTTAACGTCTCTTTGAACTCCATTTATCCAGTTTGATTTTAATTAATTGTTCGAATTAGTTTAAGTGATTTGAAAATAAGAGATTAAGTTAACCGAATATGCTGTTGTTGAAGTGACGGATGCAGTCGGAGAAGATGACGGCACATGACGGAGCTTGGCGGAGTGATTAAGGAGGAAGAGTGTAAATCGTTTTTGTCTTCAGAGTATTCTGCTTTGCTTGATTGTACGTTGTGAATTAAAATTTGTGAATTGTAGTGGTTATAGCAAGACTAGGAACAACGGCTAGTCTACTAATATAAACGGTCAACGGTTTTTTTTGTGTTATTTATTTTAGTTAATTACATATATAGTTACTTTGGTTTAATGGATTTGATTTTTGGTGTTGTTTTTTTAGTTAATTACATAGATAGTCCTTTTGATTTGTTAAATGTAAAGTTCAATGACGCATTAACACACGTTCCTTTGTAGAACATCAAGTCGTGATTGGGCCCAAGTCAAGTCTTTGGAGGCAAACAACCTGCTTTGCGGGTCGTGGCTAGCCTCTGTTCACCATTTGGCCATCGGGCTTCACCCACATTACATTGTCCAATTGGCTTATGGTTGTGACGGGGCTTGAGCCATGGTTTTTGGGTGTAAGTCTACTATGACTTGACATCTTTCTTTAGGCCAAGTTGTCAAAGGATGTAATCGGCTCATTATATTGAATAATTGACTCCAAACCATTTTTGGGTCCATGTCACAGTTTGGTGGTGTAACCCCATTACGAGTCAACCCAATATCACAAACAAACTCCAAGCTAAAGTAAACACTCAATCACATCAAAACAAATTAGAATAACAAATAAACCCTTGTTTGAAATCGTTCAATTTGCTTTTGACACTTTCGTTTCATTGCATTTGAAGCTATAGAGCTACTTAGTCAAGTCCAACGGGTCATCCATAGTAATGTTATGACATTAATATCTATCAATGTAGTTTTCAAAATACTGAGTTTTTCAATTTGAAAAGGGTTTTCGTCACAACATGTTTTCCATTATCCTTTTGTCTTGATATAAAAAAAATTAACCAATGTCAAAATCTTTAACTATCTGTGAGATACACAACGATCAATGGTGATGGTCCTTTGTGGTCGAATATAATGACCGATATGGCGATATCTATATGATTGTTTTTATGATATCTGATGATGCAAAGAGATTTAAATAATAAAAACTATAAATATAAAAAAAACATGTAAAGAGTTATGAAATTGAGTATTGCCTGATTAAAAAATAATAACATAAATAAATTAGATACAGAAAACGCAAAAAAAATAAAATATATAGTTATAAAAAAATGAGTTGTAGTGAAGTTGAAATGTGTGACACACCCGACACAATAGCATACGGTTAATGTGACCCATTCTCAAATATTAATAATATTAATATTAATAATAATAACACCCACGGTGGCCGTTAACCTTACCGCCGAAACTCCACTTCTCCGGCGCCGATAACCGTCAATGGCACGTTCGTTTTTCTTACTGTACTCACTCCCCCGTCGGCGAGTTTCCGATTTACTTCGCAGCCTGTTCTTCATACCCACCGCTTTAGCTCTCACCACCTCTCTGTTTATTATGTTTTACATTTCATCAACCTCTATTCTCTTCAACCCTTATCCTCACCGTCAATCTCGTCATCATTTCCTTCAAAACCCAGCTGGGGATTTGTCCAAAGTTTCACCGATTGAAAGTCAAACACAAGCAAGTCTTGATTTTGACTCACCGAGTACCGGTTTGGGAGTTGGGGATGATCATGATGGAGATGTAAAACCCTTAAGCACCTCAATTGGTATGAAACTATGAATAAATTTTACATTTTTTATAATTTAAATGTTACCCGTTTTTCGTTCCACGTGCGTCAACGACTGTTAAGTGGCGGCCAATGGTATGGTTTCCTAGAGACGCTCAAGCCAAACTTTGAACACGGTGTGGGCTCCGTTAAGACAACATGGTCTGGGCAGAGTTAAAAAATGGGCTCTTTGAATTTGAGAGTGTCGGTAGCCTGAACACAAGAAAGTAAACCGAAGTTAAATTTTTGACTTTTATAGTCAAACAATATGATTTTATGATTTAAATTTATTTAGATTTTACTCATTGTTACATTTCTACGAATATATTTGTTTTTTTGTGATTTCAAATGTTTAAATAGTCATATGGGTGTGAATAATTTATTTTCGTCTTTAAAAAAGGAGCGAGACTTGAATCTTTGACTTTTAAAGTCAAGCAATGTGTTTTTCTGATACTTAGATTTATTAACCCGGGTATAGAATTGTGTTGTTAATTTTGAAGACAATAAGATTCAAGTCTAAACCTTTATTGTATTGATTAATAAGTTGTTGTTATTACTTGATTACAAATAACCCCTATTTATAACCATACAATTACTTGTTAGACAAGAATAGGAGGAAAACTAACTCAATAACCCCCTAGGTTTGTAAGTACGACAACTAGATCCCCGCACTTACGCAAGATTACACTAACAATCACCTCCCTAATCTTGTGACACCGATGAAGCTTCGCATCTCATTAAACTTCAACCGTGGCAACGCTTTTGTAAGGATGTCTGCTCTCTGTAAATCTCCACTGACATGCTCCACCTTGATTTGTTCTCTCTCGATGCACTCCCGAATGAAATGGTACCGTGTGTTGATATGCTTGCTTCTCCCGTGAAAAACCGGGTTCTTCATCAAGGCAATAGCCGATGAATTATCCACCTTCAACGTCACGATCTCTTCATTTTCTCCGGTCATCTCTGACAACAAACCTCGAAGCCATAAGGCTTGACATGCAGCCGATGTAGCTGCCATAAATTCAACCTCACATGATGATAACGCCACCGTTCTTTGTTTCTGAGAAACCCATGATATCGGTGATGTACCATAGTGAAAAATCAAACCTGAGGTGCTCCGACCATCATCCATATCCACCGCATGACTACTATCACTATACCCGTGCAACATATTTTTTCCGCCTCTCGAGTAAGTAATACCAAAGTCTAGTGTACCTCTTAGATATCGGAGAATATATTTAACCGCTTGAGCATGAGCTTGAGTTGGTGATTGCATGAACCAACTTACATAACCAACCAAGTAGCTCAAATCGGGTCTCGTATGAGTTAAATACCGCAAGCTTCCGATTATCTTTCTATAACCGGTCGGATCTACCTTCGGATTCTCATCTTCTTTAGACAACTTTAAGCCCGGTTCCATAGGAAATTGAGTCGAGTTGCACTCCCAAAGACTTGCTTCTTTTAGGATCTTCGTTGCATAACCACTTTGCTTTAACGTTATCCCACAATCGCTTTGCTTCACTTCGATCCCGAGATAGTAATGCAACAACCCGAGATCACTCATCTCGAACCTTGACTCCATTTGTCTTTTGAAGTTTGAAATTTCTTGCACACTTGTACCCGTGACTATCAAATCATCAACGTAAACTCCAACGAGTAGTAGCCTTTGACCGGAACACCTTTTGTAAACCGCTTGTTCTTGTTTACATCGAGTGAAACCAAGTTCTTTTAAAGACCCGTCTAGTTTAGTATTCCATGCCCTTGGAGCTTGGCGTAGACCATATAACGCTTTAGCCAACTTGTACACTTTTCTTTCTTCACCTTTCTTAACGAACCCATCCGGTTGAAACACGTACACCTCTTCTTTTAAATCGCCATGAAGAAACGCGGATTTTACATCCAAGTGATGCACTTCCCAACTTCGGTTTGCTGCTAACGCGAGTAAAAGTCCAACGGTTTCGATTCTCGCCACTGGTGCGAACACCTCTTCAAACTCGATCCCATATTTCTGAACATACCCCTTAGCTACGAGTCGGGCCTTGTACTTGGTTATTTTACCGGTTTCATCTCTTTTGATTTTATAGACCCACTTTAAACCTATCGGTTTTACTTTGGGTGGTGCTTCGACTAACCGCCATGTCTTGTTTATTTCAATCGACTCGATCTCCGCTTCCATTGCTTTTCTCCAATGTTTTTCATTATTCGCTTCTCGAAAATTAACCGGCTCATCATCGAATAATAATAGGAGATTTACCTCGTCGGTTGTTGGGTCTTGCTCGGCGGGTGTCGGTATATCTTCAACCAGAAAGTCGCTAAATTTATTGGGTAAAACCGTCTTTCGAGTAGTTCGACGCGGCTGGATAACTTGTAACGGTTCTTCGTTTAGGCCAGTGTTGGGCCTAACTGGGCTTACAGGTGGGCTGCCACCTTCTGAACTTGACGACTCACTTCCGTTTCTGATACGAACCAACTCACCAGTATCATGTCGGTCTACAGACCCGGTGTCAAAACCGGTTGTCACCTGCTCCGGGTCGGGTTCAATATCGCACCTAACAATAAACTCGGTCAATTCAGGACCCTTTTCACCCTCTTGTTTGTCAAGATCAGCCCACGCGTACCTTTTACACTCGTCAAACTTGACATCCCGCGTAACGTGTACTCGCCTTTTGATCGGATCAAACATACGGTAGGCTTTTGTTCCAGGTTGAGTACCTAAGTGAATCATCACAATGCTTCGGTCGTCCAATTTCTTTTGACTGGTACCAAGGAATTTTACATACCCCGTGCATCCGAACACTTTAACGTGTGAAAGGTTCGGTTTTCTTCCTTTAAAACGCTCGTACGGAGTCGAATCCTTCAAAGATTTTGTTGGTGACCGGTTTAGTAAATAAACCGAGTGATGAACCGCTTCTCCCCATAGGTCTTGTGGTAGTGACATCGCCTTTAACAAACTTCGATTCGTACCAAGTATGTTTCGGTTTCTTCTTTCAATCACCCCGTTTTGATGTGGGGTGTACGGGGCCGTAAACTGATGTGCCACACCTATACTTGAAAAGTAATCTTCCAACACATGGGATGTAAACTCACCCCCATTGTCGGTGTGTATGGTTTTGAGTTTCTTGCCCGTTTCGTTTTCCACCTTTCACGAAATCTACGAGTAAGCCCGCAACTTGGTCTTTCGTCTTTATCATGAAAACCCACATATAGCGGGTGTAGTCGTCAACAACAAGCAAAAAGTATCGGTTTCCACCGTGTGTCTCGGGAGTAATCGCGCCACAAACATTGGCATAAACGAGCTCGAGCGGTAGCTTTGCACGATAATTGGATTCTTTCGGGATATCCGATCTTGTTTGTTTGCCTAGCATACATGCATCACAAATTTGCATCAGGTGTTCGATTCTTGGCACTCCATCCGCGAGTTTCGAGAGACCCCGAAGGGCATCAAAATTCAAATGCCCCAATCGAGCATGCCATATCCATGCAACATTATGCAAATTGACTTGTAAGCAAACCGGAGAAAGGACCTTTAAATTAATTTTATAAACCCGGTTAAAGGAACGAGGTACCTTGATTAGAAGTCTTCCATCTTGTTCGAATACCCATAAGATACCGTCTTGGATCCCGATCTTGCATCCTCCTTCGTCTAATTGCCCGAGACTTATAATATTATTTTTAAGAGATGGAATAAAATAAACGTCATTCAAGGCTCGTTGTTCTCCCCTTTGACCTTCTACTACTATCGTGCCCCGACCTTCGATTTCAACACACGAACCATCACCAAAACTTACTTTACCTGTCTTGTTACGATCGATGTTGGAAAACCATTCCGGATTTCCCGTCATGTGGTTACTCGTCCCGTTATCAAGAATCCACGTGTTTTTATCACATGGGGTTGAAGCATATTGCTTTGGATCAACCCAGTCTTCTTTTAGAAAAACGACATCTTCCTTACTCCAAGCTACCGTCATCATGTTTAGAACCGGTCCGCTATCTTGAGCTAGGTTACTTTGATCGTTCGTCTCCTTGTTTCGGTTAGGACATGACGTGGCAAAGTGTCCTAGTTCATCACACCGATAACATTTAATCATTGACCGATCCTTCTTAACTCGGTGTTCTTTCTTTTCCCGATCCACAACCTTACCCTTTCCCTTGTTCTTTTGACTTGATTCGGTTCCCATCTTGCCTTTCCCATGACGCCTTTCTTGATTGCTTTTAGCTTTCCATTCTTCATATGTATATAAGAGTTGTTCTTGCTTACCGGACACAGGTTTGTCTTCATCTCCAGATCGTTCCTCAAACGCTTTTAGGCGTCCAACGGCTTTATGGAACGTCATGGTCTTTATATCGGCAAACTGTTCAATAGTAGCAACAATCGCTATATACCTCTTTCTCGGAACGGACTTCAAAAGCTTTCTTACAAGGGTCTTTTCTTCAAACGGTTCACCAAGATTGCTTGATTTGGAAGCTATTTGGCTAATCTTGGTCGAGAAGTCATCAATCGTATCCGTTTCTTTCATCTTGAGTACATCGAACTCATGTTGAAGAGACTCGATCCGTGCTTCTCGAACCCTATCAACCCCAACGAAACGAGTCTTAAGTGCATCCCATATCTCTTTAGCGGTGGAAAGGTGTGCCACTTGCATCACCAAAGCCTCCGGCATACCTTGATAAAGATACACAATCGCCAACCCATCTATCTTTTGGTCAACCACCGTTCCCGTTCTTGGTTCGATAGCCTTTAACAACCCTTGAACCTTGAAGATGGCCTTGATTTTTACCGTCCAAATCGTGTAATTAGTGGACGTAAGAATCGGAAACTGAATCTACATGGAACTCGGTTCTTTAGGAAAACCGACTTGATTACTTGGTTGATCACCCATCTTTTTCCTTCTTGATCGTTGTTACTTAAATTGAAATATGGATTCAATTTTCTTGAAGCCGTACCCAACAAGTAATTCGTGACTTGCTAATCAAAAGAAAAGAATTATGACCTTTTGTTTTGCTTATGTTCAATCTTCGTTTACACAAAAATTTCAAAAGCTTAACTTTTTGTGTCCTTGGTATCTGGTCACAAACTCCCAGCAAAGCTTCAAATATAAAAAATTGCTTTTGCTAAAGAATACAAGTTGGATATAATATCCTTCTGACTTTTGTGACCAATTTAATCACAAACTACACTTATACGTGTTTTGCTTTCCGTCGACCAACGAAAAAAAACTTTCGCAGTGATAGTGATTTTTCACGACGCTTCACGTTCAAGAAACCGAAACAAATTTCTTGAACCTATCGAACAATCGATCAGCGTTCCTTGTTCGTTGGTGATTAGACGCGAACCACGCCGGAGACTAAACTCCAACCTTGCTGGAAATCAGACGAACTCCGAATCTTTCTTTCCGGTTGCCGCTCTTGATCTTCGATCGATCTTAGAACCCGTCTCAGATGTCTCGCAACCAGATGTGATTGCCTTCCTCGCCAGAATCACCTTCGATCGGAGATGCCTTGCGCCGCCGAAGCTTCTTGATCGATATTTAGGCTCTGATGCCAATTGAATACAATAAGATTCAAGTCTAAACCTTTATTGTATTGATTAATAAGTTGTTGTTATTACTTGATTACAAATAACCCTATTTATAACCATACAATTACTTGTTAGACAAGGATATGAGGAAAACTAACTCAATAACCCCCTAGGTTTGTAAGTACGACAATTAGGTCCCCGCACTTACGCAAGATTACACTAACAAATTTTGCTACATAGTTTTTGTGATTCCTACTTCTGAAATATATGTAGAATTATGTTTATCCTGTTTGAAAGAATTATGCATTATCTTGAAGTGTAATTAGACTGTCAATCCTGGTTACAATTTGGAACATTTTTGTGTCAAAATATGAAATAAAAAACTGTTCTTGTTGAATGATCTTGAAAATGCTTTGATATTTGGTTAATTCTTTTTTTTTTTTTAGGAAAAACGGCTGTGAATGATGTTATCTTCCACGATGAAGACGTCTTTATGCACGACTACCTCAAAATGAACAAATCTTTCAAGATTTTCATGTACCCTCATAACAAAAACGACCCGTTTGCAAACGTTCTACTACCCGTGGATTTTGAACCCGAGGGCAACTATGCAAGTGAAAGTTTCTTCAAGAAAGCACTCAACAATAGTCACTTTTTAACCAAAGATCCTTCAAAAGCCGATCTTTTTTACCTACCCTTTTCAATTGCAAGGTTGAGACATGATTTAAGGGTGGGAATTGTTGGTATCCAAGATTATATCAAAGATTATATTTATAATGTTAGTCATTACTACCCTTATTGGAATCGGACCGGTGGTGCTGACCATTTTTATGTTGCTTGCCATTCGATTGGACGGGTTGCTATTAATAAGGCGGAGGAAATTAAACTTAATGCCATTCAAGTTGTGTGTTCTTCGAGTTATTTTCTTTCTGCATATGTTCCTCATAAAGATGCATCGTTGCCTCAAATTTGGCCCCGGGTAGATGATGATCCGCCAAATATTACATCATCTCAAAGGTAACATCTTTTTTTACATATGTTCTTTAAAAAGGTCTGATGGTTGACCTTTTAGGCTAATTAATATGATTTTGCAGCATTTTTATTTTTATATTTGCCGGTCTTTCTAGTTTTCTCTGCATAAATCATAGATGGGCCAATCTCTCTTTATGACATATAAGCGTTATTAAATAGCTATAGAGAACAAAAAGGCCTATGTCATAAACACAAATGTAGACAAATTGATGAACCAGATAATTAAGTAAAAGTTTTTCTTATAACTATTGTTGTTTAGGAATATTATGGGTTGTAATTTTGGTGACTTTTATCTTATGTTGTTGTTTGAAAACCGTGTTAAACGTCTTGTCGGTCGATGTTATTCGTGTTACTGAACATGTTATATTTTATCATGTTAAGCATGCCGTATCATGTCGTATTGTCGTGCCATGTCATGTTCGTGTTTGGTACCCGTGTAAATCGTGTCGTGTCTGGCCTGTTTAATACCACTAGATACGTTTTGCCAGCCCTATTATTGATATTTTTTATTTTAAAAAACACGGATAAGATTTCCAAGAAGTTTTATTTAATTACACTAAACTTAATAAACATGTATAAGGATTTAGCAAATCCCTTACGGTTTAAATGTTTGACCTCAAAAATCAAATTTACTTTTTAGTTTCTTAATTACCCTTGAATTTCTTTGACCCGCGAGCACATATATGCCTATATTTTTCAAGATACAACTTATATTCTTGATCTTTAACATTTGCAGGAAAAAGCTAGCATTTTTTGCAGGAGCTATCAACTCCCCAGTCCGCCAAAAGCTTGTAGAAACATGGAAAAACGACACATCAATATATGTACACTCGGGCCATCTAAACACATCATACGAAGAAGCACTTCAAGACAGCAAGTTTTGTCTTCATGTCAAAGGGTTTGAAGTCAACACAGCCCGAATCGGTGATGCATTATATCATGGTTGTGTGCCCGTGATCATTGCAAACCACTACGATCTCCCATTTGCTGACATATTAAACTGGAAAAGTTTTTCATTAGTTATTGCAACATTAGACATCCCGCTTTTGCACAGGATTCTTAGTGGTTTAAGTTCCGATGAATATGACAGTTTGCATAATAATGTGCTCAAGGTTCGGAAGCATTTTCGTTGGCACACTAATCCTGTTGATTATGATGCGTTTTATATGGTTATGTACGAGTTATGGCTTCGTAGAAGCTCTATTAGGGTTCCATTAAGTTAGGTTTTATATGTAACTGTAGTTGGTATAATTCTTACATTTTTTATTTTAATTGTAAATATTATATATATATATTAAATAACAACTTTGTTAACATAATGGTGCATTAAAATTTGTACATGATGCTTTAGAGAGTGTACACTTTGCTCTAAGAGTTGTATCTTTTGCTGTGTGTTGTGTACCTATGTTTATAAGAGTGGCAATTCAGGACGCGTGTTTGTTACTTTGTACATGGTATCTCCACGTTCATATCACACGTGTTGTCCTCCGAGCAGGCCTGAACTTCATGTCTGTTTAATTAATTAACTTTCTACCTCTCTTGAAGAGGTAGGTCCCCGCAAAGCCTAGCTGGACCCGCAAGACTCACCTTGAAGAGGTACATCTGCGCAAAAGACTAACTGGATCCGCAGGACCCACCATGCTCAGAGAGATGAAGACCTTACACGCAGTAAGCCAGCTGTTCCCGCAGGAAAGCCTCCCTTGGTACAGTACCCTGCCTGTCCCCGCAGCTGTGGGTACAAGCCAAGGAAGGCTACCCGCACTAACAGTAAGGCTACACGCATAAGACACTAACTCTTAATACTTCAGTAATGTCACCTGAAGAAGGAATGAGCAGAGCGGGAATATTCCCGCCCAAAAGAGCCAGTCCGTACGCTTCTAGAAGATCTTTTGTACTATACCTACCAAGGTATGGACAAATAGACAAGATCTGACAAAAGCAACCCATGAACCAATCACAGTGTGACAGCTCACCGACAATAGTACGAGAAGGAGCACGCTCCAGTACAAATGTCACTATCAGCCGCTGCCTACCCACCAACTCCCATCGTGGCACGAACGTAGCCCATAGTTGGTGGAAAAGGAATATTATATACAGCTGGCCGTACCTGCTTGGAAACCTACCTTCGGCTATAAATACTCCAACACCTTGGAACGGTATCATCATCTTCTCTCTAGCTATTTCTCTCTATATACACTTATATTCAGAGCAACCTAGTCTGATTCTCACGCCGGAGGGTGGTCACAAGGAGGAACCCCCCCCCCCCCTTCTCAGTGACGAGCTTACGGTGTCTGTTTTGCAGGTTGAGAAGAATAACCATCTTTGCCGGACCTAACCCTCGTGGGAAACATCTACTTAACCCTAAGATTATCCTTAATATGTCGGGGTCACTTAGTGTTTCTTCATTGGCGCCATCTGTGCATTAAGCTAGAACTTACTTTTCTTTCAGTTTTTTTTTCAAACTTCTGGAAAGATGGTTAAGGTTACTCCGATGCCAAAGCCACCGTGTAACCAAGAAACTCCGGTAACCACAACCCCAGCTACTGGGGGGAACGCCGGTGAATACACGATTGTTACGAACACTACCCCGGTTACCCAAGCTGGGGCAAGTGCAGTAAACAATCCTCTCCTGGGACTCATTAATACTTAGTTGGGGAGACAACAGACGAGACTTCCCCGACAAACACCAGAACAAGTTAAATCTTGGGCGGAAGCACGTCAGAGAGAATTCCAAGCCGAGTTGGACGAACGTTTACGTTCACTCCAACAGGACAATGACCAATTCGGAAGCACTCGACAACAGCTCAACATGAGCAATGATTGCGAGTATGTGGATGAAGATTGGGAAGAATCTGACAGTGACGCAAACCCACGTCATAAGGTGAAAGGGAAGCGTAAAGAAACAGACTTCCACTCGAGAAGAAATTTCGAAGAAACTTTCGAACCAAAGAACACGGGGGGTAACCCACGTGACTTATCCAAAACTTTCAGACCAACTGTTGCGAATGCGGGAACGTCCAAATTTGCAAGGGACATTGCGGAAGCAATCGCTCCAAAGAGTGCCAAACAGATGTCTAACATAGGCATTTACGATGGCATATCTGACCCGGACGATCACATGAACAGATTTATAGCGGGGGCAACAGTCAGTAATTGGACGGAACCCACATGGTGTTACATGTTCCAAATGACGCTCGTCGGGGCAGCCAGGGCGTGGTTTGATCGTCTACCCGTCCACCACATCTACGATTGGGCAGACTTCCAGCACAAGTTCAGCCAACACTTCAGTCAACAAAGAAAATATACTGAAGAGAAATGGACGATCCTCAACTGCATCCGAGAGGAAGACGAATCTTTGCTAGACTTCATCACTCGCTTCAACTCAAAGAAGCTAAGTCTGGGCACCATTAGCGAAGATCTTGTTCGCGCCGCTTTCATCCAGGGCGCTGAGTACCCAGAGCTCATCCGCACGTTGACCGGTAAAGACGGCATGCCATCCACGTGGGATGCCACCATGACGGCAGCTAAACGCTTTGCCGAAACGGAGAAGCAACTGGGTAGAAAGCTTCCCCAGAGCACAAACCTCTACACTCAGAGAACAAGAGAAAATAACGTCCGTACCGCCCGACATAACAAAAGGAGGAAGCTTGGTATTTGGCAGTCAAGGGTTAACTTTGACACCTCATCCAGCTCTCGCCCTCTCTTAGGCGGAAGGGACAACATACACTCGTCGAACCGGAATCCCAGATGGACGCCACTCACCAAAAGCGTCACCGAGATATTTGCCACCGAGAGGCTCCCATGGCCAAAGGCTCCAATAATCCGACAGCGTCAAAACGCTGATCAGAGCAAATCCTGTGACTTCCATGGGACAAAAGGCCACACCACTGAGGAATGCACATCCTTGAAGGATGTCGTCGAAACATTCGTCAAAAATGGGAAACTCACATACCTAGTGGCGTCAATCAAGAACGGAGGGAGGAAAGACAATCGGTACAAGGGCAATGGACGGAAGCTCGTCGACATCAGCATTCACATGGTTCACGGCAACATCAGAGAAAGAAAACGACGAACAACAGAGCCAAGTGCGTGGAAGGAAGCAGAAGTGCGCTTCCCGCGTGTGCCAGGGGGGCCCAACAAAGAAGGCCCCATAGTCATCAAAAGCCAGCTGGGGCACTACATCACCTCCCGCACCCTTGCTGATAATGGCGCTTCATCAACGGTCATGTATAGGCAGTTCTTCGACAAGCTAGACGACGAAGACAAAGAACGCCTAGAAACAGTTTATGCCTCGATGGAAGGGTATGACGGCAGCACAAACACCCCCTTGGGAATCCTATCTTTCCCCGTCACTCTCACGGACGGGAAGTACTCCCGCACAGAAGACGTGGACTTCGTTGTAATGAGGAAGCCACACCACACATACGACATTCTCTTCGGGAGAGACGGGATGGCAAGATTTAATGCCGTGGTGTCTTCGGTCCATGGGATGATGGGATGGCCAACAGCCGAGGGCGTTGCTATGATCACGGGCATTCCCCAGGTATGCATCGCATCTGTCTCATCTAAACCCAAACCAAAAATGGCTAAACCAACCACCTCTGAGCCAGAAGAATGGGCCTTCAATGGTAAATACCCTGACCAGGCCGTTACCATTGGCCCAACGATCACTAATCCCACACGCACCTTACTCAAACGCTTGTTGCAAAAAAATACTGACATCTTCGCGTGGACACCAGCTGACATGACTGGTGTACCTCGAAGTAAGGCGGAGCATAAGCTCAAGTGTGACCCGGCGTTTGCGCCGGTCATACAAAAGCGTCGCGTAATGGGTGCTGAGCAGGCTAACGCGTGTAGAACCCAAGTCAAGGAACTCCTTGACGCAGGCATCGTACGTGTTAGTAAATATCAAACATGGGTTGCAAATCCATTCATGGTACCAAAATCCAACAAACAATGGCGCATGTGCATAGATTTCAAAGACCTAAACAAAGCATGCCCTAAGGATTGTTACCCGTTACCCGAAATTGACGTTAAGGTAGATTCATTAGCACCGTTTCACCTTAAATGCTTCCTTGATGCGTATAAAGGGTACCATCAAATCCACATGGCTATTGACGATCAAGATAAAACCGCATTTCGGACGCCCGATGGCACATTTTGTTACCAAATGATGCCATTCGGACTAAAGAACGTCGGATCCACATACCAACGCCTGATGGACAAAGAGTTTCACACCCAAATCGGGAGGAACTTGGAAGTTTACATGGATGACTTGGTCATCAAAAGCCTCGAGCCAGAGGCGACGTTGAAAGACATCGAAGAAACTTTTAACACGCTCAGAAAGATAAACATGAAGCTCAACCCGAGCAAGTGTTCCTTTGGGATGGAAGATGGGAAGTTCTTAAGAGTCATCGTTACCAAAGATGGCTTCAGAGCGAACCCTGACAAGGTTGAAGCCATTATGAAAATGGAATCACCTACTACCATCAAACAGGCTCAGACACTGAATGGACGACTAGTCGCACTCAACCGCTTTTTGGCAAACCACGCGGATAGGTCGTTCCCATTCGTGTCAACATTGAGAAATTGTTTGAAGAAAACGCACTTCCGCTGGACACCAAAAGCGGAAGCAGCTTTTCAAGAGATTCGGTCACGCTTGGTTGAACTCCCAACACTCACAGCACCAGAAGTGGGGGAGGAATTAATTCTCTACCTCTCCGCCACAAACAGAGCAACCAGGGCAGTCCTACTAGTAGAACGAAAGGGCATCCAGATGCCCATCTACTATGTAATCCGCGTCTTAACAGACGTGGAAACCCGGTACTCCACTCTGGAAAAATTAGTCTTAGCGCTTGTACAGGCTTCACGCAGGCTAAGACGATATTTCCAAGGCCACCCAATCACCATTCTCACCAACTTCAAACTTGCAAACGTTCTTGGCAAACCCGAGTTGTCAGGGCGCCTAGCCAAATGGGCAATTGAGTTGGGAGAATACGCGATAAAGTACAAGCCAAGACCAGCCATAAAAGGCCAGGTCTTGGCCGACTTTATTGCAGAAGTCCCCGCTTCGCGGGAAAAAGAGTGCCAGGAAGAGGCTCAACCCTCTCTAGCATAAGACATTAACGATGTCTGGCGACTCTATACTGATGGAGCAGCCAACAACGAAGGTTCAGGCGCAGGGTTGAAACTAACTAACCCAGCAGGCCAAGAGTACACTTACGCTATTCGGCTGGATTTCCCAAGTACGAATAACGAAGCGGAGTACGAAGCATTCTTGGCCGGATTAAGAATTGCGCGTAAGATGGGAGTGAGAAACTTGGAAGCCTACGTAGATTCCATGCTAGTAGCCAACCAGATAAACGGGACGTCAACGGCCGTGAACGACACAATGGCCCTGTACCTCGCACAAGCAAAAACCCTTATGCGCGATTTCAACGATTGCAAAGTTGTGCACATCAAGCGAAGCGAAAACAAATCTGCGGATGCGTTAAGCAAGCTTGCATCGTTAGCCTTCACCCACTTGGGAAAGGACATCCGCGTTGAACTTCTTGGAGCACCATCAGTCCCGCACAAGGAAATTTGTGTTATCCAAACCGGCACGGAAACATGGATGACACCAATCATAAATTACCTTGCGACGGGTGTATTACCAGAGTCAAAGACACAGGCAAGAAAGATACGCTGTAAATCACTAAACTATCAACTTGTTGATGACATACTTTATAGGCGTAATTTTCTTGGCCCACTCCTCAGATGCGTTGATGACCAAGATGCCGACTACCTCCTAAGGGAAGTACACGAAGGCATCTGTGGAGTACACGCAGGTCCACGCGCAGTTGTAGCTAAGCTAAACAACGCGGGATACTTTTGGCCGGGGATGCACACGGATGCGCTGGCCTACATCAGAAAATGTAGGTCCTGCCAGCTCTACGCACCCAACACGCATCGCTCGAAGAACGAACTTGTTCCAGTCACTTATTCATGGCCATTCCAGAAGTGGGCCATCGATGTTACAGGCCCATTTCCCACAGCAGCAGGGAACGTTCAGTTCCTAGTGGTAGCCATCGACTACTTCACCAAGTTGATAGAAGCAAAACCCCTAGCCCAAACAACCGCAAAACATATCAAAAAATTTATTTGGGAATTTATTATTTGTCTTTTTGGACTTCCATAGAATTTGGTGAGCGATAACGGCACCAACTTTGCTGATCAGAAGCTATGAAAGTGGCTGAAAGAGCTTCAAATCATCCACACCTTTACCTCAGTGGCACACCCGCAGGGTAATGGTGAGGTGGAAAGAGCAAACAAGAGCATCGTCGACGGCATTAAGAAAAGACTCTTGGAGCATAGATCCGGCTGGGTGGACGAAGTTCCACATGTCCTTTGGGCAAACAGAACACTGAAAAAAGCAAGCACGGGCGAAACCCCGTTCAGCCTCACCTATGGCACTGAAGCCATGGTTCCAATCGAGATTGGTCTACCCTCACCAAGAGTCATAACTCAACCAGAAGACAATGATGCGGAAAGATGGTTAGACCTTATGCTAACCGAAGAGCGCAGAGACTTAGCCGCAGCGCGTGAAGAGAACTACAAGCGACAACTGCAAAAGTACTACAACACGCGGGTGAAACTCTGCAACTTTAATGTCGGAGACTACATACTGCGTAACAACGAGGCTTCGAACCAGGAGCGCCCAGGAAAGCTGGCCCCGGTCTGGGAAGGGCCATACATTATTAAAGAAGTTCTGAGAAAGGGTGCATACCGGCTCGAAAGGCTCGATGGCACCCCCATCCCAAGAACATGGAATGGAGCTCAATTACGCAGATGCTACATGTAGATCAATTCCAAACTTGTAACGCACAGGCCTAGAGCCACTTCTAATGGAAATGATTCTCCCTATCACATTGATGTTGATAGCCTTACCTTTATACTTATGAACTGACCACACTGATATGTCGGTATTCACTGCATAAATAAGCGAGGGAGGAAGTAAGTCGTTGCGTGTGGAAAGCGGCACAACCCGCATAAACACAAAAACAGTAAAAATTTCTAAGGGAAGATGAGGAAAACCTTCACGCAGTTCAGATATAGATGAAGTTTGGTCATCCTACTAAGTGAAAGTGACGGTCCTACCCGCACAATCATGATAGAGGAAACAGAACATTAACCTATTATCTGACACGCGTCGAAAGGTTAACTTATTCAAAACACTTAGAAAATTGCTAAGTTAAACTAAAATATGCATGAGCAAATCATATAATGTTTACAAGGCAAGGCATTAACAAAACATTTATATTCATGATAAAAGCTGTTCAAACATTACAAAATGGCTAAGTATCTACCCGCCTACAAAGAGTGCAAATCTATCCTAACAACTTGGAGGATTCTGAAGATTCAGGCTTCGGGACCACTTCCTCCAAACCCACTTGAACCCGCACCATCAGTCGGCTGCGGCGGTTCGAGGAAAGCTTTGAGAACAGCTAGCCCGTCATCAGCAGCAGCAACTTCATTAACCTTTTCCACGACCGGATGAGAGAAAGCAGCATACTGGTTCACAGCTTGGTCATAGGCAGCCTCAGTATCAACATCGTGTAGAGGAAATTTGGAAGGCGAGATGCCTTTCTCTGCAAATCCTAGACCAAGTAAGAAACCAGCTTTCTCTCCATCCTCATGAGAAGCGTTGAGGGCTGCGCTCATGGCATCATCATAGGACGTGTTCGCGAAAATCCGATGCACAACCTACAAAAAAAAAACTTTTCTAAGTATAAAAAGCAAAAAGCAAAGAATAATGGAGCTATGCGTACCTGCGGCAACGCTTCTCGTAGAAGCCAATCCTTATTGGACAGAGCCTCCTGAAGGGTAGCTTGAGCTTGATCTCGGGCGCGTTCGGCCTCATTCTTGCTAAGGTTGGCTAGCAACACATCCTTTGCAGCAGCCTCCTCAACGCCTTTAAGCTTACGCTCAGTGCGATCAAGCACACCCTTCTGATCCAAGAGCTCCTGTAGCTTCTTGGCGTCCTCCAGAGCCAAAGCCTCATGAGCCTGCTGAAGCTTCTCCAGTTTAGCTTTCAGTTCTTCATTTTCAGCGCGTAGAGGCTCAGCAACAGCTTCAGCTTTTGAGGCCCTTTCAGTAGCATTGCGCGCAGTTTCCTTGGCCAACCTAAGCTGTTCGTTAACAGCTTGAGTAGCCTTGGAACGGGCCTCATGCCTAGCTTGCATTTCGGCCTCAAGGTCCTTGAAGGCCTTTTCTCTCTCAGCGACGGCGGCGGCAAGCTTCTTATTTTCTTCCCTCAGTGATCGCACCTGAGCCCCCTCCAAGCTACGCGCAGTCCTTAACTTGTCGTTTTCACGACAAAGTAATTCGACACGCGGCTGCATCCGGGCGAGTAGAATTCGGAGCTCGGTGGACAACCGGCCTTCCTGGTAACTAACCATCGCCTCCCCCAATGCACCACTTGGAGTGGCATGGCGCGCCCAGTCGACGCAGTCTGCAGTCGTCCTGAGAGTCGTTCCTCGGCGGATATTCCACCTTGGAGCATAGACCTCATTGGAATCTGAAACTGCAACAACAAAAAACAGTTAAGAAAAAATGACTAAGGATGGATAACAGGCCAAAGTAACCCCACGCACCTATAGGGTCGATAACAGGCCGATAGCCGCTAAACCCATCACCCGAACCTAAAGGATATCCATCCAAGAGGTCAAGGAGATGGGAAGGAGGCAAAGATTGGACCCCCTCATCAACAGAGGTAAGTCTAGAGGTCCCAACTCTAAACATACCTGAAGAACCGGCCAAGGACGAAGTAGTCGTTGACGCCGAATGTGACACTGTAGAAGTCACTGAGGTAGAGACCATCGGAGATGAACTCATAACAGTGGTAGCCGCTGCAGATGAGCTCACAGAAAAAGTCACCGCCGGTCCGGTGAATGATGTAGTAAATATGGCATTGACGGCCGGCGAAGAAGTTGAACTGCTCAACGCAGCAACGAAAGTGGACGCCATCGTCGGCACAGCAGCCATGACAGACGACGTCATAACCGGAACAGTTGCTTCAACAGGTGAAGCAACTGAACCAGTACCAGAAACAGGCGCAGCCGCCTGGGTCATCGCCTCGGATAGGTTGACCAAACCTATCGTCGTGGGTCCCGAACCACTTCCTCCCGCACCGCTCTCCTCAAAAACAGATAAGTCCACTCCTGCATAAAGAAACCAAATATATAAAAAACAAAGGCGAAAGGAAATGCGGAAAGGGTACACAAAAAATATACTTACTGGTTTTTTTGATCTTGAAAGCCCTGACAGGCGGAGATGGACCCGATGAAACTGGCCTCTTCACGCCAGTTACCTTCGCAACGCTTGGCGGCTCGGAAGTGACAGTCGTCTCAACCTCTGAGACAATGGTCTCGTCACCACCACCAAGGTTCCCCGCCGCCTCCTCACTTTCAGTCTCGGAATCAGACTGATTCCCCAGGTCAACGAAGGTAGCAACCTTCGTTTTGCCCTTCACACCAGCCGCCTTCTTTTTCCTCACAATAAAAGGCCCATCTGCGGATCCCTCATCAGAAGATGACAAGATCAGAGGAATTCCAGCAGAAGTTTGAGCATGAAGAGAACGAGGATTAAAGAACTCCTTACCTGGCCGAGTGGCGCTTAAAATGTCATGGCCTGGCGGGTAGACCTCTACGAACCTATCCGCAGTCCTCTCCAAAATGGGCAACTCGTTCTCATCAAGATCACGAGTACCCAACCGCGCTAGACCACCAGTCTCCAGTGGGTGCAAGAGCGACTGTAAGTTGTTCCTTTCTGAAATAAAAACGATAAAAATGTTAGAAGGAAAACCCTAAACCAACACAAAAGACGGGGCGTACCAAAAGGAAGATAGTTCAAACCGTATTCAAGAACGATGGGTATTTGCGGCATCCCAGACCCGGCGTCCTTCCACACGCGACTCATCCCAAGCATGACCATCTCAGACTCCGCAAAGCGATATACAGGAGTCTGAATCTGGGAAATCTTGGTGAACCATTCCGTTTCCTGGTAATTGGAAGCCGGAAGGTTAGGGAGTGCCCTCCCATTCTTGAACGTCATCGCGATGGGAACGACACGAGCGGAAATGAAGAAAAACTCGCGCTTCCAAGAACGAAGACTACGCTCAGTAGCACAGATCTTCAAACCCTTGATCCGAGTGACAAGGGTATACCAACCCTGGACGCACCTCCAGGTATAGAAGGTCATCAGGCGGTCGACTCGAGGCTCGATATCCAAAATACGGCACACCCATTCGAAGTGGCGAACTTTAGCAATTGCCATTGGGTGCACCTCCGTCAAATGAACACCGTGTTTCTCCAAAACACGGTATACGAACTTCGTTAATGGGAATCTTAGATTCCCATATATGAAGAACGAAGCGTAAACCCCTATCTTGCCCTTAGGGGCATCGTACACCGTCTGGTTGGCCTCCGGAAACTCCGCCTCATAGGGCTCCAACATGAATTTCTTGACGATGTAATGGTATACATCAACAGAAAGAGTACACTGACACTCGCCAGCAGTACTCTTATCGTCCTTATCGGACGTGGACGTCGGGTTCTCGGGGTAAACGTCGGACTCCTCGACGTTAACCTCTGGGTAATGAGAAGAAGACATTTTTTAATGTTGAGGTAAGAAAGCGGTTTCAGGAGAATGCTCGCCGGAAAAGATGAGTATTCGCCGGAAATCGCTTAAAAGGAAAAGGAGAGTGAAGTGAAGATAATGGACGAAATATACCCTCTCCCCCTTATATACTCATCGCAATGAATGCGATGAATTTAATGCGGATGAGAGAGAAAGCGCAGGCGCAATGACACGGCGACACGTGTGGATAAAGCAAGCTGGCAACAGGTGTCGGAATGGCGCGTGTCATGAAACTCGCGCCCACGCACCTGAAAAAGCGTCCTGATTGACCACATGCTGTCACGTCGTCATAACTTCCTGCACATCCTGAAACCGTCAGAAGACGCCAACGTCCCTTCAACCATTTGGACTGTCCTTATCCTTTCACCAACTCTCCGAATTTCAAAAAGATTCAAAAAGATTCAAAAATAAGAGGGAATATACCCCCTTACCTTGGAAAGCAAGAAACCATAAGACAAGTGCGGGTACAGTGTCAAGGCGAAACCCTTCACATACTTAGCACTTGCAGGGAATTGAAACCAAGAAGATCGATCTTATGGGCCATGCTTGCGGAAAGAGAAATAACACCCCCGCATGGCGGGAACGTTGAGAACTAGATTGTTTGAAGCTTCAAGGTGGAATTGGTTGTTTAACATAACTGATCACTATGTCTAAAACTACCAAAACCTCGTGGAGAATCTACACAAGTGAAACTCAACGCTCCCGACTTGCGAAGAGGTTACACATCTACCCGCATCATACCCAAAGATCAGGCAGAAAAGTCGGGAATTTTCTGCAAGTGACATTAGGAAAACCGCGGGAAGAATCCCTACGGAGAACCTTAAAAAACGAAAACCCCTCTTTAAAGCCCCTTGCTTAAAGTCCAAAAGTTCCCCTTACTTATTAACAATTCATGAGAAGAACAATGGACTGGGGGGACTTGAAGAGGTAGGTCCCCGCAAAGCCCAGTTGGACCCGCAAGACTCACCTTGAAGAGGTACATCTGCCCAAAAGACCAACTGGATCCGCAGGACCCACCATGCTCAGAGAGATGAAAACCTTACACGCAGTAAGCCAGCTGTTCCCGCAGGAAAGCCTCCCTTGGTACAGTACCCTGCCTGTCCCCGCAGCTGTGGGTACAAGCCAAGAAGGAAGGCTACCCACACTAACAGTAAGGCTACACGCATAAGGCACTAACTCTTATACTTCAGCAATGTCACCTGAAGAAGGAATGAGCAGGGCGGGAATATTCCCGCCCAAAAGAGCCAGTCCGTACGCTTCTAGAAGATCTTTTGTACTATACTTACCAAGGTATGGACAAATGGACAACATAGCCGGTTGCCACCGTCTCTGTCTTCAAAGTAGCCGCTACCATAGCTGATTATGGCTGTTGCCGGCTTCCATTTTGGAACCCCAGGCGGCGGCCGCGGTGGTGGTGGTGGCGGAGGTAAGACGGTGAAACGGTTATGTTGAGCTACACCTATGTGTCTCCGATATGGCGATATGGCTGTGGTAGAAGTTAGATGGTTGTGATTTACCTTTGTCTTTAACCTGCATCTGTGGTGTCTGTGATTTATTTTAGTGTTTCTCACTGCCTGACGGCTCGCCGTGGCTCACCGTCGACGTGGGTTTCCATCACCGGCAACCCACAATATGGAATTCTGGTGAATATGCTTGCTACAACTCGTAGTGCCTTATTTTTTACCCTCGATGCGATGCACATGAGGTGTTCGATCATGAAATGCATGTTTGTCCGTTTGGGTTTTAAAAGGCTGTCATGGGTTTTCTTACGACGCACGTAAGGTGTTTGATGGAATCCTTTGACTATTCTGCTCCACCTTTTCTGCGTTGGGCAATGATGATGACAGACTCTTGGTGTGGCAACAGTGGTGGTTGGAAACAAGCAACCACCTTTGCAGCCATGAATATGATCTGAGCCTAAAACTGTACTTAATTTGACATTTGTAACGCTTGATACAAAACATGTTTACTAAATTTGACAAGCGGCCCAACTTATGCAAATCTTCAAAAAAAAGCATATATAAATATAATTCGTTACTAGCTGAGCAAATATAAGTATAATTTGTTATTAGCTGCACTTAAATGGTCAGTAAAATTGTTTTTGATTTTTCTAGAACAGGCAGTATCAGTATCGAGACATAAATGGTTTGTAAAATTGCTGACGTGATTTTTAATGATTTGCATATTTTCAGGCAGGATTCGGTAGGATGAATCGAGGTCGTTCGAACCAAACTGCAATATGTGATGATGAGATAAACGAGTGGATACTGGAATGGCTGCAAACTTTAGTGCAGCCATGTCCATGGAGTACATCGGCCCATAAAGAGCATCCCGTGTTCGAACCCGACAAGCAAGCCTACCCGTTAGTGAGTGTCTTCAACATTTCTTAATTATATTGAGATTGTACATGGTTTTTAACTTACTGATTCAATGTTTTTATTTCATTTCAAATAGTGTTAAAAGATATTTTGTTATAGCTCTTTGTTTGCAGAGATATAAATATAATCCTTTATTAGCTGCGCAAATTCTTATATTTTAGAATCAGTTAAATTATTGCGTGTGGAACTATATTCTTATGTCATCTATGTTGATTATTCTTCAGGTATGCAAATTGTGGTGGGCGGGAATCGAAAAAACCATGGATCTCAAACGAGAAAAATGTTCATGTGACAATCTTTTTGGTTACTTTTGTTGTTTGACAAAGTAAGCAATAACTGATAAAAGCACCATCTTTTGTTCATCAGGTTCAAACTTAAAAGGTTAATATAGTAATGACCGTAACCAACACGCTTATTGGAAAACCAACCAAAGTTTCTCAAATAAAGAAGATTTGGTTTATCACTGCTCGGAAATCACGTAATGTCTTCATGTCATTAACATTACTACCATTGTAATATTATATGTTTGTATATAAAAGTATGAAAATATTAACTTGAATCATTTTGATTGCCATTCAGGAAATTTTAGCTTCACTGAAACAAAAAGAAACTGTGTATATTCTTGGATGATTATTAGGAGCCAATGAATCTTAAAAGTCTTTATCTACTTTTCTTTAGTTACAATCTCTTAGCTACTTTCTCATTTAAACTGTTGTCATTTCACTTATTAGTAATTTAGTAGTTTGCATTGTTTCCTCGGCTTTGACAATCCAAGCTACTTTTTATTAGCTAGAAACGAGAAGGTGAGGGATTATATCAAAAGTAATCGTTGTTAAAATGTAATATGAAGATGTTTTGTTATGTAGAAACCTAAATGAAAGGCTGCCAGTAACTTGATTCTTTAGGCATATCTAAGCACGATTCCTATGTTAAAACTTTTTACTTTGTGATTTTCACTGTAGCCTTGATCTTAAATGTCTAAACGTTAGCGTTCTTTACATGTTCATGTTAAACTTTTACTTTGTGATTTTCACAGTAGCCTTGATCTTAAATGTCTAAACGTCAGCTCTCTACATGTTCATTACCACATTCATACCCAGTGGGATCTACATTTTTACGTCTTATCTTTTTCCGTTTACCATTCCCGCCGGCGTTGCGGGTCTAAAAACTAGTTTGTAATAATATGACAGTTTAGCTTATGTGGAGAATGGAAATAAATATAAGTGAATAAAAGCTGATAATTACTAAGCAAATGCAAATCACATACACATCTTCAACCTAACTTGATTTAACCGGTTCAGTGGTAATACCGAACCCAAACGGGTACAACGGGCCATAATGCGCGTCACCCACATTCATCGGGAGCTGATCAACCGTCTTAAACCACGTACGCGCAAGCTTACCCGTAAACCCATAATCACCAAACAAAACATCAGCTACACCTCGACCCTCACTGCCCGGAAGCCAGGCCGCGACCAATGCATCTATGTTAGAAACATACGGTTCGATCACAACTGGTCAGCCTGTAATCAGCACCACGACGCACTTCACGGCTCCACACACGTTTGTGATGGTGGTTGGGCCTGGTTCGGGTATGGTTAGGTTCAAGCTGTCCCCAGCTGTCTCGGAATACGGGTGCTCGCCCGTTACAACAATGGCGTAAGAGAAGTTATTGGATTTGATGAATTCGGGTGTCGGGTTTTGTTGGAACACGACTTCGGTTGATGGGTCAACCGTGGTCTTGATGGCGGATAGGATTGTGGTACCTGAAATGATTAAAAAATGTTTTAAGCGTTGTGGGTTAACCAAGATCGATAGAGGTGTAAACCCATGAACACGACCCATTTAACGTACCTATTGTAATATTTCCGCTTTGTCCGTTCCACTCAATGGTCCAACCACCACACTGGTTACCAATGTCATCAGCATGAGTCCCCGAAACGAGTATTTTACCTGACTTTTTCGGGAGTGGAAGCATCGGTTCAGAGCCCGTTTTACCATTCTTTAACAACACTAATGATTTCCTAACCGCTTCTCAGGCCAACTCGCGGTGCTCTTGACTTCCAAGATATTTAACCATGGTCAAATCCGCTAACGGGTTTTCAAACAAACCCATCACAAACTTGACCCGTAGAATCCTCTTAACCGCGTCATCTATCCGGCTCATGGGGATAAACTTATTCGTCACTAAGTAAGTTAGCCCGTCGATGAACTCGGTATAATTATACGGTACCATGATCTGCAATCCAAATATTATTCTAGTTCAGTTTCCATTTTTTTTAATAATATTTCTGGTTAAACAGGCCGGGCCACGGGTTAAGAAGACAAGAACTAACCATGTCTAGACCGGCACGACACTGCGTAAAATGGAGTAAGTGTAGTTAGCATGAGGCGGGTCGGTTATTCGATCGATTCCTTGCCAGTCTGAGATCACAAACCCCTGAAAATTATAAAACATGATAACAAGACTAATGTTACTTACTTTATGCATGCAACATTTAAACAATACTTGTTACTAAGAAAATGTGTTTTTACTCTGAATTTGACGGTGTTTTTCAGGAAGTTAGTGACGAGTTGATTATCTGCATGCATTTTATCACCATTTACGCTGGAATACGAGATCATAATAGTTGAAACGCCTTTGATAACCGAATCATAGTATGCTGGCATATGAATGCTGAATAATCCATGGGGTGTTATGACGGTGTTGTTCTCGTTGATGCCTTTCGTCGTCCCGCCGTCGCCAACGAAGTGCTTGGCACACGCCACCACTTTTTCTCTAATAATATCAAAAATTGATTAGAAATTAGCCTAGTAAATCAAATTTAGCTCAAGAGTTACTTGAGATGGACTAGCTAAAAAGCATGAGTAAACGAGTTGAAGCCTAATAGCTCTCGAGTAGTGACGAAGCTTGGACTAAGACACCGGGATGCCCGGACTCAAAATGTATCAAAAAAATCATAAACGAAGGGGGGGAGGGTTGGGGCTCAAATTTTCGGTCGAAAACGACTAAATTTACATTATGTGTAAAATCTTTCGGGCGAAAAAAGAGTAAATTTACAACACTGTGCAAAAAGAAAAAACAGGGAGGGCAGGGCCACCGCTGGCCCTAGGTATACTTCGTCACTGGCAAGCCCAAGCTTCACTTATTGAGTTTGAGTAAGCTTTCAGGCCTAAATCTACTACTTTTATATGTAAAAACTTTAATGTGTTAAATATATATTTTACTTAAAAATTATAATAAAATAATTAATTACACGTATTATATGATGTATAAACATAAATGCATGCAGATTAATTAATAAAATTAAAAAAAATGAGCCGTTAACAAGTTAAGTTAGCTTTAGTTTGAAAAACAATTCACGAGCCGTCGAGCTGTAAGTTATAAAATTTTGTTTAATATATTTGCACACTATATATTATGAAATAGTAAATTATGACAAAAATAACTAAATAATACGAGTATACATAATATTATGACACATAAAAACTTATAAATATAATTAAATAGTTATAAATGTACCGTACATTAATTAATAAAAAAATCAATAAATAATGAAAAACAAGTTGATCAGGGCGAATTGTTTATTTTATGTAACTTTTGGAGAAGTTAAAAAGTGTTAAATTTGGGTTATTATGAGAGGATAATAAGTTAATAATAAGATACAATATTGTAATTTACTAAATTGTAGAAAAAATGTTATATGAAAGTAAAATAAGTAATCCAAAACACCTCTTGGCACGTTTACCCCTAAATTTAATATTATGATTATTTGAAAAAAGTTAATGAAATTGATTCAAAGGGTTTACTTTCCACCAACAAACGGTACGCCTTTTCGGCCATTGGTGGGAATATCTCCTTGTATTCCGGGTATGAGTTCGGTCATTTGACGAACAATTGCGGGATCTTCACTGTAGCTTTCGTAGCAACGACCCCATCTTGGGTCTCTGCAAACCTGTAGATATTGAAATCACAAACCATAATTATGTTGACAGGATAAAGATGATTTAAGAAGGATGATTTGATATGATTGTGAATATGTTTATAATTACCGCGATACATGGTGCAAATGCGTAGTTAATTCCGGTTGCTTTCACTTCAAGTGCAGTTGCTGCACCTATTTTCTTGATCAGTTCAGGATCCCTATAAGATGAGTTTAAATATTTGTGAAATGTCCAAAATACCCTTCGATACAATGAGTGTGTTGTGGATACAAAGGGTATAGAGGTCATTTTTAGTCGTCGTAAAATGATAAAAGAAATTACTATTAGAGGTGTTTGAAAATAAGATGAAATTGGTTCAACCGTCTAAACCGAAGCAGGTCGGATGGTTTGACCGGTTTTAAATTATAACGGTTCGGTTTATAGTTATGTTTAAAGATTGAAAGTATAAGTTTAATCTTTATAATTTATACTTTCTTTTCTTGGGTAATATACAATTGTGTATATGTCATGCTCATGAATGTTCATTCCTATAATTTAAAATATTATAATGCAAATTAATTATTTTGAAAGAAAATTGAAATGAAGAAAAAAAGAAAAGTTAAGTTAAACCGTCTAACTAGTCAGTCCAACCAACCTTTCAACCCGAAAAATTGGGTTTGGGTCAGTTGAATTGGACCGTAAACAGCCATAGGTGTTTCACTCATGGCTTTATGGGTGTTTACGGTCTAATTCAACCAAGCCACCGGTTACAAAGGGCAAAAACGTAATTTTAACTAGAAAAACTTAAACTTGCCTTGTTACTCCAAGACCAATATTGTGAGGAAAAATTGTAGCTTTAAAAACATTGTTGTTACCATGGACAGCATCAATACCATAAATCATAGGTATGCCTAAACGGGTCGCCAACGACCCGTTTTGGAACCCGTTTACCATATTAATCCACGTCTTCGGGGATGCCTCTTTTGCTGGAGCACTCCCACCACCGCTCAATACACTCCCTACCCATAATCCAATTTCATAAGTTCCAAACAACAAAAAACATCATAAACATAACTCTTGAAATTAAAGAAACTAACATAAAGTAAATTTATGTTGATTACCAATGAAGTATTTTCGCATGACGTCGGTAGAAGCGACTGATCTTTCGATTTGTGTCATTTGACCGATTTTTTCCTCCAAAGTCATTCGATTCAGCAAGTCTTTTATTCGAGTATTCAAAGGTTGTTTTGGGTCTTTGTATTTTAAGGTTTCTGATGTGGCAATGGTAGCCCAATAACAACACAACATAATAATCACCAGAGCTGATGGAGAAAGTTTTCCCATTTTTCACTTCCTATATATGTCTTCAATTAACAAAAATTAACCTATAAAAATATAAGATTATAACCATATAATTATAAAGTGCAGCAAGTTTCATATTTATGTATTTATTATTTTTTGAAGAAAACCTTAATTAAAAAGTTTCTTGTTTTGTTACAAACCAATAAATCTAGATAGAATTAAAGACATAAGCTATAACTAGGTAAGTGACTACATTCCATGCACAAAAATCCCATTCATAGAACATTTGGTTAATAAATAAAAGTACAAGGGTAAAACAGCCTTTATGTTCTACACAACCAAAATTGTCAAAGTTCACATGAAATTCAAGATTTGTAGACAAAAGAATCATAATCTTTATGCTCCCACTCACACCCCAATATTTGTACACAGAGTACTTATAATCTTTGTCAATAGTTTGATTACTAGTTCATGTTCGCAGGTTGAACTTTACACGGACCCGAAGAGCGTGTCACAGACAAGAGCACGACAAAGTATCCGCAGTTGACGCAAGACTGTTTAACCCAACAACTTTGTATACTTTTTTTCTCTTTTGCATATTAATAATTTAAAGTTCTAAATCACATGTTATTTTGAAGGTTTTGAAGCAGTTACATATAAACTATCCAACTTACTTCTATATTTTGGCATAAAAAAAATACCCAAATTGTTTAAGTAGGTAAATAAAAAGATTTTAAAAAAATTAGAAAGGTAAATAAATAGGTTGACTGAGTCAACCCTTAGGGTGGGCACAATAATGACCACCCATTGGCTATGCATGTTCATGGGTCAATCTAAATAGAACCCGACCACGTTTAAATCAAATCCAAATTCATGAACTTCATGTTACATTCCGTCGTGTCAAAATTTCAAACTCCCCAATGGGATTGCCTATTCAAACAAATTATACATATAAGTAGATGCGCATAGTCAACTTATTAATATATATTTCAAACTAAGAGTGAATTTGTAATTATGAATCATAAAGTATAAGTTGAAATAAAGCACTCTCAAACATCATAAACAACTCATTTCACCCAGCAATAAGCCCACAAGATCGAAAATGAACATCCGAACATAAACACTATATTTGAAACCAAACACAACTTTGAGCATCAAGAACGAAGTGACAATAAAAAGAAATGATTTATAACAAATGTATAATCTTTAAAATGATTGACCGAACAGCCAAAGTGACCCCATATAGTGTTTAATCAACATGCAAGAAAGAAAGAAGTGAGCTCACAGAAATGAATGAAGGTTGAGAGAGATTAATTCCGAAAGTATCGAACTGAAAAGCGAAAATGGTGTGTTTTGGAGATGAATTTGGATTGGAGAACGTTGGGTGGTGATTCTAGTCTTTATAGGGGGAGCGTGTGTGTTTAAGGGTTTATAAAATATGTATTAATTTAGGATTCAAAGTTGTTTACATGTTTTTGACTACATGTTTAACGTCTAGTTTTTAAAATTAAACAAATTTAGTTCCAAAATTTTTTGTTGAAATTATGTCATGTAACATAATTATGAAAACCTACTTGATACTTTTGACTTTTGACATGAATATAGTTCTCTTATCTAAGGTTTAAAGTGTAAAAAGAATTTAACCAAGAAATTGTATAAATGGTCACATTGTACAAACTGGCAAATTACAAATCTCTTTAAACTTTTTAAATATTACACCATGCATACTAGGGATTGATCTTGGGTATACACAAAAGAGAAAAAGCCACTTATCACTCGATCAAAGCCTTAGTGACAGTTTACATATAGTTGTACGTAGTAAACAATATATAGATCTTTATGCATTATAATACATTTTTATTTGAAATTGATAAAAGGCTCATAATTTGTTCTATTAATATTATTAATCTATTATTTATCTATTTATATATTATTCTTTTTAGAAAATTTTGTTAGTACCAAATTCTACACTATTCTATTTTATATTTTATTTGTTTTTGCAATTATGTTGTTTGTTTGGAACTATGAGTCCCACCGTAAACAATTTTTCTATTCCCAGACCCTATGGATGATAAAGTTTGCCTACGTTATGCCTTCCTTAAACCCTATTGTTTGTTTTTTTATTTGTGAGATTTACTGGGTATGATTGTTGTTGTAGGTAAGTGCGGTTGCGAAGCTTGGGCTAAGTCATAAAGGTGACCGGGACCAAATCGTTAAAATTTACCCTACAAGGCAAAAAAACTGACGATGACCGAAGACACCCCTTATCCTACGCCCCCGGATGATGATAAAGTTTGCCTACGTTATGCCTTCCTTAAACCCTATTGATTGTTTTTTTATTTGTGAGATTTACTGGGTATGATTGTTGTTGTAGGTAAGTGCGGTTGCGAAGCTTGGGCTAAGTCATAAAGGTGACCGGGACCAAATCGTTAAAATTTACCCTACAAGGCAAAAAAACTGACGATGACCGAAGACACCCCTGGCCCCTCTTATCCTACGCCCCCGGATAAGTGTTCAAATAATTAAAACAACATCATTAAAACAAACACAGATAAGTGTTCAAATAATTTAAGCAAACATTATTAACTATGAAAACAAACACAAACGTACATTTTTCCAAAAACTAAGCTTTATTTTTTAAGCCACTAGTAGATTAGATAATTTAGAAATTGTCAATGATAAAATATGTAGTTTTTACACATATTACTATTATAAAAACGTTTAAAAATTATATTCACGACTTTTTAAAATTTATGGAAGAACAAGGGCACGCCCCTTTTAATTGATTTATTAAGTATTAAATGTTTATTATAAATATATATTTTGATATCATCCCGTCTTTATTGATTTATATGATTGTTATGTTTAATAGTTAAAAAGATACACGAAATAAGTAAGTATTAAATGTTTATTGTAAATATGCACAAGTAATTCTCTTTGAGCCAAACAAGTTTTTGATTCACCACCTTGTGTATATCATATGCTTTTAGGGGACTCGTGGCTCATAGTAGGTGTGCTTTCAAATAGTATTTGGATCGCTGTAACACAATCACCACCCTCTTGGGTAGGCAAGTCTACAACTCTTTTAGCATATTGTTCACTGAAGAAAGAAAAAGAGAGAGAGAGAAAAGTTACTTGTGTGTGTTTTTGTGTGTTGGAGAACAGCGTAGGGAGGCGGGTCCACGGGAACGACGCTGGTGATTTGGTGATAGGCAGGTTCAGAGAGGGTTGATGAGTTGTCGACCTGTGATTTGGTGTTTGGCGGGTTCGGGCGGGATGCCCCTTATTGTTGTTATTACTTATTACCATCTCAACTATGAATACGCATTCCCAAATATCTACTAAAAACTCATTATATTTTCTTTGTTACTATTGTTAACTTTACACTTCACACATACATATCTTTAATTATAAGTTTTAAGACAAAAATGTAAATAACATGTATTCACAAATAAGTATACATGATGCTATAAGTTTTAATTGAACAAATATGATATTCCACTAAGTTTTAGAAAGTAATATAATAAAAACCTTTAAATATTCCTTAAAAGCTATATCATGTTTTCTTTTGTCCGGTTGAATTCTTGTAAAAAGATTGTGACCATGACATCGGGTCACCAAATGGGGATTCATACAAATTTCTTAAGCGAGCTAACAAAGGCATTTCTTGCATTGGTTTAAAGATTTACTATACTCCCTTCCATGAAAGATGGATCCTCCAAGATGATGAAATTAATTTGTCAAATACATCTATGATCATATAATTTACCATTATTAATCAATTAATAGACATTTTACATCATTTTCTTATAGACTGGCCATATAGTATTTATCATGTATAGTACTTGAAATGTATAAAAACAAACTTTTTACTTTTATTATAAAATAATTTAAAAGGTTCTAATTCTACAATTGTTTGTGTGGTTCACACTTGTGAAGTGAAGGACGAACGCCATCAATCCATCATCGTGTAAAAGTATAGTTGTTTTAAAACAATGTTGTTTGGATGACAAACTGTGAAGAGAAAGAAAGCTAAAAAATCTTAACGATTAATTAAGAAAACAACGTTAAACTTTCGGTATATAAAGCTCAACTCGCTAATTATTAAATGAGTTCTAAATTGAACACGTTAAGCTTGGGATTTATTAAAATGGTCTTGATTAGATTACGAGCAGCTCGTGCTCGACTCTTAATATCACTAATTTTAATATTACTGAAAAAAAGAATTATCAAATATCATTGGATCTTCTTTGGAAATTCATCATGGGTTTCCCCAAAATCCATACAAAAACATCCAAGAATGTAGCATATGATGCCAGACGACGAGATCAATGTTTGAGACTTTATTTTTGTTTTTTCAAAAACTATAAACAAAAAACGTTAATGTTTTATTCAAGTTCCGGTTCATCTTATGAAGAATCCTTCAACAAAAACAGGACAATTATGGTGTTAGCTGTTAAACGTACATCATCAATTGATATACCCTAACATTGTGCATACTTGTTCATCAAACTTGTTACGTGATTATTTAGAAATAACTAAGAAATGAAATGGTAGCAAACAATAAATTTCTCAGTTTTTCTTCTTTTTGTAAAGCAAACAAAGAAAATTTCCATTGGCTAAAGAGAAGTTTTTATCTCCAAATAAATGACAAACAGGCAATAATTTGCATCGTTAACTTATGACTGAATACATCTTTAAGATAAATATTTTAGAAAAATGCATCTATAAAAATGCAAGCCTAGATATAATGGGCCTCGTTGATACCCAAGTATGTTTCTCATCCTAAAGTTCTATAAAAAATTCTTTTTTTAGATGGCGGATTTTTTTAATCCATACAGTTTGTGAGACTTAAACTCTAGACATCCCTGACCCAAACTAATATGTTTAAAGGTTTTATCTTTGTCAATTGATCACCAACCCTATTGGTAAAGCTGTAAAAGTTCTATCAAACCCTCAAACGGGGATTGCGGAGTAGCTTGTTGTCCGCTTACCTGTCACTTAATTGTAAATTGTTTGGATGTTATTAGCGAAATTCAATTAATTAAAAAAGAAAAGAAAAAGAAACAATGGTCTTGTAATTATGTACACATTTGGCTAGAAATAAATTAATTTCGACTTTTAGGTCACGTACGATATTTCTTTTATGCACGTCATTTCGCTTTTCACCATCAAAAGTACCTTTATTACATCCTTTGAGGATTACACTACCTACACACATCCATTCATACATCATACCAAACGCTTTTTATTTTTTTTATTTAATATTGTCTCCAATTTCGTTTGATAATTTTGAAAATTGAGTCGGCTATATTTTGAAAATTACACTACCTACGAACACCCATACTTTCATAACTTTTAAAGAGACAAATGACTCAATTAACGAATTCTTATACTGATCGGTGTGGGATTGTGGAAAACGCGAGAAAAATGTCAATTAATCTAAACTTGAATCTGAAGAAATTTTTTTCCATTTTCATTCAATAAGAAAATTATAAGATGTCACCAATCCGGTAGTTGATTACTTGTCACATTTAATTTCTTAATTAAAATATTTAACTATCCTTTAAGATAACCTATTGTAACTTTGTAATATCATTTTCTAATGTCACTCTTTACTTGTAGTTTAACCCAAATAACTATGGGTAATTGAAGCAAATGCGAAAAGTTTATGTTGTGAGCCATCTAATGGACTTCTAAATGCGGTAATGTGCGTCTCGGTCAAATAATCCATTAAACAAGGAAAGAAAACGAGGCAAACATAAAACATAAAACTTTTCTTGAATTTTTTTTTTTTTGCTGATTATTGACACACTCGACAAGATTATTCCATACATCTCTTCAAACCTTCAAAATAAACACAAATCGCAATTATCGCTATATGCAATTGTTAAGGAGAAACAAAATGTGTAGATATTCTTCACAAATGGGCATAGTCAATATCCATACTCATGGTCTACAAGGACATCCATTAAGTCACTAAAATGCAGAAGCATCATGCAGCACTTATGCTTTACGAAACCAAGTACTCACATCACTTGACACACTATCAATGGCCTTTTGACAGAAAAGGACCAACTTTTGTTTTTACCTTTCCTTTCCTATTTTGTGTAAATTAAAGGCATACCATGTAATAACTAAGAAAACTATCATATAATAGTTTCATAGTAAAGTGTATAATGTTTGATAAAAATATATATATTCTATTTCATCTTTGATAAAGCATCGGATGTTAAAGTTATATGTAGTGGAGGGACTACAAAATGAGACGTTTTGCGTCATATAGAGTAAGTTTTGTTTTGGGGGTATAAGTGTAATGGTGTTGTTACCCAACACATACACACACACACACACACACACACACACATATATATATATATATATATATCACACCACATACATATATAATAATAAAAGAAACACACATGCAGGCGAGTAATATTCCTCGCACTCCCCCCCCCCCCTCTCACCCCAAAAATCGTCTGAGGGGTGGTGTCCGCGCCCCAATTTGCCTTATTTCGCCCCTATTACTCGCCCACTACACTTGGAATAATAGTAACACAAAGGAATAAAAGCCTAAGGGCCGGACTATATGAAATGATTAGTAAACAAACTCTTCTGAGTCAACCAAGAAATGACCTTAAGCATATTTCACAATATGAATATTTTGCGGACCCATTAAAGATGTGATCATGTAATGGGTCATTTTCTTTCTTAAACAAATCTCCAAGAGTTACTCGATCTTCCTCAAAGAAGTCTATGGCGTTTCTAGCTCTTAACCATGGCTAGATCCGCCCTTGGGACAAATGTAGATTGTATGAACAAATAATTTCAAAATCTTGCAAACTTTTATTTAAACCTTTTGTAATATAAAGTTTACCTTGAATTAAAATATTATTACATTCTCTTGATTACGAAGTTATATCTATTTATAATCACAACAAACCAAACAGGACTACTTTATTCTTTCCAAAAACAAACTAGCATAACTTATTACAACATTAAACAAAATCGAACTCAAATAATGTTAAAAGGAAAGTGGTCCTTTGTGCTAGTGGACCATGACTCAATGAGACCACACCCTTGGCCAACAAGTCACTCTTTTTCTATATATAACACACACACATGTCATAGAACCTTAACCAACAATGGCAAAATCCTTTAGCCAAAGTTCAACCGAAGATATTTGCAAGCAAATTCATGGTTCATTGGGAAATATAAGCCTTTTGGTTCGGGTTTTGGCCGGTCAACTATCGCGACACGAATGCCAAAAAGTCCGAGAAAAGTACATGGATATGTACGGAGAGAATTTATATGATTGTTTACAAAACAAGACATCTAAAACGTGCGCGATCTTGTCGTCATTGACGCTTAATCCGCATGAACGCGATGCTATCGCGGCTAAAAATGCCATTTTTAAGGAAGTGGATAGTGTCAACTACAATGCTCTTATAGAGATTTATGTTGGTAGAAAATCAAGTCATTTTTTCCTCATCCAACAAGCTTATCAAAGTAAATTTAGAAGGCATTTAGACCAAGACATTATGAGCATAGAACCCCCACACTCTTACCAAAAGGTACATCTTTCTTTCCTTGTGCATGAATACTTGTACCATATGCATTAATTGTTGTACTATGTGAAAATGACTGTTTTTAATTTTTATTCATTAGAATAGAATGCAAACCCATTAACTAAACTTCATGTCCACCCTCTTGCCAAAAACTTGATCTTTCTTGTCTTATGCATGATTGGTTGTACCTAGTCAAAAGTACAAGTTTTTATGCATATGAAATGATTGATTAGAAGTGGTTTTGTTTTTTGTGTAGATATTAATGGCATTGGGTGCATCACATAAAGCACATAGTGCACAAGTTAGTGTACACATTGGCAAGTGTGATGCACAAAGGCTATACCAAACAGGAGAAGGAAGATGTGGGGGAGTCAAGATTGATGAGGGAGTTGTGCTTGAAATTCTAAGTAAAAGAAGCATTCCACAACTCAACCTCACTTTCTCAATCTATAAGCATATTTATGGGCATGCTTATACAAAGGTAAAAGCTTTTGAGTTATTAACATATGATGTGGTATTATTTGAGGTATTTTACAATATGATAAAAGTTGGCTATCCTATCAAAAAAAAGTTATATCTTTAATAAGGATGAAGTTAGGTGACTGGTTACACTAGGTCACATAAATATATAAATGGACAGTCTTCGCTACACACACGAGGTAAGTGTAAACTCGTGCGTGTAGCAAAAATCTTGTAACTTATATTACAATATTTATTCTTATAGAATCAGGCCTAGTTGGTAAAGGATGCTTGAAGTGATGAAATAAATAAGTTTTAATAGTACTCATTGTTTAACTTACTAATAATAAGTGAAAGCCTTCTATTTTTTTATTTTTTTTCTTTTTCAGCACTTCAAAAACAAATATGGTGGGGAGTTTGAAGATGCACTGAATGTTGTGGTGAAGTTCCTAAACAACCCTCCAAAATATTATGCAAAGGTGATCAAATTTTCTTGATCTTCTAGTAAATGTCAAGGAATAGACCTTTACACTTCAAATAAGCTTCAATTAATATAAATTTTTATGTAAAATAACTTTTACTATAAAAATATTCCAACTTTACTTTAATAATAGAAAAACAAATTTTGAGAAATTAAATGAAAATGGTATTTATTTTATCAGCATAAAGGTACTAAGATGTTGACTTATCAGTATATAGTTGTATCTATAATGTTCATCAACCAAGAGGTTGAGGAATTAAGGATTCAAGTCTTATTTAATACACAAGTAAGTTTGTTGACATTGTTGTTTAAAAGTTTATTCAAAGACTCAGTGCATAGTATGTTTCATGATTATGGTCGGCTTGTTTAAATTCAGGCACTAGAAGCAAGCATCAAAGGTAAAGCAATGGATGCGGGCGATATGGAGCGTATAATTGTGAGTCAAAGTGCTGCCGATATGAATAAAATAAGAAAAAGTTACAAGAACGTATATGGAGTGGATATGAGAGATGATATAATCGAGAGCTTTCCAATAGGAGATTTTAGAGACTTGCTCGTTACGTTGACCATGAAAACTAATTACTAGCTTGTTTTCTTTGGGTAATTTTATTAGAAAGAAAATTTTATTAAACATTTTTTAGTTTAAAGTAAGGTGAAATTAGGACCTTTTGGCTTTTGCTATGAACTTGATTTATGATATGAGCAAAATGTAATGTGTTATTATTACATCACATTTGGTCTTACACTCAAAATAGTTTAGGGACTAAACTGTAATGTTAAAGCGTATAGAGTTCTTGTGAATAACGAACTAACTGGTTAGTTCGTTAACCCAGTTCCACTTAAACATGTGGAATTATTCCTGCTTTGATATGCATACTACGTTATGCTGTAGTGTTGGAGCATATGATTCACTTTAAGGGGGTTCGAGTGTAAACAGTGGTGGATCTGGAAATTTTTCATGTGTTTCGTTGATTTAGGCGCTTAGATATTCATTACCTCAGTTATGGACTCTTCGGTCCGGGTGGGCCAGGTCACATGAAAACTTTTAGTATTCACTAAAACATTTTTGATTCATTTTATGTTTGGAAACCACAAAATATCATCTTTAAGAAGAAAGCCCTTAAGAAGGTCCATAATAATAAAAACAAAACAAAAAAAGCCCCAAAACAAGATCAAACAAAACACCAATCCTCAACAAGGGACCAAATCCAAAACCTAAAACATATCATTACCAACCACAGTTATTCCATCATAAGATCTTTCCCGTCTCATCTTCTCGGGTCCACTTCCCGATCAAACCTGCTCACTTGGCAAGAGAAGCACGAAGCTTCTTGGCAGCTGCAACCATGTTCTCAAGAGCTGGCTTGACCTCACCATACTTTCGGGTCTTGAGCCCACAATCAGGGTTCACCCACAAGATATTGGTCTCCAAAACCGCGAGCATTTTGTTAATCCTGTCATGGATTTCCTCCATGGATGGGATTCTTGGAGAGTGGATGTCATAAACACCTGGTCCGATTCCAGCACCGTACTTCACTCCCTCACGGAACACTGACAAAAGCTTCTCATCAGACCGCGAGTTCTCGATTGTGATGACATCGGCATCCATGTTGATGATGGAGTGAATGATGTCATTAAAGTTTGAGTAGCACATGTGGGTGTGGATCTGTGTGGTGTCTTGCACGCCAACGTTTGTGATTCTGAATGAGTGAACCGCCCAGTCTAGGTAAAACGCATGTTCGGCTTTCCTTAGTGGAAGCCCTTCTCTCAACGCAGCCTCGTCGATTTGAATAACAGTTATTCCAGCCTTCTCGAGATCCTCAACTTCATCCTTAATAGCCAAAGCAATCTGGTAGCAAGTTTCGAATCTGAAAAACAATTATAAATTAGTGTTGTACGAGGCGGTTTTGAAATATGTAAAAATGGTCCATGGTTTATATTATTATACCTGGGCTGGTCATTACGAACAAAGGACCAGTTGAGAATGGTGACGGGACCAGTGAGCATACCCTTCATGGGGCGTTTGGTCATTTCTTGAGCCATGGTTGACCAGAAGACAGTCATGGCCTTGGGACGGCTGACATCACCATAGATGATTGGTGGTTTGACACAGCGAGACCCGTAAGATTGCACCCATCCGTTGGCAGTGAAGGCAAAACCAGATAATTGCTCACCAAAGTACTCAACCATGTCGTTCCTCTGCAAACAAACAAGCTGCTTTTAGTTCTGTTTTTCATCAAAATAGAAAAGGAAATAAGATAATATGAGACAAAAATTGTGTACCTCGGGTTCTCCGTGAACGAGCACATCAATGTCAAGTTCTTCTTGTAGTTGGACAACTTTGAAAATCTCTTCTTTGATGGCTTTAATATACTCTTCCTCGGAGATCCTATAATAATCACATGAATTTGTCAGAAACTGAGAAATTAAGCTTGTAATTAACATAATCAAAGATTAAGTATGGATTTATTATATAGATTACTGACTTTTTAGCCTTGTACTCACGACGAACCCTTCTGAGCTCAATGGTTTGTGGGAAAGAACCAATGGTGGTGGTGGGAAGGATTGGAAGGTTAAGTTTCTTTTGTTGAGCATCCAATCTGGCACTCACATTGGTGGCACGACGGTGGTCAGAACCCCTCAAAGCAGCCGCCTGAAAAAACAAAAAAGAAATTTTTTCATAAATGTGACAAAAATGTATAAGAACCGAGATTTAATGATTAGTAATTTAACATCACTTACAGCCTTCTGGACAGCTTCATTGGTGACTCTTGGAGAGCTTTTCCTTGAGGCTTGAGCTGCAGCATTGGCTGAAAAGAATGCCTGAATAAACAAGGAAAGTTTTAAGAATGTCTGCAATTATAAACGTCTTGAAGGTTAATAAACGGATAGAAAATTATTAATTTAAATACCTCATCCTTTTGACCAGCTAGAGCCTTGGCCAAAGCACCAACTTCCACAACCTTTTGAGCAGCAAATGCGAGCCAAGATTTGATCTCGTCATCCAACTTGGTCTCGTTCACAAGATCGACAGCGGTGTGTTGTAGTGATGATGAGGTGGACACAACAAGCTTATCTGAATATTGTCATATTTCACATATTAATAAAAATAGTTAAGTTATTTGGTAAAAAAGAAGTGTACCGATGAACATAAATCATTGATGAAATATAGTTTTTGAATCGTATTTAACAAGCAAACTATAACTACCTTTGCCAACAATGGCCTCAAGAGACTCGAGAACTTTAAGAGATCCAGCAAGATCATTAGCCCAGATGTTCCTGCCATCAACAACTCCAGCAAACAAGTATTTGCCTGAAGGGAAGCTGGTCTTGATTAAATCAAGAGTCTTTTCACCACGAACCAAATCAAAAGTGTAACCAGCGACTCCGGGCAAGGTGGTTAGGGTTTTGAATGCATCAGCAGGAATATCAGCAAAGTAGGTGGCAATAAGAACATTAAGACCAGAGCAAGCTGATTCAAGATCTTTGTAAGCCTTGGTGAAAGCTTGCAATTGGTGGGGTTCAAGATCCTTCACAAGTGTAGCTTCATCAAACTGTATCCATGTGGCACCAGCTGCCTTCAACTCAGCAATCACTTCCCTACAAGATTATTTCTTTGTTATTGTTTGATACATTTAACAGTTTGTTTAAAGATTTAAAAAAATGATGACTTGAAGCATACTTGTAGATTGGAAGGATTTTGTCAAGAAGTGAAAGAAGATCAAAAGTTTTTTCAACACCCTTTGCGGGTTTTGATAGCAACAAGTAGCTGACTGGACCAACAAAAACGGGGACGGTATCAACACCAAGCTGCATAAAGGAAAAAACATAACCATAAGACTCTAATGCAGATAAAAATCAAATCTTTTAAATAACAGATCAAGAACACATACAGCTTTAGCCTCCTTGTATTCATTCACAGCCTTGTGAGATGCATACGAGAATTTAACTTCCGGGCCCAACTCAGGGACAATGTAATGGCTGCATATCAAAACACATCAATCATTATTTAAACATTTAATTACATACAAATATCATCAATGGCATAAACAATAAACAATAAGATTAAGAAACCAACTTACTAGTTGGTGTCAAACCACTTGGTCATTTCCATAGCAGGAACCGTAGCATTTCCTCTAGCCATTGAAAAGTAGGTATCAAACCCAATCTCAACACCGTTCCAGTTGTACCTCGGTGGGACCGCCCCGAGCATGGTGGTGGTGTCAAGAACCTGGTCATAGTAAGAGAAAGTGTTGCTGGGAATATACTTGATGCCAGCAGCAGCCATTTGTTTCCAGATAGACGATCTGAGGTCAGCAGCAACGGTCTGCAAATCCTCAGCAGTGCTCTTGCCATCCCAGAAAGATTCAAGAGCGAACTTCAACTCTCTCTTGGGGCCCATACGGGGATAACCGACAATGTGTGACGCCATTGATCTGTTCAAAATTCAAATGTTCAATCACAATTCAAATAACGCAATCAATCACACAAATAAACAGCAGTTTAAACTTGTAATTAAACTCGACCCGAAACTGTATACATCTAAAATTAAACAATTTAGATCTAACTAGTATATAAAGCTAGATTTTACAATGTAAAAGACTAAAAGTTGATTGTTTTGTTCATATTTCATAAACAAGATACATCACCAACACTAAAAGCTAAATGTTTGATTGTCTTAAAACATACCTAGCTTCAATTGCACTACATCAATCTCAACAACCATCAATATAATAATAATAATAATAACCTAATTAAATCAGTATATATATAATAAATAAATACCTAACAGATAGCCTGACTTTAGAAACCTGAAGCAGATTAAAACTTCGTTCTTTTACAGTGAAGCATAAGCTCACTGATCCAAACGGTATCATTCAACCGAATCGATTTCAATCAAAAACTAGATCTGTGGATCCCAAAACCCTAGATCTTAAACCCTTGGCTGTGAAAATGTTGATTAGAAGCCTCGCAATTGCAAGATCTAATGAAACAATTTGTTATTTACTTACTGTTTTACATTTTACTGAACCCCAATTAAACTAAACCCTAAATTGGCTAAATGTCGGTAGGGCCCACACCGATGACGTAATAAACGCAAATAAAATACGTCAGTGCACTGAAAATGAGAACAGATCACGGCTAGATCTAACTGTGAGGTTAAGAGATGTGACTGAATATAATCAGAAACGAATAATAACAATGGTAAGTTAACTACGGCGGGCGTACCTTCTCCGAAAAAAATGAGATCTGAAAGGGTTTAGGTTTATTATTCGGAGGTAGAGAGAATAATAATAATAATAATAATAATAATAATAAGGTGGACACGAGATGGAGAGGATGTGAAGAGAGGTATTTATAATGGTACGCTGGTATGGGAGTGGTAGATCTGATCGGAATTCACACTGGTGGGGCCGGTTGGCTCACGCACCTAACATAGTCGCATCACTCACACTACGCTTGTTGTTTCATTATTGTTTTAAGGCTTGGTGTCGGGAAGTGGTAGCGGTCTAGCGGCTGGCTAGTCTCGGGCTCGATAAAATTGAACCTAGTCACACCTGTTATCTATTTATCTCCAGTTTGTTTTTCTTTTTATTTTTAACAGTCTAAAAATATTTTTTTTTTTTAAATAAATTTTAACTTAATAATTTTTTTAACAAAACATTTAATGCTTTTTAACAACAAAAATTTATTTATCTTCTTTGTTCATCCAAAACACGTAGAACTCTCTCAAAATCTCATTCTTTCTATCTGAAGATAGGTTGGTACCTGATTCGGTACGGTACCGTTTACTAATCCGTGTGTGCTAGATGGGCGGTCAGATACTGCTTAGGATTAATCGGAATCGAGATTAATCGGATTGAAATTTTTATATATGTTTTTTTTTTCATATTCGTGGGCGCGTATAACATTTTATTAGCCAAAATCAAAGCATCTGGGGTCCGCCTAGCGTGTAGGATGCTTTTTACGAAGGGAAAATTCACAATATAGCCCCTTAATAATGGAAGATTTCAAATTTGTCCTCACAAAATCATTTTTATAGATTTGTTCATCTTTTAACGCATCGTCAACGATGTGTTAGGTAGTCGCCGACGCGTTAGCTAACACATAGTCAACGATGCGTTATACCTCTAATCACATAGTCAAATATGTGTTAGCCTCTTCTGTATTTTTTCAATATTATAATATCATAACTAATTTTACTTATATTTTGTTTTCTTTTATAACTTTTAATATATAAAGTTATATATAATTTCGAATATACCGTCGAGACATGTTTTATTATTTACATGTTATAATTTTTTTAAACCATGTCGGGTCAAATTAGCATTTTAATATTAATCTAACACTTCTCAGTTTTGAGAAAACTTTATGTCGATTTGTAGATAAAAGAAACACGTCTCTATGGTATGTTCAAAATTAGATCAAACTTTATATATTAAAAATTATAAAAGAAAACAAAATGTAGGTAAAATTAGTTATGATATTATAATATTAAAAAAAAACAAAGAAGAAGCTAATAGGTCTTTGACAGTCTGTTTGTATGCCTAACACATTACACATATTTAGCTATGTGTTTGGAGGTCTAACATATCGTTGACTATGTGTTCGGAGGACTAATGCATCGTTGATTATGTGTTAGTTTACTTGCCGACGGGATTACCTAATACATACCCGGCGATGCATTAAAAGAGGGGCAAATCTGAAAAAACGATTTTAAGGTGGCAAATTTAAAATATCTCACTATTTAAAAACTATTTGAGAATTTTCTCTTTTACAAAACTGCAACACACAGAAACCCACTCACGCCCAAAAACTAAAATAAAAAAAAAAATTCTCTTTTAGGCCTTGGAACGCTTATATGGCGCTCTCCCAGACTTTGATATTGGCGGTTTCTCTAATAAGGACACCGCTCCACAAAAGCCTCAAAAAACTTTGGCGAATGCCCTTTTTGGCAAAATCGCTCAGAGCCTGGGAGAAGTTTTTGGATTGTCCCCCCGACAGAAGGCGGTTATTGAATGCTTACAGTGTGCTCATGCCCAAGATTTTCTGACCGTTATCCCGATTGATGGCTTGGGCCAAAACATGTCTGCGGTCAAGAATAGGGTCATTCTTAAGTACCGTTTGATGGTCCCAATGTACCCAGAAGACGAAACATGTCCGATCTACCGTAAGGCTTGCCTGGATAAATTCGGAGAGCATGCGGTTCATTGCAAGGAGATGTCTGGGTTCAAATACCGACATGATTGGGTGCGGGACGTTCTTTGGGACATCTTAAGGCAAGCTGGGATATCAGCTAAAAAGGAAGCCCCTGTAAACTTCCTTACAAACCCCACGGAAGGGAGATCCACTCTACGACCGGCAGATTTGCTCGTCTTTGGTTGGGCCGGGGGAAAACACGCTTGTGTTGACCTCACAGGGGTATCTCCTGTAGCTGGTTTGAGGGATAATGGGTTTGTAGCTGGGCAAGCAATGAAAAGGGCTGAAACGAAGAAGGTGGAGAAACATGCTAAAGCCTGCGTAGAGAACCAACATGTTTTTGTCCCTCTGGCTCCTTGGCACCGGAAGCTATCCGTTTCCTAACCAGGGTCCAACGGGTTGTGCATAGCAATGTGTCGACTCCAAAGGAGCAGGGGTATGTCTTTAGCAGGTTAGAATTTGCAATTCAGAAAGGGGTGGCGGCGCAGCTTGTTGCCCGCCTACCTGCTATGTTTGTAACACCCCGACCAAAGGCAGATTATACATCGGGGCGCCACATATTGTTTCATTACTCGTGACACTATTGGGTGTCAATATTTAATAAATACATTCATTCGCGCACGCGCAAAGTAGACATAAGATAACATCAATCATCATAAATCAATATATTATAAATCATAATAATCGAACAGCAATAACTTGTCTTGATACATTTTAATCTAGGTCCAAAATAAAGAAAACTTCCTACGTGTCCACAAGCTCCAAAACAGCTACTGCAAACCTGAACATGTGTTAAAATAAAACGTCAAACACTTGCGTGTTGGTGAGAAATCAAGTTTAATACAATACATAGATAACAATAAATCTGCGCGCAACATGTGTATGTCTGGTTTTCAACAAGGGTGTAATCTGATCGGGACCAACTCTAAGATTCATAGACTGCCAGTGCTCACAATTGAGCTCACAAACAAGAAAGACTGTGCAAGTGTAAACAAAAGAGAAAATCATAAACGATTGTTCTCCCGTGTTCATCTAATGGTACCATGAGAACTGCGGAATAGACCGACAAGACGGTTAATGATCCACACATACAAATAAACAGCCAAGTCTACGTCCTCAACACATGGGATACTGCGCGACTAAAGTTCATAAACAAGTTTAAGACTCTAAGTTTGTATGAACACATGAACATCCCAAAACATTAAAAATAAAAAGGGATTAGGTACGAGATTACTCACTTGATAAACGGTGCGGTGAAAGATAAAGCAAGAACCAACTTTAAACAAGCACAAGTTAACCTATAATTAAAGATTATTGTTTTAACGATTTGCTTTAAGTCTTGATTATAAGTTAGCATAATTAATAAGTAAATTATTATATATAATATATATTACCGGAAAAGCAGGGCAGAACAGAGAGGAAGACGAAGGCAGAGAGAGAGGAGACGGCAGAGGAAGAACAACGGCAAGGAGGAGGTTAAATTAAGTGTTTGTGTATGATGTGTTAGGAAAAATAAGTTTATTATTTATAGGGAAACCCTAGGGAACACAATCCCTAGAAAAGGGGAAAAGATCTCAAAAAGCAAAAGATTCCAAAAGCAAAAGATATCAAAAGATATGGCAGCAGCAGGGGACAAAGGAAAAGCTGACAGGCAACAGTAAAAGCATGGGCGGTTCAGATAAAGGTACTGGTCAAGCATGGAAAAAGCAGATCTCAAAAGATAATGTCAGTCACTTTTTCTGTCAACCAATGGGGTTGGTGCGCATGCTGCGCCGAAAGTAACTTTTCAGACATAAGGCAGGTTAGGTCAACAGCACAGAAGATAAGACAACATAAAAGCAAACGGCTAGATTAAACAGAAGAAAACTCAAAGGGTTTAGCGCGAGAAGGCTCGAGCGCACGCGCGAGGACGAAGGCTGACAGAACAAACCTTAGCGCACCGCGGGAAGAACTATTATCCTTAGCGCGCCGCGGGAATAATTACCATTCTTAGCGCGCCGCGGGAAGAATTACCATTCTTAGCGCGCCGCGAGAAGAACTACCATTCTTAGCGCGCTGCGAGAAGAACTACAATTCTTAGCGCGTCGCGGGAAGAACTACCGTTCTTAGCGCGCTGCTGAGAACAGTTCGCCTCGCGTGTCGCAGGAACAACAGGTCTTCGCGCAGGCTTCCTTGTAAGGAGTCTGGCGCGTGGAGCTGCGCAGACAACCTTAGGCGGGAAGAAACAAAGGACAAGCAAAGAGTTAAGAGAAAAGGAGGTTCAAGGCGTAAGGGCGGAACGACGACAAGAGAGAAAGAAGGCGGAGAGAAGAAGAGGGACGGGACGGCGGGAAGGAAAAGAGAGGAAGAGGCGGGAAGGAAAACATAATTATTAAAAATAAAGTATAAGTATAAATAAATATTAAATCATAAAAGAAAGAGATCGGATAAGGGAAACGGGTACCTGGGTCGGGTCGGATCGGGGCAGATGTCACAATGTTGATGTAATATCTATGTTTCTTAATAAAATTCACTTGAAGTTAAAAAAAAAAAAACTAGTTTAAAGAGCATGGATATTTTATTTTTATCTTTTTATCAAATAGTTTTGATACAAACAGTCTTTAATTTAAAGGATCGTTCGTTTTAATGTGTCTAAAAATACATCAAACTTTGTATACTTTCATTTTATTCATTATTTAACTGTTTTTTTTTTATTATCTATCCTCATAACTTGGCCTACTAGACTACTAACGCTATCCGGTTAATCCCCACTCCCCCTCCATTCTTTAAGCCATCACATTGATTTTAATCCTCTTTGAAACCGTTTACCTATTTATATTAAAAAAATGCCATAACATCTCATTTATTTAAGAAATAATTCTTTAATCATTAAATAATAATTCACGAGTGCTAGGTCTTATCAAACCCGGATAACACTTAAACATGTTATAACATCTCATTTATTTGTAAAATAATTCCTTAATCATCAAACAATTATGTTTGTGGGTCATCGATCTCATCAAATCCGAATACCCATTAAACATGTTATAACATCTCATTTATTTGTGAAACTATTTTAGCATGAAGCTCTAATTTAATTATCTTTTCTATATATTATTTGTCGCCAGTCTATAAGCTTCATCACTTGTTAACTTCCGATTATCGACGCCACACACCATCATCAACCTCCATTCTCATGCACCAACACCATCGTCACATACATCAACCAACCATTTTTTCATAAGACATATTTGGGCTCATGTTTGTTTGTTTAAAAAGATAGCATGTTCGTGTGTCGTTTATGTGCATTCGTTACAAAACTAAAAAACCTACACATTTCAATTGAAAGAGTCACAACATTAAAAAATATAATTAACATAACAAACTAATATATATATATATATCAAAACAAAACCACGCTAAAAAGTAAAACAAACCTCCATAACACGGGAAGCTCAAACAATAATAATAATAATAATAATAATAATAATAATAATAATAATAATAATTGGTTTGTATAAAACAAAAGTCCCTTTGATTTAAACATTAAATTTTTGTTTTTATATCGAAATTGCAAAAAAAAACACGTGAACACATATTAGAAAAACATGTGAGCAATATTTAACTGAAAAGCAACCAATAAATTATTGTATTATTGTAATGTGATATAATATAATGTAATCCAGTTAGTTGTGGCTCAATTGTAGAATACTCACTTTATAAGTGAGAGGTAGGAAGATCAAACTTTATTACCACCAACTTACATGGGAGATATGAGGGATGACCCTGACTTGTCAGGGTTCAAGTCCTGATCACACCCGGTTTACCGGCTCCTCGCTGCCGTGCCGTTTGGCGGGCGTGGGGGTCGGGTTTTATCCGGTGAATCCCTCTACAGGTGGACCGTTAGGGGCTCCGTCCGTCCGGACTAGCGGCCGGCTCGGGCGACCTTTAGCCAATGAGGGCCGCGTACAGGGTATCCGACGTTACTTAGTTGGCCGTTCAAAAAAAATTAATATAATGTAATCCAAGATATGGTATATATATTTTTAATAGGTAATTATTTCTTTAAACGAGTCATCGATTAAATTCACTATATTATGATACACTCTCCTTTTGATACGGAAAAAACCCTCCCTTAAGGCCAACATCTGTAAACACTCACCTAAATGTACGACAGTGTGGTGAGATAAATCTCGTTTAATTTAATGATTTAATTAGTGCATTTTACATATTTGTCTAGTCTTTCATCATTATCCGGTGTCGCCTAAATTAAATTATGAAGGCATCAAACTAAATTAAGTCTCTTCTTTACCACTTCACCAACTAATTGACAACATAACATAACATGTAAATTGTCAAAAAAATATTATTTGATATAATAATAATAATTAACAATATTGTGTATGATTATTTATAGAAAAAATATTAAAACTCATAAAATGAATCAAATAGCAAATTCAAATTTTCTCACATTTTCAGTGTTTTTGAATTCTTTAGTTAAAATTAAAGACATTAAGTTAAAAGTTAAAAGTCTTAAAAAAATATCATAAACTAAAAACGAGAAGGGATGTGGTCGCCACGCGTTCTGGTGAGCGACGGTGTTTGACATTCCAAATTTCTAATCCATTGTAAATCGGTAACTTGGTAAACTTTTTAGGTAAAGTTTATTATTTTTTATGTTATTTTTGTAATAGTTAATTAAGCCATTTGATGTTGTTTAGATATTTTCAATTCATGTCATCCAAAATTATTTTAATCATAATACAATAACAGCAAACTCAAATTGATTTTCCAGGGAAAAAACTTGAAAGGTGATAAATATATTTTAATAAATATATTATTAAAATATGTTTTGAATGCTTTTCGTGTTATGGATAACATAAAATTGAGATGTATAAAGTATATCGTCGAATCAGGAGTTGGCTCGAGACTTTTTTTTTGTTCTAGTTTAGGCTGGAATTTCATTTCGTTAAGATTAATCGAGCCGGGCAAAGCTAGCTTGTTCGTTTCGAGTATGATTATTTTGGTGCAATTTAAAGTTTTTGAGTTTAAGTGTTATTTTGAACAAATTAAAAAAAATAAATAGCACATGTTTGCAAAAATTAATATAAAAAATATATTTGAGGGTTGGTGAGCATGGTCGGGCCGACGTGGTGAAGGTCCCAATAAGATGATAGATACATGATACAAGTTGAATAACATTATTTGACTTTAATATTGTTTCATTAGTGACCTCGTAGTCGGATTATTTATTGTCTCATCCTATTACGAATTTTTGGTCTTGTACAAGGTTAGAAAAGGGAGGAGAAAAGTGTATTCTCAAACAAAATAGAACGTTTAATCTTTTCTTTCTTAATAGATTATAATTACCAAAAAATGTTAAAATACAAATTGAGATAAAAATGAGAAGTGTAAGAATGATTTATGACTCAAAAAATAATAAAAAATCATAACTCAAAACATAAATAAAAAAATGAAAAAATTGCCGCCTTTTTTGTTCAAAAAAAAAAAGAAAAGAAAACGACACAATGTCGATAAAAAGTCACAAGGATGAAAATAAACAGATAAATAATAAAAAAAAACACAATAGATCGCAAAATATATCATAATGCTGAGCAAAATATAACACAATGTTTAATAATATAACATAATATTAAAAAAAAGACGCATTGACTCTATAGTTAGTCACACTTGATACCTGGTATTTCACCAGATTCCAAGATCAAATAAGAGTTTACATCCAAACATAATTGAAGTTTGCGAGATTTATAATCCCATCATAAAGTTAGCAAAACTTGGGACCTTAATGTTAGAAGGTTGAATAACTTTCTAAATGAAACTACATCACATATGGTGTCAAGTCGTTAAAATGCTTTCGTTAAGGGAACATTCTTAATAATGCTTTGACTGTCTGAATGTGCAAGTGAGCAAATGACGCTTACTACGACATTTTGAGAAACCAGGATATTAACCCGTGGTCAATTAAAGGGCCGACTTGCAATGGGTTTGAATGAATGAAACGAAGAAATGTTTTCGTCTAGTATATGCTTAAAGGTTCAAGATACAAAAGTCCACATTTAATATGACATTTTATATTTTTTGTTGAACAATAGGTAAAAGAGAAACATAGAATCGGGCCACAACAATTTGGTTACTCGCACTACACACATATTAAAGGTTGCGGTTGTCAAAAGATGATGATTCAAAGGTTCATGACCTTTAAGGTTGCATTTACCATGAATAATTATGAATTCATAAAAAAAATGTGTCTTTAAAGTAATATCATGATTCATGACCATTAAAAAGGTCACAAAGACATATTATACTAGTCATAATTTATTTTCTACACACAAATCACAACCTTTGTAACTAGGGAAGCTTAGTAAGTTTAATCGACTCTAGTTACTACCACCATACAATGTTGATAACGTATGCTACTCGTTAGTTCGTTGTATGTTGTCACTGTACCCCAAGGCATTGCTTTATTGACAGATCATTCGTTTTAAAGCAATTCTAGTATTGAGCGAAAGGTTATACCTATGGTTCAGTATTACAGGTCAATCCTAGTTCACTAATACCAATAGGCAGCAAAGGGGAAGAAGCACTACACCTAGGAATCAACAACACTAAGTTATAGTTTCAATTATCACTTTCGGTTTATTTTAATAACAAAAACAAAGTTGATTACATTTTCCCATGATTCATTTCATAGATACATCATAGAAGGCATTGCTTTATTGATAGATCATTCGTCTTAAAGCAATAAGTTATAGTTTCGATTATCACTTTCGGTTTACTTTAATAACCAAAACAAGTTAATTACATTTTCCCATGGTTTATTTCATGGATACATCATAGATCTTGTGACATCCCATATGGAATAACCAACCTTTAACTAATATCTTTACTTGAAATGAAAATTTACCATAATACTCATTAAGAGTCACAAAGAATCAAAGTTGTCACGCGCTATTCTAAGGGTATTTTAGGCATTTTCCTGATGATAACTCGCTCGCGGAACATGCTTGTCAAACTATTTGTCCGTATCTAGGCCGTTACAATCCTCGCCACCCTCATGACCTTCACATGTCCAGGCCTATAATAATGGCTATATAACCACATTCAATGAACAGTTCTCCATACTCGTCTTTCGAACATGTCAGAACCAAACAATGAGAGCAGGCAACTGTACAGTCAGCCGAGGGGCACGGGTATGCAGGCTACTTCGTCAAGTAGACCAATGGTGAACCCGAACATGCACCAGGGCTCAAGATCGCGAGGCATGGTCTCTTGCGGTGCCTGCAAGCATTTAAAAAGGAAGTGTGAAAAGGACTGCATCTTTGCCCCTTATTTTGACCCGGAACATGGAGGAGCACTATTTGCACCCATTCACAGGCTGTTTGGCGCCCGCAACCTCGCAAAGCTCTTGGAGCAAATTCCACCGTATAAACGCCACAAAGCAGTTCGGAGTCTTTATTTTGAAGCTCAGGCTAGGCAACGTGACCTTGTTGGTGGTTGTCACGCTATTGTCTTAAATTTGTCACAGCAGGTACATGCTAATACTATAGACATTCTATAACAAACATAAACATTCAAACTTATGATGTTTTTCATTGTAGGTGACATCTTTGCAGGCAGATCTAGCAAGGTTAGAAAGTGAACTAAGAACCGCGAGACTCAATGCGGTTAACACACTGCAGGGTGCACCACAACTAGAACCCGTGCTAAATAACTTCCAGCCCATGCATCCAGATGGGTCATTTGCTCCAAACAACAGTGCGGTCAACATGAACATGTTTGACCCTAACCTGAGTAACCCTGCAAGTCAAAATTCAAATGTTGCTTATGGAGAGCAGACTGTCAATCGGCCGCCAGTTACTGAACCGTATTACAACGTTGATGAGTTTTTCAACGATGTGGATGAGGACACTTTTGTGTTTCCAAATCAAATGTTTTAATCTGTATGAGTATCAAAGTTTAGTAATAAAAATAATGTTTTAATGGCTTTCTAGACATGAATCCGCATTTGTATGATTTTCTATTGTTCTACAAAGTAAGTTTTATTACTTTTTTATATAAAAGTCACCATTAAAACAACTAGAAATATGACAACTATCAGTCTATCACCACTGTTCGTCTCCATGTTCCGACGCCGGTCATATCATTCAGGCAATGTTTTTCCGACCACCTCTAGAACATTACTCAGAAAACGTGATTCATCAAGTAAAAAGCACCTCTCTATTTCAAACTAAAAGTAGTCATTGGTCGTAGTTGAAAATTATTTTTCACATAAAAACAAGTATCTGTATTCGCATATTTGATATACTTTATACATAATATCATATCTAACAGCTAGAATTTTTTTTTTTAATTTTGTAAAGAAATGGTGCTTTTGAAAAAAATATTTGTAAAAAATGGGTATTCTTTTTGTAGTTTGGTGTACCAGGGGTTTTAATCCACAGTTTCTCTCTCATTAATGTCACTGAATTTCATTTTTTTTTTCTAATTTTCATTTAATGTTTTAATTAATTTGTAACAAAGAAAAGTTTAATATGGGATTTCATTGGGTACAATTGTTTGTTTTGTTTAATAATTTGTGATATTTAATGTTTAAAAATATCTAAATACACAGCTTTGTTAAAATAAATTTGCCATACATTTCGAGGTAAATTTTAGAGTAAATCGTTCTTGTGCCATGTAAGAATTTCAATTTTTCATCTCAAAGTTCAAGAAATTTGCCATACAGAACCCGTATCCGTACCCGATTGTACCCGTACCGAAAATCAATAAAAACATGTACCAATACCCGTACCAAATTTTTTGGTACGGTACGGGTACGGGTACAAATATTGGTACGGGTGTTTCGGTACGGAACCCGTTTTTACCATTGTCTTTTTATTTCCAAATCTTCGACGATCTTGAAACTTGTACCAGTAACAAACAATCCGAATTAGTCTGGGTACCGGTACTCGTACAAGTATGTGACGGGTACCAAATTAGTATAAGTACCAAATTGTTCGCCAATTAAATGATAAAATAGTATTGACGAGCCCTAATCCGGTCGTCGACTTTAAGTGATTTGTGTGTTTGTTCGAATCTTGGATGTTATATTATTTAATATTGAAGAAACGTGTGGTACTTGTTCAATAATAACATGGTTGGATAATTTATTTTATATATTAAATATGAATAATTTCAATTAAATCCCTACATATTCCAAACATGTACAAAATACCAAACGTACCTGTACCAAAATTCAACAAAAACGAGTACCGATACCCTAGTTCATGCGACTATCAAAACTTGATCCAAGGGATGGATGTCTATGGGAGAAACCAGAAAGATTAAAATTATCCGAAGGGGCTAGGGGTAGAGTTCGGGAGAAAGTCATTTATAAAGGGTAAAATGGTAAGTTTACGTAAACTTAACATAGATCTTAAAAGGAAATCCGTCTCGGGTGCCAAAAGCATGACAATCACATGAACAATAAGAACAATATTTGCAATTTGTTGAACTTAGGAACGATAGGTGAAATATTTGCATAGCACAGAAATAACCTGTTTAATTTACTCAAAATTTCATAAAAACATAGTAGTATCAAATAAAAGTAATTTTTCCAACACGTAATACATAACATACATTATATGGATATAACTTAAATCTCTATAAACTTTATCGAGTTTATCAAAATGTAAAAATAAATGTGAATAAAACTGCTATTTGGATAGTATTACCAAAAAAAATATTAAATGTCAAATGAAAACGAAAAAAGAAAAAGAGAAAAAAAAAATAAATTTATAAGATATGAGGAAAGGGATCCATGGTTTGAAACCCCTGATATGCTAAAATACAAACAATTAAAAATTGAAAAACCATTCATTCTTACAAATACTTTTTCAAAGACACCATTTTTACAAAACTTTACATATAATTTTTAAAGCTTCACCAATTATCATTTTCCTGGTGATCCTTTTTTTTCCAAATTCAAAGCTTTGTCATCCAAACATGACCTTTTTTTTCCTGTCAAGAATTGTTTTTTTTTAAAACAAGTTTAACAAGATCATACCCGACTACAATTATCGTGTGGCAATTTTACCCTTAAATCACAAGGAAAAAAAATGTTTATGATGCACAAGTAAAATTAAATAAAATAAAGAAACTCATTCATGTACAACCGTACAAGGCACCTCTTTTAAGCTAAAAGTAGTCATGGTCGTAGTTGAAAAGTGTTAATTAACATAAAAACAAGTAACCGTATCCGCACATCATGAGTTTCAAACCATCAATTCTCACAAAATGCAATTTATTTCTTATTATTTCAATTCATTTAACATATAAATTAGTTTTTATTTAATAACTTGTAATGATATTAAAAAAATCTAAATACACAAAAACTTGTCATACATTTCGATCTAAATTTTAGAGTACATTATCCTAGTGCTATGGAAGAATTACACCTTTCGCAATTAAGTTCGAGATATAAAGCATATTATCCCTGTTAATGCGACTGTCAAGTTTTTTTGTCCCAGGGATGAATGTCCGCGAGAGAAAGATAAAATCAGGATTGCGAGGTCATCACTCATTTTCAGGGTTTACATGGTTTTTGTATTAAGCGTGAGCGTGACAGTCACGTGACCAGTAGAGACGCCATGCGTAATTTCTCGAACTTGGGGACAAAAAAGGTGAAATTTTGCGTAGCACAAGGACGAACCATTCAATTTACTTAAAATTTTACCGAAAATAGAGTTGTATCTAAGATAAAGTATTTTTCTAAACACGTAATATAAAACAACTTTATTTGGATACAAATTAGATTTCAATATAACTTATATCAAAATGCAGACAAATTTTTTTACAACATTGCATATTTAGAAATATATAAAAATACTTCCACAAAAAACTAAATTATATGTTAAATGAAAATGAAAAAATGAAAAAAAAAACATAAATTTTATGAGATTCAAGGAAGGAAACTAAGATACAAACAAACAAAAAGCCATCCATTTTTACAAATACTTTTTCAAAAGATACCAATTTAAAAAAAAATAAAATAAAATTATTGGCTAGAGATTATATTTAAAACTTTACTAATTATCTTTTTTAAAGGTCCGCTTTTTTTTTTCAAATTCAAAGCTATAGGTTCGTCATCAAAACATGTTTTTTTCTTCAAAGATGGCATTTAAAATAAAAATATGATCTTTCAGACTCGTACCTGGCATATCAGCACGTCTAATCCACAAGGAAGTGATGAAGGTACACCAAGCTGCATTCAAGGAAATATGTCAAACAATATTAATAATTTTAATTGTGTCGTATTGGATACAATACAAATATGATCTCTCAAAAGATCCGACTTACCATAAGTTTATAAGTGACATACCACTCCCAACCGAAGTAATGAATAAGATGTCAACCCAAATCCAACAAGTGCATTCTTCCAAACTCCACTCTGTCAGAGTACATTCATAACTGTAATATTAAGAATACAAATGTACACAAATAAACAGAATTGTGTTTTCAAACAAAAACCTGAAGCACTCTTCCACCATCAATAAAAGAGTGAATAAATAGAACTCTCTTATTAAAAAATTATTCCAACCCAAAGTGGCTCTACCGATGAGTAAACAGCCCTGAAAAAGCATGATAGGAACCTGCAGTATCAGCATCTGGTTTTAATGAAAGTAGCAGCCCAGCTCCAAACATTGAATGACTATATTTCAAAGGTATTAACAAATAATGTATGTTTCACAGCAATAACTGAAACCTGAGTGATTGCCCCAAAGCTTCCAAGAGTGATATTGGGAATGAAAAAGCATACCTTCACCAAAATCTCCAAACGGTTCCTACTTAGAGGCTGTTTGGCAAGTGCTGAACCAGTAAGAGGTCTGAATGATTAAGAGACTCTGAGTCAGTAAGTGCTGAATCAGTAAGTGCTACTTGGTTGGACTTCTGAATGACTGTGCAGAATGACTATTTTACCCCTTTGAACTATTGTGTGTTGAATTAAATATATCTGTTTTATCAGAGCTCTTAATAATTATACTAAATGACCACACTTTTATTATAATCAACCAAAATACATCTTAAACAAACTTTCACGATAATCAACCAATATGCATCTCAAAAATGGTTCTCCAAGACATCGGCGCAAATAACTTAAACGACAACTTAGATATACAATGTTACTCTATATTAATTATAAATGAACAATCAACAAACAACTAAAAGACTTTTTTTTATATATAATAAATGTATTATAAACATTAATTTAAACACATTCCACAAATATGCAGATTAGACCCAAAGTCTTGTGTGTTCCGATGTTCTTCCGAGCACTTGATCTTTCGCCATATGACTCCATTATTGAAACTTCACCTAAGCGTTTGCTAACTCTGCCGCAACGTCAACGTTCCTTATATGCTCATACCATCCGATTCTTTATAGTGACTTGGTATCCGCTCGAGCCATAAACTTGATCTTCAATCATCAAGACAAACATAAGCATTCCGTAAGGGTATTCATACTACAACCACAGATTTTCTTTTTACAGCAAACTTGTTAGCTCGTTCCCTCACAGCTGCCAAAAAACACATATACAACTATAATACACCATATAATTCAATACTTCATTTTAATTTACAGTTAGAAATCATCCCAACATGAGTTCTATCATTTGAATCCTAATTGTACAAAAACGAACGAGTTATATAGTGGAAAACTGTAAATCTGAAAAGTAGTTAACTACAAATAACCTCTTAAGGGTTACCGCTATATAAAAGCACGCCACACGGGTTCTACGTTGATTTCCCATAATTTTGTTACTATAAACTTTCAGTTTGAAGACAGACTCGCGCAGTTGTAGCAATTTAATGTTTACCTCACTTACAGTAAGTGTTTCACTTCAAGCTAAAAATCTGAGTAAAATAGACTCTTAGAGGCTTCTACCGATATAAAATTCGCCCCAAACGGACTTCAAGTTAATTAACTAAGAATTAATAAAAGACAATTAAACTATGAGCATAAGCTGAATTTTCAGTTTCAAGACAGATTTGCGATGCAGTAGTAATTTAATGTTTACACCCACTTGAAGTGGGTATTTCGCTTCAAACTAAAAATCTGAGTAATATATACTTGTAGAGCTTTCTTTTGATATAAAATACGACCCAAACGAGCATAGGGTTAATTTACCATGAATTTTTAAAAGATGGTTAATTTCTTGAAATAAGCTGAATTTTCAGCACTTGGGTCATTCGACCCAGTAACCATATACACCCCCTTTTTCATGACTTTAACTACCGGAACACCATAAAACATTGTGTTATTGATATGTAAATTCATACGCTATAGTTTAGTGCAAAAACCTCAAAGATTATATTTGTAAGTTAGAGTCACTAACCTAATAAATTGTTTGTTTGTAACTCAAACTCTTTTAATCGATTTGCTCATGATCCTTTACCATCTTGCCCTTCTCATGAATGAAAGATCCTATAATAATTACCTTCATGCATGTGTAATGCATTAATGAGCGAGTAATACATCATACATTTGTTTGCGTTCATTAACCCGTGAACATTTTTTACTACATCCAATTGCTCATACTAACATTCATAAGACATTTAAGTTAAGCATTTCCACAAACACTTGGTGAGCCTAAAGTTTGTCTAACATAATTAACCACTTTCAAGTCAACATACAGCCCAATTTTTAATTAAACGGTTAACTAACACATTATGATTCATCAACAACGCTTAACAACTAACAACAAATAGTTATTTAGGGATCAAGTAGACTTATAAAAGACTCAAAATCAATATTTAAGTACTTATATCAGCATTTTATCATTATCATATCCATCTTTATAACAAATCACAACATAAATTAGATTTGTGTTCTAACTTAACCCAAAAATTCTGCAGCCCGCCCTTAACATCTTCCCGAACAACCCGAAACCCAAAAAAATAACCCGAAGAATACCCCTAAAGCCCTAATCTCTAGAACTAAGCCCTAATATCTAACAGTTATAAACAATCCTATCAATCTAATTAATCGATGTTATAAAATATAAACACTATAAATGCTTAGTAGATGGGAGAACAAAGAATGGCTCATCAATTTCGAAAGTAAAATTCGTACATTGGCCCTAATCTCTAGAACTAAGCCCTAATATCTAACAGTTATAAACAATCCTATCAATCTAATTAATCGTCTTTTTTCTACTGAACGAATCCGAGGTTGAAATTTTCATTCAGAGGTTCCATGAGATGCAGCCAAACGCTCTTAATCTGAGCAATCTGAGCGAATCAGACATTGGCATCTGAATGAAACCATTCAGACCCCAAACAAACACCCCCTTAATATGTTACCCAAAAAGTCAAATAGCCGAAAAGTTTATCCATTAGAGCTTTACATAAACAGGCTCAACTTTTTATGGTCCAAGATGTTCCATAAGCTAAAAAGAGACAACTTGAAAGTTATTATATGTTGACCCGACTGGAGAAAGAAAAGGTTGACTGCCGCATGCACAATGAAAAAATCAATGTTTTTGTATTTAAAGTTTTGGAAATAGTACAGAACAGATTTTTCCAGCAAATAAGCAATCTAAAGAGTTATGTTTGTAACTTTGTATTCAACATTCAAGTGAGAAGTGACACTGTATACTTCCAGACGATGACACCTATAACAACTTTGGTTGGTCACTCATGCGTGTTACTTCCCTCAGACCATCGTTAAACTTTTATGTTTATAAGTTATAAACATTATATAGAATTTCTTACAATACTAAAGCCTTAATAAATTACACCTCGTGAGATTTAAATTAAATAAAACGTTAATGAACAACCAAATGTTAATAATTTCAACTATTCGAGTAACTATTAGTCTATTAAGCTAAATGTACAATAATATTTATCCAGTAACTCAAAGAATCATAAAGCCTTGTTTATATAAATCAAATAAGTAACAAGATTGGTTTTAAGTTGTGATAGGGTTTTACCATGTAATTCTTGCTGAAATCTAAGTAAAATTAAGATTTTGAAGCAACAAATTTAACAAATTTACAATGAAGGATTGCCAGGCTTACAAATCCACAAATAGGTTAAAAGGTTGAAGAAATGGGAGAAAGTAACTTACACGACAGTGGAAGCGAGATTTTTTTAAGTCCACGATGTGCGAATCGAACAGAAGACCAGATAACCATGTTCATGTGGCAGTGGATGATATATTTGATCGGAGAAGCTGGGGTTTAGGATGAGAGCCAACAGATTTTATAAAAACTCAAAAAAGATTTTATAAACAGCTAATGGTTTTTATAAAAGAACTTAAAACATGTTCATATAAATAAACAAAGAAAATCCAGAAGGAATGTTCCTAAAAAAGTAGATTAAAACAAAACTAAGTCAAACATGAGGAAGATACCTAACACTTTGAGAAAAAAAAGGCTCTTTTACTATTGCAAGTTAAGATGCCTTGCAAATCTTCTATTTAAAAATATTTGCTTCCAACACTTTGACTAACACTCCATAATGAAAAATTCAAAAACACTAGACCATATTCTTGAGTGATCAATTCCTATATACTTTGGAATAGAAATCCCAATATAAGAAGCAAGAGAAGAAAAGATCAAGTGAGCCAAATTTCATACCATTCTTCCTTCCACTTGAAAAACATTTGTAATAGGTGATCACTTCCTTAATAGTGAGAAGTCAGTTAGCTTCCAGAAGATTAACAGGAAAAGTTGTGGACCCGAGGTTGACCTTAGTTCTCTTTTGCAGGTCTAACTTTTTGGCGAGCAAGAAGAGAAGTTATTTACCTGGCATTTGGACCAGGTTTTTTCATGATAGTTGTTTGCATGTTTAAAATACTTATGACGCCCATGAAGAAATTTTGCTTCAGTTATGAGCAAACCTTACAATTTCAATAAACTTTCATATATTTTCTTGTCTGTCTTGTTGGATACCGTAAGTATTCATTACATTTTCCGTAACTAACAAGTGTTCATTACATTTCATGCAACTGAAAAGGTTAGGGATTTTAAGGAGGCACATTAGATTTCTCTTAAGATATGTCTAGGCATCTTGGCTTGTCCTACCACTTTTAGTTGCTTCCTAGGCTGTTCGTGTCCAATATCTGTCATCCTCATTTCCTTCTCATTCTACTACTAGTATGTACTTTATTTTTGTTCTTACTTATGAAAAAAAAGGTTTGTTGAGTCGGGTCTCATTAGATGCAGCCTCTCCGTCTTCTGGATTGAGGTTACGTTTATCCCGTCTCATTCTCCCCAGACCCTACCTACAGATGGGACTTTACTAGGTATGTTTGTTTTTGGGAGAAAGAGACATGTAACATTTCTTATCACCTGCTTATTCTTATCACCTAGTTACGTGTCTAAGACGTTAATGATCACATTACTCAACGAGACAGCTGGCAAACAAGATGAAAAATCAAACCTTTGATGGCTTATACAATGTGAACGCAAAATAATCATGTGTTACGCAGTAATATCAACCAAAAATAGATGTATTCAACCCACCCCTTACGTGAGCGTTGAAATAGTGCAACAAACTTCTCAATTACGATAAAATTTCCAGCATATCATTTTAAGCTTTTGTAATCATATTTCACTCTCAGATTCACCATCTTATCCCTCTACGCTTTCATGATTTTCCACTTCAGTAATATTACCATTTAACACACCATTAAACTAATTAGAATCTATATGTGACTAGCATGAACAAAGAAAACATACTATATTAACAAAAATATGGAATTGAAAAATCAATTGACAAAGAGATTACCTTAATCAGAAATAAGTGAGACGTCATTGTCGGTGGGTTTGCCAGAGGCCCATTTTAGCATTCCACTCAATGCATCACTGTCATCCACCGCCTAGAGCCACGTCAGAATCTTCGGCTAAAGCTTACCCTTTTTCTATATAAGCCATAGCTTCAATGTATCTGAGTATCCCCCTCCGAACTCTTCCTTTACACTTCACCATGAGAAACTGGTTTCTGGCTGAGCCTGAGGTTAAACCAATTGATGACTTTGCAGGGAGTTTCACTGATATATGGCGGCACATGAGGGTTTTGATGGTCATTCCACCATTGACAATTGCTCTGTACATTTGTGTCGTGATGTCCCTAATGATGTTCATTGAAAGAGTGTACATGACTGTTGTGGTTATTTTGGTAAAAATTATGGGCAAGAAAAGATACACTCGGAATAAGTTGGAAGCCCTGAAAGAAGATTTAGAGCAGAACAGACGTTACCCCATGGTTCTGGTTCAAATACCGATGTACAATGAAAAAGAGGTACACATATTTAATTTAATAAATGGATTATGTCTGCTCGGTGCATATACTTCATAGAATAATTAGAGAAATTAAAAGGCTGGAAATTATGTCATCATATTATTGTTAAAAGCTTTACGGATAATTTTGACAGTGACAAACAACATAAGAAAGATGGCTTAGCGATGAATATCTAGAATTCCCATAAAAAGCTCTAGAAAATATACTATTAAGTTGATATTTTAATGTTTGTGAAAAATATAAGATTTAGCTTACTTCCATCCAATACACCATCTAACTTACATTCTATTCAGGTCTACAAACTCTCCATCGGATCTGTGTGTTCCCTCACATGGCCATCCGATCGTCTCATTGTTCAGGTTCTTGATGACTCCACCAATCAATTCCTAAGAGTACCCTCCCCCTCTCTACACTTAAAAGATAAAATTATCTATTTGCTAAGTGAATTAGTAATTATATGCAGAAACTGGTGAAATCGGAGTGCAAAAAGTGGATAGAGAGAGGAGTGAATGTCAAATATGAAACCAGAAACAACAGAAATCCGTGAAGGTTTAAATAAATATTATGTGACCGATTGTGAATTTGTAGTCATATTCGATGCAGATTTCCAACCAGATAAAGATTTTCTTTGGAGAAGTGTACCTTATCTTCTTGAAAATCCAGAACTGGCTTTGGTACAGGCGAGATGGAAATTCGGTAAAGCTTACTAACTCCTCTCATATTCCCTATTTTACCCCTACCCAATCGAGATATACACTCACTTATCACGGTTATTTTAGATTATAAGCAGAAGCCCTAAAAGCAGATGTGTTATTAGGATTATTATTGGCCTAAAAGTGGCATAATAAGTAGGATGAATGAATTAGGTGAAATTAGAGTAGTAAGGTATGGATAGTAATGAAAATGTGAAATAAAGTAAGATCAATGAGCATATGAATGGTGATTGCAAGGGACAGCCAGCCTTACCGACTGATTGTTGCAGGAATAAGTGATTCAAATGCTCTAACGATTCATTATACTGAGTGTATCTGTTCTTGCCCGCAATTATTCACCAACGATCAGTTTCTAATGATTTTGATTGACAATGAATGTATATATTGAAGGCAGCTATGCCTTAAATAGGAGGAGGAAGATGATGATGATGCTTCTAGCGGTGCACTGACAAAGGATAGTGCGTGTCATTTTAGCTTTTCAGGTGTGAAACAACTGATTCGGTTTGGTTTGGTTTGGTTCTACATTTACTCGTATACTGCTAAATTCCTCGATCACTTAAAAAAAAAGACATTCTCTACACTTCTTGATACCACCCGACTACTAGCTTTTTGATAAATTAGTCTGTTAGCTAAAGTTTCATAACAACAAACCAAGCATCTACTCGATTTATGTCTTCAGTTATATTCACTTATCTGGTTAAGTATAATGGAATAAGATTACTAAATAACTACTTCAACAAGCTTAGTTCACCATATTAGTTAGACCATCCCACCCTTTGGCGTTTTGTGATACGTAACGCCCGAGTCAACAATGAGACTTTTTTTTACAGATGCAATATGTCTTAGTGTTTCGGATATAACCTTTAGGATTGTGATTCCGTTTTTTTTATCATAAAGAAAATCAATTACTGTGAAAGGAGAATGGGAGATAAACGAGGACATTCGAAGAAGAGAGGGTAGAAAGAGGGTGTTTCCGCTTGACACTGGTCGTTTGAGCAAATCAACGTGGGGGTGGGGGGGGGGCTTATAAACGCGATGCCATGGTTGAACAACGGTAGAGTCCAGAGACCAGAGTTAAACGAGACATTCAACAAAGCTTTTTTCTTTATTTGATATTAAGTTATGGCTTTAGGTATGTTAAAGTGAAAGGAGACGAGGAAAGAAAGAAAAGTGAAGAGATTGTCTTCGGAACAAGTTGAGCGAAATATTATCACGAACGCATTGTATGGGAAAATTTACCCTTATACCACAATCACCACCACGTTTTATGACTTTAGTGATTATAGTGGTGGGCTTAAGATTTTTTGTCCCACTGATGCCGACATTTTAATACTCTAATGTTTGCTATTAACTCGATTTAGAATTTTCTCATATTTCAAGTTAAACCAAATCATCATAATTAGAAAAACACATATACATAAATACAATGTCGTCATAAAAGAAAATTATTACTTTTTTTTATTGTTCGCTACCATCTTTCATTTTCTGAAAACGATTGCTTACATTATTTAGAGCCATTGTAAAATAAATCTGTTTTCAATATAACAAATGTTGCGATTTGTTCCAATAATCAGTAATTCAGTTACGTAAATATGAATTCACAGGGTTCATTAAAATTAAAAAGATATCTACAAATAGCTGCCCCAATCACTGGCGAAGCTTCACTGCCCCCCCCCCCCCCCTTTTTTTTGCCAGTAGTGTAAATTTACCCGTTTTCGACCGAAAATTTTTATACGTAGTGTAAGTTTAGAATTTTTCGATCGAAAATTTGAGCCCAGATCCACCTCGTTTGTGAAATTTTGTATACATTTTGAGCTCGGCCCCCCGGTGCCTCGGTCCAAGCTTCGCCACTGACCCCAATGATAACTTCAATAACCAATAGACCAACACACCGAGTCAAAATCTGCATACACATAAGCAACTAATATGTTTCTTCACTAAAACAATTGTCAAAAATAAATATATAACTTATATCATGAAGTTCTTGTTTTTCAAAACAAGTAAAAGAAACATGTGTAATTAAAATATTTTTTTCAAAACAATATCATATTATTTAACAACTTTGAATTAATCTGAAGAGTACACCAATTTTTATAATCTTCATTATATTTTAATAAAACCACACAGATCTAAGAATTAGTAAACTTCATTTACTTAAAAAAGTTACTTCCCTCCTTAGGGTTGTAAACAACTAAACAAGTCAAGGCTCTCGCAAGCTAACTTAAGACAAGTATACTAAGATTACTAACACTTTGAGTCGATCCACGCTAAAACGAGCTCAATCTAAGTTCATACCTTAATCGAGCTCATTTAATAAGCAAGTTTAGAATTATGCTTTATACAACTATATTAAAGTTATAATATATGTTCAATACATAACCAATTTAAATGGAAAACTCATGATAGATTCAACAAAATATATTTAGAAAAGAAACACGTTGCGTAATATACATAAGAGTTCAAGTCGTAAGTGCCGGAACAAACATAACTAACCACACAAGAAGTCAATCATCACAAGAGCAAACCATATGTAGAATTCTAATGTTCACAATCTTCACTTCAAAACACTGCAAGTTGAATAGTCAACTCAAAGTCAATTTATGTGTAGTAGAAACAACTAAAGCAAAGGAATAGAACTTTTACTTGTATAAATAGGCTGCAATTCCCAGAATTATACACAGTAATATAATATCAATACAGAAGTTCCTGCTCGACCTCAACTGCCACACAAAAATAAACAAAAAAGAAAAAAATCAAGTTAGATCTAATCCATGAAAAACGCAATAATAATAATAATCTTAATTTCCCACTTAATCACCTGATTAACAGTATGCTTAAGTCTAACATTGGTATTCTTAAGGTCAGAAGTCGCCTGACCCACCTGAAAAAACAAAATTAAAAAGCACATTTAAAAAAACGTATACGTATATTGTTTGAAATAACAATAGGAATGAGTGAAAAAAAGTTTAAACCTTATCGTCTATTTCATCCATCAATGGAACTTGCCTGTCTACTTCCTGCATAGATTATGAAATATAAAAACTTAATCTTGACAGTTATGTAACTTTTTCAATGGAAGATGCAGGTTAAGTACAAGATAACAAACCTCATTCATGTCTTGTGCCATGTTTTTCAAAGTATCTAGACCTTCTGATATCATATCCAATCCTTGATCCTATACACAATTAAAAAATAACACATGAAACTCAGTAAAGCTATTTTGTATTGATAGCAATTTCGACCAATAACTGAATAACCGGTACATAGTTACATACCTGCTTCATTTTTCTCATTTCAAATTCGTTTCTGAATTGGCTGGACTCTTCACTTTGCTGGAAGTATTCATCATCAAATCGTCAATCTATGAAATTCATGTATCACATGAATCGTTAACATATGAATTAAAAGAAACCAAGAACTAAAGAATCTGAGAATATGCAATATTCACCTGAATCAAAATTGATATTATTTTTACGAGAAGCTGAAGCAGCCCAGCCTCCAGTCTGTTTGGGTGCAGCACCGCCACCATCAGGTATCGCTTGAATCCTATCGGGAAGTGCCTGAACCAAATCATTACGAGCTGCAAATTCTTCTGGAGAAAGCCCTTTCACCTGTTATAGCTTTGATATCAAAAGCTTGATTCAAGTACTTAATCACAATCAAAGTCCCCCCCAAATACGACACAAAATACTTTATGTGGATTGATTGACATACGAATCTCACCAAAAATGATGCATTTACATCTGCATTTTATTCTTTTTCATTGAAATCATTTCAAATCATCTTAATCTCTAGCTACAAGGGAACAAATTGTAATTAACCAAACAGCCTCCACCAGATTAAGCACAACCCAAAACTTTAGAACAACAAGAAAAGAATTTAAATATGCTGTCTGCTGTTAGTTGGGTATATGAAGAAACACTAAGTGACCCGGTACAGATTATAGATAATCTGGGGGTTAAGTAATGTTTCCCACGAATGAGGTCTAGCTGAGAAGGCTGTTCTTCAGGAGACCTGCAAAACAAACACCGTAAGCTCGTCACTGAGAAGGGGGGGGGTTCCTCCTTGTGACCACCCTCCGGCGTGAGAATCAGACTAGGTTGCTCTGAATATAAGTGTATATTAAGAGATTGCTAGATAACTGGATAGCCGATGATCTTACCATTCCAAGATGTTGGAGTATTTATAGCCGAAGGTAGGTTTCCAAGCAGGTACAGCCGGCTGAATAGTATTCCTGTTCTACCAACAGTGGACTATGCACAGGCCATACTGGTTGGTGGGTAGGTTACGGCCAACAGTGACAAAGTCGGCTGCACTATTCCACCAACTGTAGATTATGCACGTCCCACCTACTGTGGATTGTACGCAGGCCATGCTGGTTGGTGAAAAGGTTACGGCCAATAGTAACACTATTCCAACTGTAGGCTGTGCATGTCCCACAGTAAGGGTTGGTGAGTAGGCAGCGGCTAATAGTGACAAACAGTACTAGAGGGTGCTCCTCCTCGTACTGTTGTCGGTGAGCTGTCACCCTGTGATTGGCTCATGGGTGGTTCTGGTCAGATCGTCTGTCCTATCCATACCTTGGTAGGTATAGTACAAAAGATCTTTCAGAATCATAGACTGGCTCATTTAGGCGGGATTGTTCCCGCCTTGCTCATTCCTTCATGTGACTACTGAAGTATCCATTGTCTTGTGCGTGTAGCCCTGCTGTCTGCGGGTAGCCTTCCCTGATGGCTTGTATCCGCAACTGCGGGAACAGGCGGGGTACTTCACCATTGGGAGGCTTTCCCTGCGTGTACAGCTTGCGTACTGCGCGTAAGGTTCTATGAGCATGGTGGGTCCTGCGGGAGCAGATGGTCTTTGCGCAGACGTCCCTGTTCAAGGTGAGTCTTGCGGGACCAACTGGGCTCTGCTGGGACCTACCTCTTCAAGTCCCCCCAGTCCAATGTTCTTCTCATGAATGTTCAATAAAGTGAGGTGAACTTTTGGACTTTAAGCAAGGGGTTTTGAAAAGGTTTAGTTTTAAGGTTCTCCGTGGGGATTCTTCCCGCGGATTTCCTAATGTCACTTGCAAAAATTCCCGATTTTTTTGCTTGATCTTTGGGTATGATGCGGGTAGGTATGTAACCTTCTCGCAAGTCAGGAGCGTTGAGTCTCACTTGTGTGGATTCTCCTTGAGGTTTTAGTGGTTTTGAACATAGTGATCAATTATGTTTAAACCACCAATTCCATCCTGGAGTCTCAAGACAATGTATTTCTCGACGTTCCTGCTATGCGGGGATGTTATTTCCGTTTCCACAAGCATTGCCCAAAAGATCCTTCTTGGTTTCAATTCCCTGCGGAGCGCTAGGTATGTGAAGGGTTTTGCCTTAACACTGTACCCGCGCTCGTCTTACAGTTACTTTACTTTCAAGGTACCCCTGGCGTCAATTCCCTGCGGGTGCTAGGTATGTGGAGGGTTTTGCCCTAACACTGTACCCGCACCCGCCTTATAGTTACTTTGTTGCCGGGGTTTTCTTGGCTTCAATTCCCTGCGGGTGCTAGGTATGTGAAGGGTTTTGCCCGAACACTGTACCCGCATCTGTCTTATGGTTACTTGGTTGCCAAGGTAAGGGGTATTATCCCGCTTACTTTTGAATCTTTTTGAATTTTGAATTTTGAAATTCGAAAGGTTGGTAAGGATAAGAACAGTCCAGACATCTGAAACGTCGTGCGACGGTTTCTTCTGACTGTGTCAGGACGTGCAGGAAGTTATGGTGACGTGACAGAACATGGTCATTCCCGTCGCTTTTTCAGGCGCGTGGGCACGATTTTTCGGGCGCGTGGCCGCGAAATTACTGGCACGCGTCCTGTCAACAGCTGTTGCCAGCTTGCTTTTTGCCACGTGTCATAGTTTCATTGCACCTTCGATTTCTCTCTCCTCCGCATTAAATTCACCGCATTAATTGCGATTACTATATAAAGGGGGAGAGGGTTATTTGCAATTCACACTTTTCACTCTTCTCTTCATCTTTAAGGCGATTTCCGGCGAATACTCCTTTATTTAATCGAGCATTCTCTCGAAATCGTTCTCTTCTTCCTCTGCAAGATGTCTTCACGTGATGCTGAAGATGTGGCCGACGACAGGAGTACTGCTGGCGAGTGCCAGTGTGCTCTGCCCGGCGATCAGTACCGGTATGTTGTCAGGAAGTTCATGCTCGATCCCCTCGAGCCTGAGTTTCCTGAATCCCACCAGACCGTGTACGATGCCCCCAGAGGCAAGATCGGGGTTTATGCTGCATTTTTTGTCTATGGGAATCTTAGATTCCCATTGACAAAATTTGTTTACCGTGTCCTTGAGAGGCACGGTGTTCATTTGACCGAGCTGCACCCTATGGCTGTCGCCAAGATTCGCCATTTTGAGTGGGTGTGCCGGATTTTGGGCATCGAGCCCCATGTGGACCGCCTGATGACCTTCTATACCTGGAGGTGCATCCAGGGGTGGTACACCCTGACAACCCGTATCAAGGGTTTAAAGATTTGTGCGACCGAGCGCAGTCTCCGATCGTGGAAGCGGGAGTTCTTCTACATATCCGCCCGCGCCGTCCCCCTTGCCATGAAGTTTAAAAATGGCCAAGCAATTCCGAGCCTTCACGCCCCCAACTACCAGGAGGCGGAATGGTTCTCGAAGATATCCCTGGTCCAATCTCCGGTTTACCGGTTTGCGGAGTCCGGGATGGTGATGCTGGGGATGAGCCGGGTGTGGAAGGAGGCGTCTCAGGTTCCCATCCTTCTCGAATACGGTTTGAACTCTACTCCTTATGGTATGTCTTGTCTTTCTTGCTGATATGAGTTTATCTTCTAACTGTTTCTTTTCTCTTAGAGGGGAACAATTTGGAGTCGCTCCTGTACCCGCGGGAAGCTGACGATCCTGTGCGGATGGGTACTCGTGTTCTTGATGAGAACGAGTTGCCCATCCTGGAGCAAACAGCGGATCGGTTTGTGGAGGTTTATCCGCTGGGCCACGAGATCCTGAGCCACCGGCGGCCAGGTAAGGCGTTATTCTCCCCTCCACCCCTCAGTGCTGTACCCGCTGCTGGAATTCCTTACACCCTGTCTTCTTCTGAGGAATCCGCAGATGGTCCTTCGTTAGTGCGGAAGAAGCGGACTGCCGGCGGGAAAGGGAAGGAGAAGGCGGCCTCCACAGCCGATCCAGTGCTCCTATCTGACACTGAGTCAGATAGTGAAGAGGCGGGGGGGAAGCCCGGTGGTGAGAAGACCACTGTTCCGGAGGCTACGACTGTTACCTCTGGAGAACCAATGACAACCACGGTGACCGGCATCAAGAGACCGGCTCCATCGGGTTCGTCCCCGCCCGTGCGTACATTCAAGCGGAAGAAACCCTGTAAGTACAACTCTTAGCTTTTATTTTCATAGTTTAATCTTCAAGTCTTTTTAACACTTTTCTTCTTTACGCAGGTGTGGATGTTGGCGCATTCCAGGGTGAGGGGCCGAGTACAACCTCTCCGCCAATGACGGTAGGCTTGGTCAGCCTACCTGAGGCGTCGACCCAGGCGCGTGCGCCTGCTTCCGCTGGTTCAGTTGCTCATTCTGAGCCGACTGTTCCAGCCGAGATGACGTCACCGCCGGCGGTGAGTGCAATTTTTACAGCATCGTTCACCGAGCCGGCGGTTACTGTTGCTGCTGACTCTTCGGCGGCGACGGACACCATGCCTCCGCCATCGACTGCGGCGGAAACCATGCCGCCTCCGCCATCGGCCTCGACGGCTGGACCTTCAGGTACGCGCGGGGCTTCTCGCCGATCTTTGCTACCTTCCCATCTGCCTGACCTTTTGGATGGATTTCCCTTAGGTTCAGGTGATGGGTTCGGTGGCTATCGGCCTGTGATCGACCCTACAGGTGCGTAGGGTTCTTTTGTCCTTTATGTAATTTTTATCATCTTTTCCTAACTGCTTTGTTTCTTTTGCAGTGTCGGATTCCAATGAAGTGTATGTTCCAAGATGGAACATACGCCGAGGAGCAACCCTTCGTACACCTGTGGAGTGCGTGGACTGGGCTCGCCACGCTGCTCCCCATGGTGCGTTGGGGGAAGCCATGGTTAGCTACCAGGAGGGTAGGCTAACCAACGAGCTTCGGGTTCTCCTGGCCCGGATGCAGCCACGCGTCGAGCTGCTTTGTCGTGAAAACGACAAGTTGAAAGCAACTCGTGTTAAAGAAATATCTCAGGCGCGTGCTCTCCGGGAGGAGAACCAAAAACTGACCGCAGTATCTGCGGAGAAGGAGAAGGCCTTCAAGGCCCTCGAGGTTGAGGTTCAGGCGCGACTCGAGGCCCGCTCCAAGGCTGCCCAAGCTGTTAACGAACAGCTTCGGCTAGCTAAGGAGACTGCGAGGAACGCGACCGAGAGGGCCACCAAGGCTGAAGCTGTTGCTGAGCCTCTCCGCCTGGAGAATGAAGAACTTAAAGCTAAGTTAGAGGCTCTTCAACAGGCTCATGATGCCTTGGCTATGGAGGATGCGAAGAAGCTTCAAGAGATCCTGGACCAGAGGGGTGTGCTTGCGCAGACCGAGCGGAAGCTTAAGGGCGTTGAAGAGGCCGCTGCAAAGGATGTGCTTCTCGCCAATCTTAATAAGAACGAAGCTGAACGCGCCTGCACCCAAGCTCTGGCTGCCAAGGAATGGCTTCTTCGAGAAGCGTTGCCTCAGGTATTTTAGCTTTATGTCGTCACGCTTTCCTTTGTAGAATAGTTCTTATACTTGTACATTTTTTGTAGGTTGTGCATCGGGTCTTTTCAGAGACATCTTACGACGATGCTATGAGCGCAGCTCTCAACGCTTCTCATGAGGATGGGGAACGGACCGGCTTCCTGCTTGGTCTAGGGTTTGCTGAGAAAGGCGTTCCGCCTTCCAACTTCCCTCTGTATAATGCGGATACCGAAACTATTTATGACCAAGCAGTGAACCATTATGCTGCCTTCCCGCATCCGGTGGTGGAGAAGGTAAATGAAATTGCTGCTGCTGATGATGGGCTTGCTGTCCTTAGAGCTTTCCTTGAACCGTCACACTCTGCTGATGGTGCGGGTCCAAGTGGAAGTGGTCCTGCAGCATGATCCAAAAGATCCCTTTCCACCACTAGCGTAGATATTTGCTCTTACTTCTTTTGTATGCGGGTATATACCCAGCAATGTTTGTAATATTCAAGTTGAAATAAAGAATGTGTTTGTCCTTTTCTTTATTTAACGCATGTTTACACTTGGCAATTTCTTTAGTACTTAGATGAGTTAACTTTTTGACATGGTAAATTATAAGTTTATTTTTTCTTCCTCTTTCATGATTGTGCGGGTAAGACCGTCACTTGCACTTAGTAGGATGGCTAAACTTACATTTATCCTGCGTGGAAGTTTTCCTTATCTTTTCCTTGAAATTTTCTAAGTGTTCAGAATAAGTTAACCCTTGAACGTGGTAGATGATAGGTTGAAGTTTTGCTTCCTTGTTTGTGATTGTGCGGGTAAGACCGTCACTTGCACTTACAAGGATGGCTTAACTTACATCTGACCTGCGTGTAGGTTTTCCTTATTATTTTTTAGTATAAGTTAACCTTTGAACGTGGTAGATGATAGGTTGAAGTTTTGCTTCCTTGTTCGTGATTGTGCGGGTAAGACCGTCACTTGCACTTACAAGGATGGCTAAACTTAACTTACATCTGACCTGCGTGTAGGTTTTCCTTAGAACTTTTTAACATTTTTAGCGTTGTTTATGCGGGTTTTGCCGCCTTCCACACGCAACTACTTACTTCTTCACGCATTGGTGCGGTGAATACCGGCACATGGGAAGTTCATAAGTTAAAGGCAAGGCTATCAACACATTGTGTAAGGAGAATCATTTCCATTAGAAGTGGCTCTAGGCCTTTTCTTTACAAGTTTGGAATTGATCTACATATAACATTTGCGTAATTGAGCTCCATTCCATGTTCTTGGGATAGGAGTGCCATCGAGCCTTTCAAGCCGGTATGCGCCTTTTCCCAGGACTTCTTTGATAATGTATGGCCCTTCCCAGATCGGGGCCAGCTTTCCTGAGCGCTCTTGGTTTGAAGCCTCGTTGTTGCGCAGTATGTAGTCTCCTTCCTTGAAGTTGCAGAGTTTTACCCGCGTGTTGTAGTACTTTTGCATTTGTCGTTTGTAGTTCTCTTCACGCACTGCGGCTAAGTCTCTGCGTTCCTCGGTTAGCATAAGATCCAACCGTCTTTCCGCATCATTGTCTTCTGGCTGACTCAAGACCCTTGGTGAGGGTAGACCAATTTTGACCGGGACCATGGCTTCAGTGCCATAAGTGAGGCTGAACGGGGTTTCTCCCGTACTGGCCTTCTTCAGCGTTCTGTTTGCCCAAAGGACGTGCGGAAGCTCGTCCACCTAGCCGGATCTGTGCTCCGAGAGTCTTTTCTTTATGCCATCAACGATGCTTTTGTTTGTTCTTTCCACCTCACCATTACCTTGCGGGTGTGCCACTGAGGTAAAGGTGTGGGTGATTTGAAGTTCTTTTAGCCACTGTTGTAGCTTCTTGTCAGCAAAGTTGGTGCCGTTATCGCTCACCAAATTCTGTGGAAGTCCAAAACGACAAATTATAAATTCCCAAATAAATTTTTTGATATGCTTTGCGGTTGTTTGAGCTAAAGGTTTTGCTTCTATCCACTTGGTGAAGTAGTCGATGGCTACCACTAGGAACTGAACATTTCCTGCTGCTATAGGAAATGGGCCTGTCACATCGATGGCCCACTTCTGAAATGGCCACGAAGAAGTGACTGGAACCAGTTCGTTTTTTGGGCGATGCGTGTTAGGTGCGTAAAGCTGGCAAGACCTGCATTTTCTGATGTATGCCAGTGCATCCGTATGCATCCCCGGCCAAAAGTATCCCGCATTGTTTAGCTTGGCTACAACAGCGCGGGGACCTGCGTGTACCCCACAGATGCCTTCGTGTACTTCCCTTAAGAGGTAGTCGGCATCTTGGTTGTCCACGCATCTCAAGAGTGGGCCAAAAAAGTTACGTCTGTAAAGGATGTCATTGACGAGTTGATAATTCAGTGCTTTACAGCGTAGTTTTCTTGCCTGTGTTTTTGACTTTGGTAGTATTCCTGCTGCAAGGTAATTTATTATTGGTGTCATCCACGTTTCTGTACTGGTTTGGATGACACAAATTTCCTTGTGAGGGACTGATGGTGCTTCGAGGAGTTCAATGCGGATGTCCTTTCCCAAGTGGGTGAAGGCTAGTGATGCAAGCTTGCTTAACGCATCCGCAGATTTGTTTTCGCTGCGCTTGACGTGTATGACTTTACAATCACTAAAATCACGCATAAGGGTTTTTGCCTGGGCGAGGTACAGGGCCATGGTGTCGTTCACAGCCGTGTACGTCCCATTTATTTGGTTGGCCACCAGCATGGAATCCACGTGGGCTTCCAAGTTTTTCACTCCTATCTTACGCGCAATTCTCAAACCGGCCAAGAATGCTTCATATTCGGCTTCATTATTCGTACTTGGAAAATCCAACCGAATAGCGTAAGTATATTCTTGGCCTGCTGGGTTGGTTAATTTTAACCCTGCGCCTGAACCCTCGTTACTGGCTGCTCCATCAGTGTAGAGTCGCCAGACATCATTGACGTCCTGTGCTGGGGAGGGTTGAGCCTCCTCCTGGCACTCTTTCTCCCGCGAAGCGGGGACTTCTGCAATAAAATCGGCCAGGACCTGGCCTTTTATGGCTGGTCTTGGCTTGTACTTAATTGCATATTCTCCCAATTCAATTGCCCATTTGGCTAGACGTCCCGATAATTCGGGTTTGCCTAGAACGTTTGAGAGTTTGAAGTTGGTGAGAATGGTGATTGGGTGGCCCTGGAAATATCGTCTTAACCTGCGTGAAGCGTGTATAAGTGCTAAGACTAATTTTTCGAGGGTAGAGTACCGGGTTTCTACGTCTGTTAGTACACGGCTAACATAATAGATTGGCATCTGGATGCCCTTTCGTTCTACTAGCAGGACTGCCCCGGTTGCTCTATCTGTTGCGGAAAGGTATAGGATTAACTCCTCTCCCGCTTGTGGTGCTGTAAGTGTTGGGAGTTCGATCAGGCGTGACCGAATCTCCTGAAAAGCTGCTTCCGCTTCTGGTGTCCAGCGGAAGTGCGTTTTCTTCAAGCAGTTTCTCAATGTTGACACGAAAGGAAACGACTTATCCGCATGGTTTGCCAAGAAGCGATTGAGTGCGACTAGTCGTCCATTCAGTGTCTGAGCCTGTTTGATGGTGGTAGGTGATTCCATTTTAACAATGGCTTCGACCTTTTCAGGGTTCGCTCTAAAGCCATCTTTAGTAACAATGACTCCCAAGAACTTCCCTTCTTCCATCCCAAATGAACACTTGCTCGGGTTGAGCTTCATGTTTATCTTTCGGAGCGTGTTGAAAGTTTCTTCAATGTCTTTCAACATCGCCTCTGGCTCGAGGCTTTTGATGACCAAATCATCCATATAGACTTCCAAGTTTCTCCCGATTTGGGCATGAAACTCTTTGTCCATTAGTCGTTGGTACGTGGACCCTGCATTCTTAAGTCCGAATGGCATCATTTTATAACAAAATGTACCATCGGGCGTCCGAAATGCGGTTTTGTCCTGGTCATCAATGGCCATGTGGATTTGGTGGTACCCCTTATACGCATCCAAGAAGCATTTAAGGCGAAATGGTGCCAACGAATCCACTTTGAGATCAATTTCTGGTAACGGATAACAATCTTTGGGGCATGCTTTGTTCAAATCTTTGAAATCTATGCACATGCGCCATTGTTTGTCATTCTTCGGTACCATTACGGGATTTGCAACCCATGTTTGATATCTACTAACGCGTACGATGCCTGCGTCAAGGAGTTCCTTGACTTGGGTTCTACACGCGTTAGTTTGTTCAGGCCCCATTACTCTGCGCTTTTGTACGACTGGCGTAACAGCTGGATCGCACTTGAGTTTATGCTCCGCCTTACTTCGGGGTACACCAGTCATGTCAGCTGGTGCCCACGCAAAGATGTCAGCGTTTTTCTGCAGTAAGCGTTTGAGTAAGGTGCGGTTGGGATCAACGATTGTTGGTCCAATGGTAACGGCCTGGTCGGGGTATTTGCCATTGAAGGCCCATTTTTCTGGTTCAGTGATGGTTGGTTTAGCCTTTTTCGGTTTGGGTTTAGATGAAACAGATGCAATGCATACCTGGGGAATGCCAGAGATCATTGCTACACCCTCAGCTGTTGGCCATCCCATCATGCCATGGACTGAAGATACCACGGCGTTGAATCTTGCCATCCCGTCTCTTCCGAATAGGATGTCGTACGTATGATGTGGCTTTTTCATCATGACAAAATCCACGTCTTCTGTGCGTGAATGATTCCCATCAGTAAGAGTAACGGGGAAAGATAGGATACCCAGGGGTGTTTCTGTACTTCCGTCAAACCCTTCCATTGAAGCGTAGACCGTTTCCAAGCGTTCTTTGTCTTCATCATCCAGCTTATCAAAGAACTGTCTGTACATCACTGTCGACGAAGCGCCGTTGTCAGCAAGAGTGCGTGAAGTGATGTAGTGCCCCAGCTGGCTTCTGATGACGATGGGGCCTTCTTTGCTGGGGCCTCCTGGCACTCGCGGGAAGCGCACCTCAGCTTCCTTCCACGCGCATGGTTCTGCCACCCGTCTTTTTCTTCCTCTGACCTTGCCATGAACCATGTTGATGCTGATATCGACGGGCTTTCGTCCGTTACCTCTGTACCGGTTGTCATTCCTTCCTCCCTTCCTGATCGATGCCACAAGATGTGCAAGCCTTCCATCCTTGACAAATGTCTCAATAATATCCTTCAAGGATGTGCACTCTTCAGTACCATGACCCTTTGTCCCGTGGAAATCACAGGATTTGCTTTGATCCGCATTAGGTTTCTGCCGGATCAATGGGGCTTTAGGCCATGGCAATTTTTCCGTGGCAAATATCTCCGTGACGCTCTTCGTGAGTGGCGTCCACCGGTGTTTTCGGTTTGAAGGGTGTGTGTTGTCCCTTCCGCCAACAAGAGGGCGAGAGCTGGATGAGGTGTCAAAGTTTACCCTTGACTGCCAAATACCTAGCCTCCTCTTTTTGTTCTGCCGGGCGATCCGGACATTGTTCTCTCTGGTCCTCTGCGTGTAGAGGTGTGTACTCTGGGGAAGATCCCTTCCCAGTTGCTTTTCCGTCTCGGCAAAGCGCTTTGCCGCCGTCATGATGGCATCCCAAGTTGATGGCATGCCATCCTTACCCGTCAATGTGCGGATAAGTTCTGGGTATTCGGCGCCTTGGATGAAGGCGGCGCGAACCAGATCTTCACTTATGTTGCCGAGACTAAGCTTTTTGGAGTTGAAGCGAGTGATGAAGTCTAGTAGAGATTCATCCTCCTCTCTCACGCAGTTAAGGATCGTCCACTGCTCTTCAGTGTACTTCCTCTGTTGGCTGAAATGCTGACTGAACTTGTTCTGAAAGTCCGCCCAGTCATATATGTGGTGGATCGGTAAACGATCGAACCATGCCCTGGCCGCTCCGACCAGAGTCATCTGGAACATGTAGCACCACGTGGGTTCCGTCCAGTTGCTGACGGTAGCCCCCGCAATGAACCTGTTCAAATGGTCGTCTGGGTCGGATAAACCATCATAAGTGCCAATGTTGGACATTTGTTTGGCACTTCTCGGGGCGATTGCTTCCGCAATGTCCCTTGCGAACTTTGACTTCCCTGCATTTGTAGCAGTTGGTCTAAAGGTTTTGGAAAAGTCACGCGGGTTTCTCTCCACGATTGGTTTAAAGGCTTCCCCAAAATTCCTTTTTGGTTGGACGTCCGTTTCCTTACGCTTCCCTTTCGCCTTATGGCGAGGGTTCGCGTCGGTGTCGGACTCCAACTCGTCGTCTGAGTACTCGCAGTCACTGCTCATATTGAGGTGTTGGCGAGTACTGGCGAATTCGTCAGCCTGTTGAACTGAACGCAAGCGTTCGTCCAATTCGGCTTGGAATTCTCTTTGCCGTGCTTCGGCCCACGCCTTCACTTGATCTAGTGTTTGGCGAGGAACCTTCGTTCGTTTTTCCAGTTGGGTATCGGAGAACCCCAATGAAATATTTACTCCACTTGCCCCGGCTTGGGTAGTCGGGGTAGTGTTCGTAAGGATTGTATAACCGCCGGTGTTCCCCCCAGTTGCTGGGGTTGTTACCGGGGTTTCTTGGTCGGTTACTGGCTTTTGAACCGGAGTAACGTTAACCATTTCTTCAGAAATTGTGAAAAAACTAAAATAGTTCTAGCTTTTATGCACGGATGACGCCAATGAAGAAACACTAAGTGACCCGGTACAGATTATAGATAATCTGGGGGTTAAGTAATGTTTCCCACGAATGAGGTTTAGCTGAGAAGGCTGTTCTTCAGGAGACCTGCAAAACAAACACCGTAAGCTCGTCACTGAGAAGGGGGGGGGTTCCTCCTTGTGACCACCCTCCGGCGTGAGAATCAGACTAGGTTGCTCTGAATATAAGTGTATATTAAGAGATTGCTAGATAACTGGATAGCCGATGATCTTACCATTCCAAGATGTTGGAGTATTTATAGCCGAAGGTAGGTTTCCAAGCAGGTACAGCCGGCTGAATAGTATTCCTGTTCTACCAACAGTGGACTATGCACAGGCCATACTGGTTGGTGGGTAGGTTACGGCCAACAGTGACAAAGTCGGCTGCACTATTCCACCAACTGTAGATTATGCACGTCCCACCTACTGTGGATTGTACGCAGGCCATGCTGGTTGGTGAAAAGGTTACGGCCAATAGTAACACTATTCCAACTGTAGGCTGTGCATGTCCCACAGTAAGGGTTGGTGAGTAGGCAGCGGCTAATAGTGACAAACAGTACTAGAGGGTGCTCCTCCTCGTACTGTTGTCGGTGAGCTGTCACCCTGTGATTGGCTCATGGGTGGTTCTGGTCAGATCGTCTGTCCTATCCATACCTTGGTAGGTATAGTACAAAAGATCTTTCAGAATCATAGACTGGCTCATTTAGGCGGGATTGTTCCCGCCTTGCTCATTCCTTCATGTGACTACTGAAGTATCCATTGTCTTGTGCGTGTAGCCCTGCTGTCTGCGGGTAGCCTTCCCTGATGGCTTGTATCCGCAACTGCGGGAACAGGCGGGGTACTTCACCATTGGGAGGCTTTCCCTGCGTGTACAGCTTGCGTACTGCGCGTAAGGTTCTATGAGCATGGTGGGTCCTGCGGGAGCAGATGGTCTTTGCGCAGACGTCCCTGTTCAAGGTGAGTCTTGCGGGACCAACTGGGCTCTGCTGGGACCTACCTCTTCAGTATATTATCTATTATCTAATATAGTAAATATACTATTTCACTTATCTTTTATCTTTAAGTTTGTTTGTTTGTTAGTCATCATTCTATCTCCAGTTTGAATATTACTGACTAGTAGAGCTGTAAACGAGCCGAGTCGAGTCGAGCCAGAGTGTGCTCGAGCTCGAACTTAATCAAGCTGGCTCGAGCTCGGCTTGTTTTCTTAATTGAGCTGAAAAATCGAGCTCGTCGAGCTGACTCCTTTAATTTTTTTAAATTTTTTTATTTTTTATTTATTATTTTACAAATATTGATATATAAAAGACAAAAAATTATAATTTTAACATACATATTATATAAAATTTATAAACTAGAGAATTTATAACTTTATAATTTTATTTTAGTTATTCTTTTATAAGGTTTTAGGTATCGAGTGACATAATATATGTATAATTTTTATTTATTTATTTCTTGGTATGCTATTATTATATATAAATATTAAAATTTAGGGTTTAATCTAAACGAGCCGAGCTAACGAGTCGAGCCAAGACCGAGCCACGAGCCGAGCTGACCCTGGCTCGAGCTCGGCTCGTTTATAAATCGAGCCGAGCTCATTTAGAATCGAGCTTTTTTGAGCCGAGTTTTCTTCGAGCTATTTTCGAGCGAGCCGCGGGCTTTTTGAACAGCCCTAGTGCCCTACTGACTAGTTATATCAGCTACTATTAGTTGACTAGCATATCATTATCATTTTCTTCATATCAATCCGTTCATCCGCTACGCATAGATTATTAGACAACTAATCTCAATTCTCAATATTTATCTAGCACTGTACAATTTGATATAGCCCTCATTAAGCATATATACAAATAAAACAACTTCCAATAAGTCAAATAAACTCATACTGCTTTAATTTCATAATTTCATAAAATTCCAATAAGTCGAATTTTATGAGTTTGATTTTGATGATTAGTGTCTTCTTTATCAAAGAAATGGACCAGCCTGTTATCTGGTTCTAATTCAGTTGTATACTTTTTTTTATGTTATAATAATGGGATTATGAATTCTTAGAATTATAACCAATTTTGAAAGTTGTTCTAATCATGTTACTGGTAAATTCTTTTATTTTATTCAGTCATTAAACTTTCATTTTTGTTTTAATCATATATATATATATTTTACCTGGATAGTAGGTAATCTAGGTTTTTTTAATTATTCAATGTTTTTACTTTACATAAGAACTTTTAAAGGTTACGAAAATTAATAAAAATGTGAAAAATAATTTTAAAATTCCGAAAATTTGTAAAAAAATTTCGGAAAATTTCAATAAATTGCAAAAATTGAAAAAAAAATGCAAAAATGTTCTTTTTTTTTTTTGAAAATTGCCATAAATTACAATCCTTTTAATTATATTGTCAGGTAGAGGTGGCAAATGGGTTGGATTGGGTCGAAACGGGTCATGGGTCGGAACATGTTAGGGTTGAAACGAGTTACGGACGAAACGAGTTACGGATGAAACGAGTCACTTAAAAAGGGGTTTTTGGTTCGGGTCAGAACGGGCCAGGGTCAACAGGTTCGGGTTAGAACGAGTCAAGATCGGAACGGGTCAAAACGGGTTTCGTGTCAGTTTTGCATGCAAAATGGATCAAAACAATACACAAAACAACAAAAATACGAGTTGCTGCAGCTGAGTAGCTCGCACCATGCGACGGAGAGAGGTGTCCCCCATCGCGTATCGCAATGGGGTGATGACCAGATTTTCCAAACTTTTCAAAATGGCAGTTTTGGCCCCCGAGTTCGTTTTAAGTGATTTTTTCGCGTTTTAATGACTGAAAAGGATGTTTTCAAGACCCAACAAGTGTAAAACAATATTGTAACATAAAATCCATCAATTTGATTAGAGAAATCTGTATTTTGTCTCCCTGGAAAATAACGTCCCGAGATGGGTTAACCACTGAAAAAGATTTTGCGAACTCTGGACCATTGTGATATTTGGGCGGGTCGGTCTGTGCCCTTGCCGTCAGTTGACTGACAAAAAAACGTTGAAATTACCATTTTACCCCTAAGCCTATAATTAATATTAAAACTTATGTTCTAAAATCGTGTAGACAGTGGGGTTTGAACCCACGACCTTTGGTATAACAACCAACAACACCAACCATTTGAACTGAACTAGCATTTGATACATCTATACAATAAGTAATATATATTTCTCACCTTGTTTAAGAATTCCTCTTCATCTTCATCATCTGTCAACATTTTTAAAAACCATTTTGAAAACAACCATTTTGTCATTTGTAAAAAACTTAAAAAAAACAATTTTTTAGTAATATTTTCACTAAAAAATGGTTTGTTTTAGTAATATTTTAGCCCGAAAACAACGAAACGACTCATTTTTTTGTAAACATTTTACCCGAAAACAACGAAACGGACCGTTTTGTTGCAAACTTTTAGCCCGAAAACAACGAAACGACTCATTTTTTGGTAAACTTTTCACCCGAAAACAACGAAACGACTCGTTTTTTGGTAAACTTTTAGCCCGAAAACAACGAAACGGGCCGTTTTTTGGTGAACTTTTAGCCTGAAAACAACGAAACGACCCGTTTTTTAGTAAAACTTTAGCCCGAAAACAACGAAAAGGGCCGTTTTTTTGTAAACTATTCGCCCGAAAACAACGAAACGGGCCGTTTTTTTGTAAACTATTCTCCCGGAAACAACGAAACGGGCCGTTTTGTTGTAAACTTTTAACCCGAAAACAACGAAACGAGCCGTTTTTTAGTAAACTTTTCGCCCGGAAACTAAAAAACGAGCCGTTTTTTAGTAAACTTTTCGCCCGGAAACAATGGAACGGGCCGATTTTTAGTAAACTTTTCGCCCGAAAACAACCAAAACAACAGTTTTTTAGTAAACTTTTAACCCGAAAACAACCAAAACAACCGTTTTTTAGTAAACTTTTAACCCGAAAGCAACCAAACGAACCGTTTTTTAGTGAACTTTTCACCCGAAAGCAACCAAACGAACCGTTTTTTAGTAAACTTTTAACCCGAAAACAACCAAACGAACTGTTTTTAGTAAACTTTTCAACCGAAAACAACCAAACAAACCGTTTTTTAGTGAACTTTTAACCCGAAAACAACCAAAACGAGCTGTTTTTTAGTAAACTTTTCAACCGAAAACAACCAAACAAACCGTTTTTTAGTAAACTTTTAACCCGAAAACAACCAAAACGAGCCGTTTTTTAGTAAACTTTTCACCCGAAAACAACCAAAACAACCGTTTTTTAGTAAACTTTTAACCCGAAAACAACGAAACGAGCCGTTTTTTAATAAACTTTTCGCCCGGAAACAACAAAACGAATCGTTTTTTAGTAAACTTTTCGCCCGAAAACAACCAAACGAACCGTTTTTTAGTAAACTTTTCATCCGAAAACAACCAAACGAGCCGTTTTTTTAGTAAACTTTTCACCCGAAAACAACCAAAACAACAGTTTTTTAGTAAACTTTTAACCCGAAAACAACCAAAACAACAGTTTTTTAGTAAACTTTTCACCCGAAAACAAACAAACGGACGTTTTTTAGTAAACTTTTAACCCGAAAACAACTAAACGAGCCGTTTTTTAGTAAACTTTTAACCCGAAAACAACCAAACGACCTGTTTTTAGTAAACTTTTCAACCGAAAACAACCAAACAACCCGTTTTTTAGTAAACTTTTCACCCGAAAACAACCAAAACGAGCTGTTTTTTAGTAAACTTTTAACCCGAAAACAACCAAACGACCTGTTTTTAGTAAACTTTCCACCCGAAAACAACCAAACAAACCGTTTTTTAGTAAACTTTTAACCCGAAAACAACCAAAACGAGCTGTTTTTTAGTAAACTTTTCACCCGAAAACAACCAAACGAACTGTTTTTTAGTAAACTTTTCAACCGAAAACAACCAAACAAACCGTTTTTTAGTAAACTTTTAACCCGAAAACAACCAAACGAACTGTTTTTTTAGTAAACTTTTCACCCGAAAACAAACAAACGAACCGTTTTTTAGTAAACAATTAACCCGAAAACAACCAAACGAACTGTTTTTTTAGTAAACTTTTCACCCGAAAACAAACAAACGAACCGTTTTTTAGTAAACTTTTAACCCGAAAACATCCAAAACGAGCCGTTTTTTTAGTAAACTTTTCATCCGAAAACAACCAAAACAACAGTTTTTTAGTAAACTTTTAACCCGAAAATAAACAAAACGAACCGTTTTTTAGTAAACTTTTCACCCGAAAACAACAAACGAATCATTTTTTAGTAAACTTTTAACCCGAAAAAAACTAAACGAGCCGTTTTTTAGTAAAATTTTCACCCGAAAACAAAAAACGAACCATTTTTTAGTAACTTTTCACCCGAAGACAAACAAAAGAATCGTTTTTTAGTAAAATTTTAACCCGAAAACAACCAAACGAACTGTTTTTTAGTAAACTTTTCAACCGAAAACAGCCAAACAAACCGTTTTTTAGTAAACTTTTAACCCGAAAAGAACTAAAACGAGCCGTTTTTTAGTAAACTTTTAACCCGAAAACAACCAAAACGAACCATTTTTTAGTAAACTTTTCACCCGAAAACAAACAAACGAACGTTTTTTAGTAAACTTTTAACCCGAAAACAACCAAAACGAGCCGTTTTTAGTAAACTTTTCACCCGAAAACAACTAAACGAGCCGTTTTTTAGTAAAATTTTCACCCGAAAACAAACAAACGAACCATTTTTTAGTAAACTTTTCACCCGAAGACAAACAAACGAGTCGTTTTTTAGTAAAATTTTCACCCGAAAACAACAAACGAACCAGTTTTTTAGTAAACTTTTCACCCGAAAACAACCAAAACGAACCGTTTTTTAGTAAACTTTTCACCCGAAAACAACAAACGAACCAGTTTTTTAGTAAACTTTTCACCCGAAAACAACCAAAACGAACCGTTTTTTAGTAAACTTTTCACCCGAAAACAACCAAATGAACCGTTTTTTAGTAAACTTTTAACCCGAAAACAAACAAACGAACCGTTTTTTAGTAAAATTTTCACCCGAAAACAACAAACGAATCATTTTTTAGTAAACTTTTCACCCGAATGACCGGAAAAACGAGATGGCCGGAATCCATGGAGACGTGGTGCCAGAGATTAGGGGTTTTGGTCGGAATAACTTATGGATTTGAGGATTTGAGAGATTCGATTACTTGTAATGAAACTGATGATGATGAAGAACATCAAGTATGTTTGAGGATGATGATGATGAAGATGAGCTGCTGATGATGATGGTTGATTGATTGTTCAAGATGATGAGCTGCTGTTAGTTTTGGATGTGCAAGATGATGAATCTATTATTATTATTATATTATTACTATTATTATATTTATAATTTATTAAAAGAAGATTACTAAAATACCAACGGTCAACTGACGCCAGGAGTCATAAGAACCCGTCGGAGAAACACAGGGAGTCAAAGTTCGCAAAATCTTTTTCAGTGGCTAATCCATCGCGCGACGATATAAACCAGGGAGGCAAATTGCAGATTTCTCTTTTGATTATAACATAAGCTTCGGTTTACAAAACGGGTCGGTTTACATAATACAATATTACAAAACGAATACAAATCGAGACCCGAAATTGACGAATTTCACACTCGAAACCTTACCGACGCGCTGTCGTCGTTGTCTCCGGCGAAGTCCACCATCGTCAATCGTGCACCATTCGAGTTAAATGATACATCATTCGACTCGTTCTGATCCCCTTAACAAAGCCTTGTGTTTATTTTGTAATTCATGTAACCCTTATTTCAACATTTTTAAAATAAGATCGGGTTTGGGTTATAGGGTTTGGCCAATGAAGATGAAATCTACTTTGTTTTCTAATTATCCGATATGTTTTGAAGAGATAGAGAGACGGTGTAACTGTGTTGGGGAGAATGGTGGTGACCTGCAGGTTTTTGGCGTGTTGCAGCTGAAGAAGGTGGATAGGTGCCACATCAGCATAAGACTAACAAAGTTAATCATTCGTTAGTCGTGAATCATTAGAAACAAATACATCTTTAGTTGGGACTGCTGTAACATCCCACATCAATTGAGGAGAAGAATAAAACCTTCTTTGTAAGGAGGTGTATATTTTCTCCGTCACGTCGTGATTAGACATTTAATGATAGTAAATGAGATGAGAATTCCACATATACAACACAATTCTCATCAAATTCTTTGGTTATGGTACCCAAACAAAGAAATCCAAAGTTCACGTCAAGATCATGATTTGATTTAGGATCAAGTTGTTTCAGTGTTGGTTTGAACCAATAACATGCCCGTGTTACACGATGGGGGGTTCTTGGTTCCCATGTTCTAAATTATTGGTGACATTCATACCTAATTTTATCATGTAATAAAGTTTCTAATCTCATTCATTACATTTATTTATTCCAGTTATCTTAGTTTTAAAATTCTATCTTGTGTTACTAAATATGGTTATGTTATGTTGTCTTTATTCTTTATTATGTGTCATTGCCTACACGGCAAATACAAGAAGTTGACATTTATGTTGTTTTTGATTGTTATGTTACTAGGTTGCTTTAAACCATATATGGCACTTCAAACTTTTCTTTTTTAAAAGGTATAAGAAACTTGTATACATATTATTTGATGAACATGGTGTGATCCCACTTGTACATCCATTGCTTTATAGGTAAATATGAATCTAGTCGTAGATACATCAACACACGCAAAAAAATTAAAAGAATCAAAGACCAATAAAAACACGAATTGTTTTATCTTCTAACAATAAAACTCAAGTTGAAGCTTGTATGCGGTGTGCTTTAATGTTGGTGTATCAAACTTAAGTAACTGAGGGCTTGAATGACAAATCTAGTTCTCGAGTCTCGATAAGGTCAGGTAGCAATGTATCCTTTTGTCTACCTAGAAAGCTAGAACCTTGAATTAATGTCGTAAAAAAAAGAGAGAAAGAAGAACCTTTATTTAGATCTTAATGGAGCTCAACGTATTTCGATATATGAATATTTTATTTAGGGGGCTTCAAAAAAATCAAAATTGAATTCATTGTAAATATTTTTTTGCAATCAATTTTTTTTATTATAAATTTATAAAATTGTCATCTCATGCAAAACTGTAATGAACAGGAAAAAATATATAAAATTTAAAAACTATTTCATCCTCGAAAGAAAATATCTACAAGCATGCTCTAGTACTTCTCATGTTACTACTAAAGCAACATGCCAACATTTGCTTCAAAGCTCAAATGTTACAACTAAAATTAAGTGTTTCAACTTTCAAGTTTGAGCCTAAAAGCTATTGCTTTTCTAACGTGGTTTTTGTTACTTAATGTGCATGTCTTAGCAATGGTATTTAAAGAGATGCAAATGATTGCAATATGTTTTTTAACTGAATTTTTGCAATATGTTTTTGATCCTTCAAAGTTCAAACTAGACATTTTATAATTAATACAGAAGTCGTAAAATTTTAAATATAATTAAGAGAAGCTGAGAAAGTGAGAAGGTCAATGATATATGTACTACTTTATATATGATTTGCATACCTGAAATATTTTTTGGTTCAGATTTTTGTCGTGTGATTGGTGTTATCTCCCATGCGGAAATAAAGTATATACATTAACTTTTCTTAGTAAACATATTGAGCAATTTTTTGAGAGAATTCTTTAATTAAAATCTAGCGATACTAAATAAAACAAATAACAATGTATGAAAACCAAATTTTGCTACGCTTATGTTTTCGTTAATTTAGGGGTTTGCTAGAGACACCAACGGTTTTTCCAAAACACCCAACCTATCCTTGACGGATAGGTGAGGTGTTTCGAAAAAATGTGTTTTTTGTCCTTTTGTCTTTTTTTTATTATTTTATTGTTTTTTTTTTGTCTTTTGTTGTCTTCATTTTTATTTTTATTTCTTGATTTTGTTTGTTTGTTTTGTTTTTGTATTATCAGGGTGTAACCTATTATTATTTTCAATATATTTGGTTTTCAATCCATCGGTTTTAATATTACAACGAAACAACAATTCAAAAATTGAAACGAAACAACATAAACAAAACCAAATTTATATAATAATCTTAAATACATAAAAACGAGTTCGAAAAAACTAAACAAAATACAAAAACAAATTTAAACTGCAGCACCACTCACGTCGTCGTCTCGTTTGCATGTGGTGGGCTTATCCCCAACATCATCGTCACCTTCGTTCTACCGTCGTTGTAACATCTCGGATTTTTCGTATTTGTATTCGATTATGTTTGCCCGAATCGGGAATGTAATTCGAATATTTCTCATTAATAAAATCTTGTATTTATGAGTATTTAATTTTGTTTAATTCATTTTATATCCTCGTATTATTCAAACTCGTCAAACAATTTTGTTTAAATATATGAATAACTTCATTACAATCAGTAGCTTAAACAAGTTTGAGAATTTTTATTAATTAAAGTCCCAAACTCGGGTTTAAGCAAATGTAAAGCAGCCTGATCTTGGTATTAAACCAATTTTTATTCCAACACTCCATAAACTTAGAAATTTAAATAATATAAAATGAAACATAAGTTAAAAATGTTAGGAAATATTTTTTTTCATTTGAACAGTGACTAGCTCGTTAAAACGAGAAGTTCAACTTTAACTTGGTTGACCCCAAACTTGGTTTAAAATGAAAAATATTTAAAAAATTATTTTAAAAAAAAATTTTACTAATACAAAAACAAAAACAAAAACAAAAACAAACAAAATAAAAAAATAAAAGAAAAGAAAAGACAACAAAAAGAATTAAAATGAAAAACAAGAAAAAGACACGACTTTTCGGGCTATCCTTGGCAGATAGACCTATCCATAACAGATAGGCTTGATGTTTGTAATTTTTTTGGGTGTCCCTAACAGGACCCTTAATTTAACCATTTTATAGAAACCAATAACATACCATGTGACTTATCCGACTTTTAACAACATATATTGTAGAAAATAACTATAGAGAAATCGTAAGTACATAGAAATAGTAAGTTGTTTAGAGATCAAATAAGCTAAAAGTAAATCAATATTTTACATAAGAAAGGCTATTTGGACTACAACAGGAATAAAAAAAGACTTCACAAGAATTAATATCTATAGTTACTTTATTGTACTAAAGTTCAACGTAATTTTTACGCTTACTTGATGTGATAATCAAATAAATTTAAAAACTTGTAGCAATGATCTCTAAGCTTCAATAGTTTTAAATTGTTGCTTTCAAAAGTTTGTGTCGCTTCAATAACAATGTGAGGGCGCTCAACACTGGCATTAGAACGTTAGTCGAACTAAACCTCTCATATTTTGGGGGTCAATTTTCTTGTGAGTTGTGAGGGTTAATGTTGAGAGCATGATGCAAGTGAATGTGCCTTAAATGCCTTTTTCTCTCAATAAGATGTTCATATAGTGTGGTTCCCATTGGCACGTATGGATTAATGTTTTGTACTTTAGTTGGTTCGCTACCTGAGCTACTAAAATCTTGGAAATTGACTAGCCTTACTTCTTTCGGGGCTCCATCCCTCTTGACTATATAGGTAGGGGCTTAGCTGCTCCTAGTCAGATAAAAGTTCTATACTGGGGCTCTCGACAACCCTGAACTACTAAAAATCTAGCCCTTCGATGTGCTTGCCCAGCCTCTTCCACTAGAAAGAGCTTTTCTCTTAAGGCTTCTTGCCAGTAGTGAGAAAAACCTTGCTTATCTATCTTTAGAAAGAGGATAGAATCAAAGACAGTATCGATGCGATTTCCAGCTTTTCTTTAGCGGGAAAATATCTTTGGGAGCTGTAGTAGCAGTTAACGGTAAGCGATAGGGGAGGTGAGGCTAGAGGAAAGGAGCAAACCCCACGTCTAATCACCGATACTTGGGCCTGCTTGGGGACTGATTGGTTCCCCGGTCCCAGCAAGGCTATTTGTCTACTTGGCTATGGTTGTAGGCCTGAGTGGACGTCAGGTTATTGTCTGATAATACTATATGATAGGCAAGTTTTTTGCCCAACTGTTAAATTTCTTTGATGACAATCTCTAGTCTCTCACCCGCCGAAGCTTGGTTGTGGTTCAACAGTTCAACTTACTATGCCTTGGCCCAAGACTTCTCTTCCTTGCGTTTAATTCTTCCTTTTAGGTTGAGACACAATTAACATCATAAAATTTCCAATCCCAAATTAGGTCACGTTTATAAGATTATATTTAACTCAAGGGATGCAAGGTTAAAATCAAATTTCTTCGAGTCTACGATGGTCCATACTTTTAGAGCTTAGTTACTAGTCATCAAGCTACTTTTGCTTGTATGAACACGAGACTGTTCGAACCTCTTGTTGCTCGTAAATTGGGAAGGTTAACCCGTCACAAATTATACTTTCAAAAAACGTATACCATCCATTAAACCCTGTTTTTTTTAATATTTGATATTTTATAGTTTTAAAGTGCACATACAAATAAACATAATGTTTGTATTTATAAAAGTTGTGCATTTATCAATGGCTTTATATAAACTGTGAAAATTCATTATAGTTGTAAAAGATCATTACAATATATGCTCCATAAAAGTATAAAAAATTAATATATTTACAAAATATGTAAAATAATGGTGCATTTATTTCTGGATCATAACAAAAATATTCATAACAAAAATGGTGCATTATATTTCCAAAGTTTCATTATATTTGTATAAGAAATATTAGACGGGTGCCCGCGCGATGCAGCGGGAGTTTGAACCTGTTAATCACGTACAAATATAAGTGTTTATGGTTCGGTTAAAACCTTGAAATCGTTCAAACCGGTCATTGGTTTGACTTCTTTTTTATTTTTCTTTTTTACTTTCGGTTTGTTGGTCGGTTTCATAATTTTTAAAACGTAATGAACGGTTGGTTCGCGGTTTATATCGACAACTGGGCATATGAAACCAGAAAAGACTGTAAACTAACCTAATTGCAATATGATTCATTTTGTAACATTTGTTGTTATTATTTCGCGTCCTAGATCTTCATTAATATTTACTACCTCTGTCCCATTATAAGTGTCATAGTTTGACTTTTAAAGTCTTTCTTTTGCAACCTTGACCGTAAATATTTTTGTCCGTGTTATATAATACTTGATGAAAATTATATTAATGTAAAATACATTTAAAACCCAATCCATTCATATATTTTACATCAAGTATTATATAACACAAACAAAAATATTGTCGGTCAAAGTTAAACAAGAAAAACTTAAAAAATCAAACTGTGACACTTATAATGGGACAGAGAGAGTATCATTTATGTGGCTAAAATTATCATTTTTTATTTATGATTATCTCAAGTATCATATTATGTTGGGTTTAGTTAAAATTGATGGTAAATTTAAATTATTAATTATTTTAAACTAAATTTATTATTAAAGTTTGAAGCGTGAAACCACTGGAACCAGGCCGTTAGTAACTATTCAGTTTCAACTTTCAATGGTTGAGTTTGGTTTTGGACGACAAAAAATCAGTATTAACGGTTGGACTCAAAAGTTTAACTTAAAAACCATCAAAACCGACACTGAACACCCCTACGTGACATATTAATTTATTTAAAATGAAAAAAAATACAACAATATTATATCCAAATTAAAGAGAATAAAATGCTCATTTTTATGGTGCAATTTGTTTATAAAAATATTAACGTATGAAAATGTTATAGTCGTTTATAAATCATGGGTGAGAAGTTAGTTTACAAGTTAAATTAAAAACATAATATGGTTAAACATAAGGGACCAAACTTGTAAGTTTAATAGCTTGTGTTTAAAAGACATGTTTACCCTTACAAACATATATACCTCATGCTTTAAGTGTTGTAAATTACTTAAAAATGGGTGTATTAATTTGCCCTTATTTAATGTATTATATATAGTATAGATATATCATCCATCCATCCATGTTAAGGTGTGAATCCACAAGCCAAAACAATTACATACACTTTCTTTGTTTCTTTAAAGCCTGCTTTCTTCTTTTCTTAACTGGCCCATTCACCGAATCCTGACTCTCCATCTTCTCTCTCTCTCTCTCTCACGTACAAATTGATTCTACATTCATTCAATAATCACAATTCACCCACCGTCAAATTACAGGTTTAATCTTTCATTTTCACTTTCAATTTTCTGATCGATCGATCGATCACTGCTTTTGCTGCTGAAATTTTAATAAACTATTGAGTGCTTTTTGATTAATCTGTTATATTGATCGTGTTTGTTGAAAGTGATGTTAGCGATTATTAAATCAACGAGTAACGGATACTTTACGGAATTAAGAGTTCGGTAAAAGATGATCATGATGATGATAATCATGTGTAGATTATTAATATTATTATTGACAAATTGAAACAACACATCAGTTAGAGACTTAAATACACAGAAAGTAGAAATTGAAGAATTTGATTAATTTTGCTCAGATATTGCTAATTAAGCTGTGTTTTACTTTACTTGTGATGTCAACACAGTTTTAATTATAATATGTTGATCATAATAATAATAATGGTGTTAGTATGTTAATCCTGTTCAATCACTTACCTTCTACTTGGTAGAAGTTTTGCATCAAATTCTGGTGTTATCATTCCACACGCTTTTAGTATTTTTTTTTTTCGAACGAACACCAAAACGGCCAACCAACCTGCTGACAAGAAGCTAGCGAGCAGATCACGAAAACAACAAAAAGTAGAATTACAAATAAAACTTTCTCCACTTGTCCCAATCTAGGTCCAAATCTTAGATCGGTTTTTTATCCAAAGATGAGCCATCGACTTGATCTCACCGATAATTTTTTCGATCCACGCGTTTAGTTGGTTTTCGATTTCTTCCAAATTTTTTTATTATTTGTACTTACACCTCTTTCGCTATGCTTCTTTTAGCATATTATGATGTGTAAACTTTGTATAAACAGAAATCTCTGAACTAGTCTAGAGAAAGTGAGACATTTGTGATTTTAATTTACAAATTGTAATGAATACACGTATAGCGCACATATCGCCTATTTATACTAGACTAACTAACAATGTAAGTAGCTAACTTGTAACTAGTTCTAGATGCTATATGCTCAGTGATTTCTTTCTGTCTTTCTTACGCATCGACTGTTTCAAAATGTTCATTATCATTATTCCTAGCATCTTACACTTTGATAAACTTGTAGACAATAATTGAGAATCAAGCATTGTGATCAAAATGGGGCATCCACACTATTTCGGTCCGTCCTACATGTTAGAAACTGAGAATGATCAAAGCTGGAACTTTGCAGGAAATCCTTACCCGCATACAGGTAAATTTTAAAATTGATTACTAATTATGAATTTTGGTTATGCATTTATGTTTACTTCATATCGATAATGCTAAAAAAACTAACCTTTTTCTTATAAACATCCAACAGATAATATGTCGGTTGATGGCGCACAATACACGCACTATAATCACACACCAACCAGATATTCTTTATTACCTCACACTCTACAACTCCCAAATTATCAGCAAGATGTTGCGGGTCCATCAAATATTTCTATGCATACAGCATCTGCTTACATAGCTCCTGAAGATTATAGAAACCAAGCATCTTCATCTAATTACAGTGGAAATCCGTTTAATGAAGAAGATTTGGTTGACATTAGGGTCGGTAATGCAGGAGTTCAACATAAACGTAAAAGCCCCGGTGTTCCAGATGGTCAGAGTTCTTCCGATGTTGCAATGGTCAATGCAACCTGGCAAGAAAGTCAACCCATAAATTTTCTTAACGCTCCTCGGGATTATCATACACCACTCTATTGGCCTCTCGATTGGCAGGGAGATCTCATATAGGAGTGTGAGAAGCCGGTCTACGTTTGACTTGGAAACCAACACTGCAAGAAATCATTTGGCTAATAATGTGCCAGTTGACTTTTATTCAAATAGTCAAACCATGGATGTTTCACCCTCGATCAATTTGAATCCAAATCATATGTCTTCTGCTTCTCATGGTAAGGTTATTCATGCATGTATTAATATATTATTAAGTTTCTTAAAATAATATAAACGAAAAGTTACTATTCAATTTGCAGATAACAGTTATTTTAGTTATGAACTAAATCCGTTTCTCCAAGGAAGCAGTAATCCTAGCTCTTCGATAGTAACCGGGCAACAAAATAACAATCTCGCCCATAGAAATTTCCCGACTTGGATATAGTCAAAGTCAAAGGCCTGTTTCAACTTTCAGGGCGTGGATATAGTGGATATAGTCAAAGTCAAAGGCCTGTTTCAACTTTCAGGGCGTCTTCAACCAACTTGACGGATGGCGGGTTGCAGTTAGCCACCAATAACCATCCTTCCCACCCGCCTCGGCCTTCGTGGCACACAAGTGACAGGAGATACCGATCTTTATCCAGGGTGAATATTCATGATCGACCACCGCGTCAGGTATGTAAACTGGTCAAAATAATGACATGGCAGTTGCTGTATCTGTGACTTTGACCATGTTGACTTTTATCTTGAATATGCAGGGTCTTATGATTGTGGATCGGTCAACTTCCCATGGATCTAGAAATTCACTTGATCAGCATCAAGACATGAGACTTGACATAGATGACATGAGTTACGAGGTTTGCGAGACGTTTATAGGGCTGTAAACAAATCGAACGTTTGATGGCATGAAATGCTCAGCTGGAAGTTCGTTTATTAAATAAACGAACAAAATGAACAAAAGTTTTGTTTTTTAATTAAAATAACGAGCATGAACACATGTTTCGTTCGTTTATTTAAGTTCACATATGTTCGTTTATTTACTAGTTTGTTTATGCTCATTTAAATATTAATAGGGAATTTAAAAATTAATAGAAAAATTAAAATATATTAATATAATATGTTTGTTTGTGTTCGTTTACGTTCGTCAACCGTTTGTTTAGATTTTTAATGTTCGAACATGAACGAACACGAACATGTTCCTTTTTTAACAGACGAACATGAACAAAAAAGTTTGTTCAATTAATTATCCGTGTTCGTATTCGGTTAAAGTTACATGAAGTCATGAACGAACATGTACCCGTTGTGTCTGTTCAGTTCGTTTACAGGCCGGCCTTACATCATTTTATTATTCTTACTATTATATTATATAATTATAATCATAATTATTTATTGTTTAATTATTGGAATTGATAGGAACTACTTGCACTTGGGGAAAGAATTGGAAGTGTTGGCACTGGCCTGCCAGATCATCTTATCTCAAAATGTATACAAGAATCAATTTATTGTTCTTCAGACCAAATACAAGATGAAGGAACCTGTGTCATCTGCCTGGTGAGATTACGTTAAATAAAAATATTATTTGAATATTATGACTAATTTAGATGCGACGTGGTTTTATTTGCAGGAAGAGTATGCAAATATGGATGACGTAGGTGTGCTAAGAGTGTGCAGGCACGATTTTCATGTCGGGTGCATTAGAAAATGGTTTTCGATGAAGAACTTGTGTCCCGTTTGCAAAGCAGAACCCATGAAACAGAAATAATATGTAAGACCTCATAATGTGTTTGTAATTTGTAAATATATGTGTAAAATTTGGGGGATTTGAATACATTTTATGAACATTGTGCATCATGACAATCATGATGCTAACTTATTAGGGATGTGTGTACATATTTGTTTATGTTAAATGTTTGTGAAAGTTAGATTGAAATCAGAAGGTTTATTGATTGTTATGCATGATGCGATATATGTTAAAAACTATGGTGACATTTGAAGTTAATTTATCTGGTTATACTTGGTAAAAACATAAACATTAGATAAAAAAGTGAAAATTGGTAGAAGTAGATCATCTTATGTAATTGAGATGAGATTTATAATTTATTAGAGACAAAAGGAACTTTAGGTTATGAGGCCACGCACTTTTATGCTAATCTAGTTCTAGACCCAATGATTATTATTATCATTATTATTTATTTATTTTTGGAAACTTGGATTTGAATAATTTTAACTATTGATAAATAAAAGTCTCAACTAACGAGTTAGCTGCTAATGGTCTCATCTTTTAACATATTTGTTTCCGACGAACTGCGACTAACAAAAGCCTGACCTTGTTAATGTGATGATAACATGTTATGCATACATGTCAAAAAGTGTGTTTGTATGGAAAATATATGACAAAATCGGGCTTACGTGGCATATTACACCATCACCAACACCATGGTAGCCACCACCACTAGTCACTCCATGGCAGCAGCCACTATCAGCATCAGCACCAGACACCACCACCTTTAAAATGATAAAAGGATTTAGAAGTTTAAAGTATTAGAATTTTGAATTTGTAATGAATTTGGTTTATACAACACTCACAAGTGAGCTAGAATTTATCATTCCGGCTACCATCTATTGATCGCCGCCTCGACTGCTCACCCAATGGTCGTTGTTGCCACCTCTGTTGACCGGATGATGTGTTGCAAAAGACATAGCGTTTTATCCTGTTTTTGTGTTGTTTTGTGCGTAAACCGTTAACGATTATTTATTATTCTTGCATGAAATTACATGTTTGTAATTATTGTAGATTCCATGGTTGAAGAGAGTGAAAAACGAGCCTAAATGAAGAAGAAATAAGCTCAAACGGGAATCTAATTAAGCCGGTATGCGCGTACGAAGATAAACGAGCTGGAAAACGAAGAAACGGACGAAATGGCCTTGACTACGCCACGCGACCTAGGTGGGGGTCCATCTTCGCGCTATGTGGAGCCCAGGTGCCTAAGAACAGCTAGAGATCATAAAAACGACTATTTTGTTTTCTAGTGGGCCTTGTAGGCTTGTTTTACCTTATCTTATGTTAGGAATGAGGTGTTTAAACATATATATATATATATATATATATATATATATATATATATATATATATATATAAAGGGTTTATACCCTATGAACGATTTTTATTCATCTTTCCAGCCACCACACCTGTTCTAGAGGAGAAACCAAGGAGGACAAGCTTATGGTTCTATCTTTTATCCTTCGGTTGTCGGTTTTGACTATTTTTACGATTTTAAGTTCGTTTTTGGTTTTTAATCATTCAAACATTTTGTAATCGGATTTATATGAACATGTTCATCACTTTTATATATATTTTCTACTGTTCATTGATTATGATTGGCTAAACTTGTTTGAATCGCCTAGGTTTGATGTTTAACGGTTTATTTATCAGTTTTCGGGTGCTAATATTGTGTTTGATTGTTTAGTTATTGTAAAGTTCATAATTTGTGATATTATTCCATTAACCTTGCTGTCATTAGATGTATTTTAGGTTGCATGAGCCCCGAGTAGTTGATTATTGCATGAATTTATTTCGTGTAGTCGTTAATTGCTAGTTCGGTTAATACTGAGTGTGTCGATTGATTGTGGTAGACGCGTGCCATTAGGGTTTATGTTTCTTGCATCATTTAGGTCAGTAGGATCATCCTCTTTGAGTTGGACCAAAACCTTAGGGGTTAGCTTATCTCTCTGCTTTAGTTGATTTAGGTTGTGTTTGTTTTTGCTTATAAGGTCTGCAAGGAGCCTATGTCTGCGGGCGCGCAGACATAAGCTCTTGAAAACTGTTTGTTTTAAAAAAAAAGATACGAAAATTGCTTTTATTGTCTTAAAAAATAAGTTTTTTTTAACATCTTCACACTTCTTCACATCATACCAAGTACCAACACATAATGTCCAACACCACCACCACCCACCCACCGTCCGCCACCACCCACCGTCCGCCACCACCACCGTCCGCTACCACGACCACCCACCACCACCACCGTCAACCACTCACTACCGCCACCGTTAACCACCGACCACCACCACCGTCCATCACCACCACCACCCCGTTGGCCACAACCACCGTCCACTACCACCACCATCACCATCACCACCACCACCACCACCCACCGTCCGTCACCACCACTACCCGCCACCACCATCCACTACTACCCGCCACCACCACCCGCCACAACCATCCACCACCCACCACCATCCATTGTCGGCCACCATCACGGTCCACCACCCACCACCACAACCGTCCATCACCACCACCCACCGTTCACCGCCTACCACAATTGTCTACCACCACCCACTTCCATAGTTCGTACACCACTACCAATTATTTTAGAAGTCTACAAATGTTAAATGACTTTTATCTGTTGTAATATATATGATAGGTAACTACTTTTCAGCTTATGCAGACGATATCCAGTTTATAAAACAAACAGTATTATATTTTCAGATTGCAGACCTTCAGACCACATCTTCAGTTGCAGACATTAAATCAGATGAAATCAGATTGCAGACAATTTTTGTCTCAAAAACAAACAGCACCTTAGTTACCCGTTGCGAGACCACGTGCGGTTTTCTAGCTATTGCCTAGGTTAGTTTGTAAGTTGAGTTATTTTATCTTTATTATTGAATTACCCCTCTCTTCCTAGGTTTGTAATTAGCTCGAGCCTTAGTGAGGATTGTGATTTTGATACGAACCAAGTAATAAATCATTAGCGTACGTAAATAAACAACTGTAAATTAAAAGCTAAATAGACGTTGTTAGGGTTTTCTGGTAAAACTGACCGTAGGGACCCAGTTGCCTTGATTACATCTATCTTAGTTCATCTTTAGCACCTGAGCCATCCTATACTCGTTAAGTCATCTTACCTAGGTAATTCGTTTTCTTATTATCGTTAAATCCTTTTTAAGTTTCCAGTTAGTTTCGTTAAGTTTCATCGTTAGTTAAGTTAGTTTAGATTTATAAGTTAAACAAATATATTATTTAGGCAGGACTGGAGTAGGGTTAGTAATCTGAGCCACCTCACGTGTCTTTGTGTTCGATACTCGGATTTCCTTAGTCTTTACTGCATACGATATTCCGTTTTAATTTAAATCTTAGTTGTGAGTCGTAGTTTTCATAGACACATTTTCGCACATCACCCGACCATGACTAACACCTCTCGCCACTCCATGGATTGGCTGTGGTGCAAGCATGGTGGGAAATGCGTCGACCATGTGGTCAGAGATTCCATTTATTTTGGTTGAATTTCTTCATATTTTGATAGGATTGTTAAATTTCTTCATATGCAGGATTTTACTTCCAAATCCAATTTATTTGCTGAGTATACAAATTAAGATTTAAGTTAAGATTTTAATTCCAACAAATTAAGAAGCCAAGTACATTAAAGAAAATTTCAGTTCAACTAAATTATATTGAATTACGCAAACCAAACACGCCACTTGATTGACATGATACTTTAAACAAATGCAACAAGTACCATTTAATTCCCATTCAAATCATTATCAAGCGTATTTTCCACTAATGAAATATTAGGTGTGATCCAACTTGGCATATCAATTCCATGGAATGGAGTCTCATTGGTTGGCCGCAAAGTCTAAATCTTGTTTAGCTCATGTAGTGACGACACTTTACATTATTAACATGAATTAATTCGGTTCAATGTTTCAGGTTTGTAGGGTTGCAAATGAGTCGAGGTGCCGAAGGTTCAAATCTCACCATTTAAAAAAGTAAAGCCTTATCTAACACGTGAGTAGCATACTAGCGTTAGTCGCTAGGTAAAAGACCTTTAGTTTCAAATATGTGCATATGTTAGTGTTGTAATATTGCTTTTCTATATGTAGCAAATGAATCTATTGCTTGTGAAAAACATTTTAACTTGATGTGTGACGGTCAGCGGCCTAACACACCCATGCGTGTACAAGAAATGGCCTCATCAACCTGAACATGTTTTCACTCCTTATGCTACATCATACCATTTATATAACTCCATTTTCTGTGTTTTTATCTCTCATAGTTAGGGTCGTTCAAACCGTTCATCGCTCGAACTCGTTCGCCGCTCGCTCGGAAAATGCACGTTCATTTTTTCGCTCGATTGAAAACAAGCCGCTCTGCTCGGTTCGGTTTGTAAATGAGCCAAGCAACGAGCAAAGGTCTGATCGATTCGGTTCGGCTCGAATATTTTTAATGTATTTTAATATATAATTATATATGAACAAATATATAAATGTATAGACAAGACACATAAATACAGGCTTACAATTATTTTAATTTTACCCCTTTAAAATTTTCATATTCCGTCAATTTTATAGTTCTGTTTGTTTGCTTCAAGCTTTTAGAGTACTAGAAGTTTGTTTACATGATCATTATATCTCACTTCAAACTTATTTATAATAAAAATTTACAATATATTACGCGTTTGTCTAATAACTACTGATTTATTTATAAAATATATTATTTACAACCTTCAAATTTGTTTCTTATTGAAAATTTTAAAGTGGAAAGGAAATAAATAATGTTTGAAATCGCTCGATGTTCGATCGAAAAATGCCGGATTCGATTTGGCTCGTTTCGGTTTTCTCTCGGTTCGAATTTCATCCGTTCGGTTCTAATTGTTTGTAAACGAGCCAAGCAACGAGCAAGCTTTCGCTCGGTTCGGCTTGCTCAGTTCGGCTCGGCTCGTGAACAACCTTACCCATAGCTTTCCATTCTTTCATCTACACAAAACAAGAACAAACCCAAACGGGGCCTAAAATGGGCCATTGGCCTTAAAAGTAAACTTAAGCCTCATGACTCATCCGTGTAAAGTAAACAATAGTCCAAACAAAAATATTTTGTTTCATGTTTGATTTTATCTAGAGTTATAAACGTTTAAAAATTACACCGAATAAAATATTTATTTTTTCCATTAAAATAGAAGACGAATGGTTAATAAGCTAAATCGCCAACACTTTCTTGATTGTGAAATCAAGTCTTTTAAAAATTACACAGATAGATATTCTTAGAGCCGTTGGACTCGACTAAGTAGCTCCACAGCCTCTGACACAAGATACCACAAGTTTCAAACACAAATGTTATAAACATGTGTTGATCATCAAGACACGTTTTTCGGGTTTGGTCACTTTGAGTGAAACGAAACAACTTTTAAAACAGCTTTACCCAACATGAAAACACTACTTCCTCAAACAACAAATAGATGTTCACGTGTGCCATTGAGTTGATTGTATTGTGAATTTGTGATTGCATCGTGACTCATTTTTCTATTTCCTCTTTTCATGAAACTTGTGTAGAAAAACGTCAGGGCCGTCTCCGAGAATTTATATACCTCGGCCGAACTAAAATAAAAAGGCCCATAGGCTTTAACGAATAACGAAATACGTAAGCTAATTTTTTTTATAAAGGACGGTTAATGTTATAACAATAAACATAGTAGAAATATAGTAGTAATTTAATGTCACAATTTTCGAAACCCTAAAATTTAATACATATACAAGTTATTAATACAAAAATGGTATGTTGTTGAAATAGAAGTTATTAGATTAAGGGTGAAATATAATTGAAACAAAACTAAAAGTGATGAGTATGTAAATAATAAATTTAATAATAATGAAATAAAGAGCATAAACTATTTTTATCATTCCTTAAAACTTGATTTTGAAGTCATCCTACCTCAATTTCTTTTTTGGATTTGTAGGTTTATGAAACAATTTATGGATACTAGGTGTACGGATACGTTAATGATGACAGCTAGGTATTTCGCCATCTCAAATGGTGGAGTATGACTCTTTATCACGTTTTAATTCTTTCAAACTAGCAGTGTTAGTGAAAAAACTATATATGAATCGACAACATCTCTTAATTTATAAAGACATAATAATTACGCGTCAATTGGTTTCATACATTATCCATTTTAACGTGGATTCATATGTAAATACTGGTTACAAATATATTCTATTGTTTATTTAGAAATCAAGTACAAGGGTTAGTAAAATAGTTATTGTATATGTCGAGATTGGAATATTTACTGCATGTAAAAAAATAATAAAATAAAATTATTGTATATCTAGATTAGCAATAACAATATATTAAAATCAAAATAAATCAGGGACCAATTTTGTCATTCTCCTAACTTGATTTGCAACCAATTTTAACTTCACGTGTGCCTCGTTGTCTCCGGCATGTCTTTAATATTCCGGCGCAAATGAATTTTCCGGCTAGTTTTCTACAACCAAAATTAGAGGCCAAATCGATCAATTTACAGCGTCGTTTGATTTAGGATCATTTACCGATATATATATATATACATAAAAAAATTTTGGCCCCTGAAAATTAAGTGCCCCGGCCGAGGGTGCGGCTCGCACACCCTCCGGGCCGGCCCTGAAAAACGTGAACCCCGGGCAACAATTTGCTCAGACAAAATGATCCTATGTTTATGGGTCAAGTTTCTCAAAGAAAATGATTTGTCGGCACATGTTTACGCATTTAACTAAAACTTGAGTCGGGTCCACGTACGTACGTAGTAAACTGTTGGAAATTTTATTATAATTATTGTAAAATAATTATTATTACCAAATGTAATTATATTTGAATGAGAAATCGATAAGTTGTAAGAGTTTACTGAATTATTTAAGTTTCGTAAGTGTTGCATTCAAATTCAACTTAACTCTTATAGTTAATGGTGTGTTAACTCAAGGCTTTTGGTTAGGACATGGCTCATGCATATATACTACCATAAGTCTTGGATCATTTTTTGGTAGAGAGAAAAATTGTTCTTGCAATCTCATACACAATCAAAAGTATTTACTGACTTTTCGATTTTACGCACTCTTGTATTAGGTATAGTTCAGGTGCTACGCTAATCCCGGCAGTACGATCTGCTTAGGCTATTGTACCCTGGGAAATAGATGGGTTCACATGGGTGACCCGAAATTCGTTTTTTAAAGGAAGCGTGTTTTACACGTGTCCTAGTCACATTGTTTCTTGCTTTGTTATTTCTTTCTAATTTATTTGTATTTTGGTTTCTTAAAATTCTTGAAATTAGACTTCTTAAAACTTCATATGAAACGAGTTAAAAGTGCTATTTATTTAAATTTTATTGTTCGAAGCTGGTGATCCAGCCCTTGCATTATGCCTTGTTCTTTTCGTCGTTGTATAAAATATTGCTCCAACTCATCTTATAATTTTTGTCGAAGCATGAAATGAATCTGACCTGATCCATGACGATGTTTCCACGGATTTTTGAGATGAACGAACCACGACTTGATCTTCTTCTTCGATTGCTTGAGACCTGCAATGGCTTTTCGGGGGTGTGGAGGTGACTGCTGAGAAATCCTGAGGATCTCTTGTTTACAGACACAAAAATAGGGTGGTGGCTCTTATTGAGCATGACCCCATAATAAGGAGGTGGAGACCTCCTTATATAGAGAGCCTCATGGCCACCATCATGGTACCCTAATGGGCCTAGCCCAGTTAGGGTTACCTCCACAAAACCCCCTCAGCCCAATAACATTGTATTAGTCCATATAATAAAATAAGCCAAACATAATAAATTTAGGGTCGTAAAACCGGGTTTAGTACCATACCCCTACAAGCCCCCCAAGTCCAGTGTTGCTCCTAGGCGCGCAAGCGTTTAGGTGGAGCGCTGGACTTTATGAGGTGTGTTAGGACATGAGGCGGTTCTTTCCCTTTTCTTCGGCCCTATCTTTATTGTCTTTGAGTTTTGGGAGGTTTTCCTCATGATGATGACGTGTTGTGGTCCTTATGATAATGATGGTGCACTATCATGAATAAGATATAGCACGCCGAATAATAAAAGCCTGCGCGCGAGGCGACTTACGAGCTATGAGAATAATAAAGCTCGCGCGCGAGGCGACTTATGAGCTATGAGAATAATAAAGCTTGCGCACGAGGCGACTTACGAGCTGAAAAAATAATGAAGCTTGCGCACGAGGCGACTTACGAGCTATAGAATAATAAAGCTTGCGCGCGAGGCGACTTACGAGCTGTAAAAATAATGAAGCTTGCGCGCGAGGCGACTTACGAGCTATAGAATAATAAAGCCTGCGCGCGAGGCGACTTACGAGCTATAGAATAATAAAGCCTGCGCGCGAGGCGACTTACGAGCTATAGAATAATAAAGCCTACGCGCGAGGCGACTTACGGGTCTGTGAGAATAATAAAGCCTGCGCGCGAGGCGACTTACGAGCTATGAGAATCATAAAGCCTGCGCGCGGGGCGACTTACGAGCTGTAAAAATAATGAAGCTTGCACGCGAGGCGACTTACGAGCTATAGAATAAGAAAGCCTGCGCGTGGGGCGACTTACGAGCTTTAAAAATAATGAAGCTTGCGCGCGAGGCGACTTACGAGCTATAGAATAATAAAGCCTGCGCGCGAGGCGACTTACGAGCTATAGAATAATAAAGCCTGCGCGCGAGGCGACTTACGGGTCTGTGAGAATAATAAAGCCTGCGCGCGAGGCGACTTACGAGCTATGAGAATAATAAAGCCTGCGCGCGGGGCGACTTACGAGCTGTAAAAATAATGAAGCTTGCACGCGAGGCGACTTACGAGCTATAGAATAATAAAGCCTGCGCGCGGGGCGACTTACGAGCTGTAAAAATAATGAAGCTTGCACGCGAGGCGACTTACGAGCTATAGAATAATAAAGCCTGCGCGCGGGGCGACTTACGAGCTGTAAAAATAATGAAGCTTGCGAGCGAGGCGACTTACGAGCTATAGAATAATAAAGCCTGCGCGCGAGGCGACTTACGAGCTATAGAATAATAAAGCCTGCGCGCGAGGCGACTTACGGGTCTGTGAGAATAATAAAGCCTGCGCGCGAGGCGACTTACGAGCTATGAGAATAATAAAGCCTGCGCGCGGGGCGACTTACGAGCTGTAAAAATAATGAAGCTTGCGCGCGAGGCGACTTACGAGCTATAGAATAATAAAGTCTGCGCGCGGGGCGACTTACGAGCTGTAAAAATAATGAAGCTTGCACGCGAGGCGACTTACGAGCTATAGAATAATAAAGCCTGCGCGCGGGCGACTTACGAGCTGTAAAAATAATGAAGCTTGCGCGCGAGGCGACTTACGAGCTATAGAATAATAAAGCCTGCGCGAGGCGACTTACGAGCTATAGAATAATAAAGCCTGCGCGCGAGGCGACTTACGGGTCTTGTGAGAATAATAAAGCCTGCGCGCGAGGCGACTTACGAGCTATAGAATAATAAAGCTTGTGCGCGAGGCGACTTACGAGCTGTAAAAGTAATGAAGCTTGCGCGCGGGGCGACTTACGAGCTATAATATGATGTAATGACTAGCCCACAAGGGCCTCTCCTGCGCAGGATGACTATCCCGGCTTGTCTTCAAAATAATAATGAAGGCACAAATGGCCAGATAATAATAATGATGTCATAGGTGCTTGTGCGGCTCGTAGTCAAACATTTAAGCTTGGCGCGTGGCCTATGGGTTTATGAGGATTCCCAACCTTTAAGTTTGGCATGTAGCCATGTGGGATATTATGAGGATTCCCAACCTTTAAGTATGGCGCGTAGCCATGTGGGATATTATGAGGATTCCCAACCTTTAAGTATGGCGCGTAGCCTATGGGTTTATGAGGTTCCCAACCTTTAAGTATGGCGCGTAGCCACGTGGGATATTATGAGGATCCCCAACCTTTAAGTATGGCGCGTAGCCATGTGGGATATTATGAGGATTCCCAACCTTTAAGTATGGCGTGTAGCCATATGGGATATTATGAGGATTCCCAACCTTTAAGTATGGCGCGTAGCCTTATGGGATATTATGAGGATTCCCAACCTTTAAGTATGGCGCGTAGCCATATGGGATATTATGAGGATTCCCAACCTTTAAGTATGGCGCGTAGCCATATGGGATATTATGAGGATTCCCAACCTTTAAGTATGGCGCGTAGCCATATGAGTACAATCATGGTTGTTCTTATCCTGATCTGGATTAGACTGTTCTTCATTTGTTGTGTCGCTTACGCGCGGCCTGCGTAAGGTCTCCTTTATTCTCACGCGCAGATGTGGTGCGTGAGCGTGCATTGATGCGTGAGCATCTGATATGCATGAGCATATGTGATACGCGAGAGCATGCGTAATGCGTGAGCATATGTGATGCGTGAGCATACGTGGTATGCGTGAGCATGCGCGATGCGTGGAGTAATCGCCGGGATCGCGCACGCGACCCGCTGAGGCGTGAAGTAATCGCCGGGAGCGTGCACGCGACCCACTGTGGCGTAGAGTCATCGCCGGGAGCGCGCATGCGACCCGCTGTGGCGTAGAGTAATCGCCGGGAGCGCGCATGCGTCCCGCTGTGGCGCGCATGATCTAGAGATTTTGAGTATCCACATCAGGTAGGTTTTATGTAAAACCAAAAGATCTGATAGGATTTATAGATCCATAAATATGAAGTGTGACTGTTGTTCAAACGAACCCAGATTTGAAAAAATCGTAACTAGATTTGGTATATTTCACTTAGAAAAAACACAGATCTAAGGGCTTTCCCCAAAAGTTCGGTGGTATTTCTTCCTGTGTATTTCCAGATCCGGAAGTATTTTTTAGATCTAAGGATTTTTGGATTTCCATAGAACATATCTGAAAGAAGAAACCGTAGACCCGAGATATTGATGAACAGATCGGAGGGCCGAGATGAGAAGCGAAGTGTGGTTCATTGAGCTCCCACGGATGGTGCCAATGTCGAAGCATGAAATGAATCTGACCTGATCCATGACGATGTTTCCACGGATTTTTGAGATGAACGAACCACGACTTGATCTTCTTCTTCGATTGCTTGAGACCTGCAATGGCTTTTCGGGGGTGTGGAGGTGACTGCTGAGAAATCCTGAGGATCTCTTGTTTACAGACACAAAAATAGGGTGGTGGCTCTTATTGAACATGACCCCATAATAAGGAGGTGGAGACCTCCTTATATAGAGAGCCTCATGGCCACCATCATGGTACCCTAATGGGCCTAGCCCAGTTAGGGTTACCTCCACAAAACCCCCTCAGCCCAATAACATTGTATTAGTCCATATAATAAAATAAGCCAAACATAATAAATTTAGGGTCGTAAAACCGGGTTTAGTACCATACCCCTACAATTTTCTTTTTATGTTTATGTATTGTAATCTTTATTATTTTCAGTTTTATTTCTTTTTGTGAACTGTTTTCCTACATAAACAATGGTTAAAAAGTTGTGTGATACTTTTTTTGTATGTTATTTAAGTGACATCAATTTGACCGTATAACTTTAAAGTGACACCCGTATAATGATACTAGATAAGTAGATGTGACTATTACGTACATCTCGTATTTAGTTATAAAATCAAAGCATAAAGCAAAACTTAAATACTAATTATAAACACACCTAATATTCTAATAATAACGTAAACAAAAATAAAATGATTGTGCTTTGACTCGAACCATCAATATTTTATAAGGTGTTATCTGGAGTGACGTGGAAACACAACAAACATTGCATGATGGAAAGGATAATGGGAAAGACATTATATTATACTTTATACACGGGTGCGTGTATATGTATGTATGTACATGTTATGGCATGTAATTATCTTGGTTGGAAGTACGATGATATCTTATTTAGCACATGTAATGTAACTGTCATCAACCAAGTGAATTTGGTATGACTCCCACAATTGAAAACAAGCATGCATTATTGCCTAACCAGGAACTCCACATTGAATTATCAGTGTTTGTTCTAATGGACAGTGGTCTTCGATGCTCCTGATTTAGTAGAATTATCATCCATTACTTATAATGCATATGTAACATCTCATTGGGGGGATATTTAAAAAAAAAACATATCTAATTTGGTTAAAGGTTTTATCTACACTAGTGGTTATACTTTAAGTACAATTAATAGGTGTGTTAGTTTTGCCTCAAAAGTTAATTACTCCGATACTTGTATGCAGTATTTTGTATGGTTTTCGTTTTAAATAATATTTAAAAAGTTATGTTGAGTTACCACAAAATTATCGATGTTATCCGTGTTACTCTATCCAGTTAAGTTATCTTAAGTATATTTTAGAATACCTTATCTCATCTTGTTCAGTGTTTACCTATCTATCTGGCTATCTCCATATTGAATAGTAAATTAGTAGTCTTCGATTAACATGCATCATCTCTTATAGAGATACGACTGTAATATACAACAAATATGGATCATCTAAATATGTTATTCTGTTTTTGTTTAAACTCTTTCACAACTTAGTTATTAGTTTTCGAATCTTACGACAAAATTCAAAGCAACAAATATTTTTTTTAAATCCAGAAAGTTTAGTGGGTGGCTTTCTTGTTGTCTCTTTAATCATTTCAAGAACCTCCCAAATCAATTACTATATATTGTCTTTTTCAATTTCCGTATAATATCCACTCACTTCAATTATTAATCATTATATAGCCATTTAAATGAATTAAACAAATTTAAACATAATTATTTTAATGAGAAAAATATAGGCACCGCAAGGTTTGTGCACAAATAATTGATCATTTTCCATTTTTATGTGAAAGATGTAACGTTGCGGTCTAGTTGAATGTATGAACACGAGACCACATAAAGGATAGGTGCAAAATGCATCACAACAATCTTTGTTTATGAGTGATCATGATTTCATGGATGCCATTTTTTTAACTTAATATACTGTGTAAAATTGTTATATCTTAAGAATATATATAGACACCATATTTGGGAATCAATATTATGTTAAAAGTTCTATGAACACATAAAAAAAAATGAAATAAAAAATATTTTATTTTACTCTAAACTATTTTTATTTAAGTTTATCTTCTATTCTAAATATATAGAAAATAAACTATAAAAATGTACATAATATGTACATGCGCATTTAAACAAAGGACTGTATGTAACTATGTATCATACTTTTAAAAATATTGAAATCCGCATGCATAAGTACCTTCGTTAAATGCAAGGGTTGTCCTAGGCTCACTAAAATCTTTTTAAGTGCATGTTTCTCATCTGATCACCTGCCAGGTTAGCAATCCCTTCGTTTGAATTCTACGAATTGGCGTGGTGGATTCTCAAAATGTGTGAAAGGAACTCTATTGTTGGCCCTAACGATAAGACAACGATCAAACAGAAAGAGCATAAGGAAGGTACAACCCAACTATGAGGTACATCAGATAAACAACCTTTACATAACCAACCTATTTACTGAAGTAACGACAGGTCATGGTCTGTTGCGTCTGGCCCATCCTCTAGGCACCTTTGGAAGGCAGGGGTGTGACAACGTACACACTTCCCTTTACTCCATACCATAGGGCATTTTCATCAGTTGTAGGGTTTGGTGGCCCGAAATTGACTTGGCTTCACCAGAAGGCCTCATCTCTAAAAGTCCGGCTTGCGACGCGTCCCTCTCGCAATAGTGTTCCAAACCTCACCTCGCTCTTATGACATGCTATTATAATAGTTGGTGAATATAACCGATAATAGAAAATTTAAAGTGGTTCTCATAAGTCATAAGCCATAAGTCATATGGATTATTAAATAAACGTTCCTCTATACACACACAAACATATTGCTTTCTTTTGACGATGATACACAACTTTGTTAGTCATATGGGAAATGGTGTAACACCCAACGTTTATTTCTGCTAGAATTTTATGCTTAATTTATCAATTTAAAAATTAGTATACCTATTATAATTTATTAGTTTCGTAAATAACAAAAAGTCTACAACAAAAAAATAACGGAGTTTTGAACCAATGTCTAAAAAGTTCATGTCATTCGAAAATAATGGAAACTCGGATTAGTCAAAACTCAAAAGCCAACAACAGAAGTTTGGAGAATTTAAAGGGTTTAGGTAATCGTAAATCATTAGCAGATAATTAAATTCTAACATGTGTCCAAAATAATTACGAATGATGTGTTATTTAGGGATGAGCTCGGGATGGTACGATAGGGTAGGTACCCATCTCGAAAATCGTGGTCCTGAAATTTAGAAATATTTGGTACCGGTGCTGGCACCGAATTCTTCGGTTCGGTACCGTTATTTCGTGCAAAATTTGGGAAATACCGATACCGTACCGAACCGTACCGTTACCGAAAACTCAAAACTTGGTACCGATGGTTCTAAATCGGTACCAGTACCGAAAATGCTCATCCTTAGTGTTATTAATGTCTGAAGAGGGTTTCTGACTTTCTATGAATGTTAAAGATCGTTGAATCGTATTCTAAGCTAGTAAGCTTAACTAGTCATGTGGTATATATGCATATTAGTCGATCATGCGGTATGCATATATTAGGCAACCAATCGTATCTATTCGAAGACACAAATCGTGATTAGTGAAATCTTTCTTAAAGCCTTTGGCCGGACTACTGACTAGGTGTAGAGGTAGGGTACCAAAAAGACCCAAATACCCTTAAGTACCATCCGCGGGTCACAGAGAATGCTCTTATAAGCCACCCGCGGGACAAACGGATCACCCGCATATCAAGATAGAGGAGGAACGTCCTCATAATACGCGTGGAAGCATCCGGGCGTCCTCAAAAGTCGTCCGCGGGACAAGACATATGTCCGCATAAATAACTGGAGGACAGTGCCAGTAGAACAGCTGTCACCATTCAAATACTTTCTAGAAGAAAGGCTCATGACTCTTACTTGAGGAATACGTGACATACTAACCAATGAACAAAGGACACCTGGCCAGGTTGTTATAACCGTGCACATGGTCAGGGTGCGATCCATCCTATCAGCTGGTGTCACGTGTCCGGGTTGTTATACCCATGCACATGGGACGTATAGCCCAACCTATCACAAGAAGACACGTGTCCAGGCGGTTATCAAAGATCTTCTATAAGAGGACAGCTGCCCCAATCATCTTCCATCATCCTTCAGCTATAAATACATTGTCAAACGGTATGAGGTATTCATTCACCCACATATATTCTGACTACACTTAGTCTCTGTACTTCAGTATTTTCTTCATTAAGAACGTTACTGATTCTCACGCCGGAGAGTGGTTACAGGAAGACCCCCCCTCTTGTCCTTCCTGTAATGAGACTCACGGTGTTTGTTTTGCAGGTTCCGGTCACTGGACTTTAGGGAGCTTTACTCATATCGTGGTAGTAGTTATCGTATTGTACTCTGTGGACTCACTGGATCCAGGACCCATACCCGGGGAGTGGATCCGTGTTTCTTCATTGGCGCCATCCGTGATTTGTGTTAGAACAACAATAGTTTTCGTTGGTTTTTTGGTTCGTTTGATATGAGTAAACTTCCTGAAGGGTCGACGGGAACCCCTGCAACTGAGTCACGTGTAACTAACACAGAAGCACCTCCGGGTCTTAGTGTTTTTGCACGCATCACGACTCCAAGTGGCCGTACTCTTGAGCGAGTCACAACTCCAGGGTCACGGAACATGACGTAACACCTGGGGGTTTTACCCTAGAGAACGTCACAGCACCAACCGGTACCACCCCCCAGATATGGGACGGGCCTCGGCATCGGAAGGTTCTAATTTGGGTAATCTCAGACGGATTACGGAAGAAACTCGCCGAAAGCGGCCAATGTTGGATCTAGAAAATGATTCAGGTGACTCTGACGTGGCGAGATCTCATAGACGTAATTCCAGATCCAGAGGAGCCTTGACTCCTGAAGAGTGGCTCCACGAGCAACAACAAAGTTTGGTGGCTGAATACGAGCGTAGAAAGCGTAACGAGCAACTTAACCCCCGCACTTTGGATTATGAGGAATCCCCTAGGGAATCTCCTTCTCCTCCACCAACAGTGCGAGGAAGTCAAACCCGTTACAGTCAACAGACAGAACTAGAGTTTGGCGAGCTTCCGAGACTACGTCCTCATCCTCGCATAAATATGCGGATGCCATCTTACTTAGATGAGTTTGATGGTTATGATTCATCCTACCACCCGGGAGATCACAGTATGTATACCGGAGACAGTAGGATGAGTTCTCAGGCAAAAAGCAGTCGTCCGCATGACATAGTCCGCCATACCGAATACCATAGCAATGCGGAACGAGACTTTACTAAACCATACCACCCCGCGGCCTTCGCTGAAAAATCAAAGTTCATAGCAAGTATTGCCACAGCACCTTTCCCGTTAATGCTAAGATACCTACATCGGTGGGTAAGTATAATGGTATGACTGATCCAAGTGATCATCTCCAGAACTTTATTGCGGTGGGTGGTGTTAGTGGTTGGACGCTTCATTATTGGTGTCACATGTTCGCATTGACACTAACAGGGGCGGCAAGAGAGTGGTTTGAAAAATTACCTAGCGGTGAAATTTCTAGTTGGGACGATCTGGTGAAAAATTTTTCCCAACACTTCAGCCAGCAGAAAAAACATACGCGAGACCAGTCAGAAATTTTGGACGTCGTCTGCCGTGATAACGAGTCCATAAAAGATTTTATTACCAGGTTCAATGACGAGAGCTTGAACATTGGCGGAATCAGTAAAGACATGCTTCGCGGTGCCTTCCACAAAACCGTCAAATGTGATGATTTAGTCCGCACACTTACAGATGGAATGCCAAAGGAGTGGGACGACCTGATGATTGCGGGAAAGGTGTATGCTAGTACTGAGAAAACATTGAAGGAATGGTAACCCGAAGCAAAAATTTAAAGTTGAATTTCAGAATCCGAGACCTAATAGACAGGCAAAAGACCCTATATGGTCAAGGCTTCAGCCAAGTTCGGAAGCATCAAAACCATTTGATGCAAGATCCCTCATAGGCAACAAGAACAAAGCGGGACCCGCAAACCGAAGTCCCAACAATTGGACTCCTCTTTCAAAGACTCCCGCTGAAATTCTTACCACAGAGAATATAAAATTTAGAAAGCCACAGCCACTAACAAGAAGATCATTCTTGGATGCTACCAAGCACTGTTCGTATCATGACGACATTGATCATAATACAAATGAATGTAGAACATTGAAAATGAAATAGAGACGGCTGTGAAATCTGGAAAGCTCAGACACTTGGTAAAAACTGGAAAACCGGACAATGGGAAAGCAACCATTCGAGACATCCAAGGCCCGGGTAAGAAGCAAATTAAAGATTTGAACGTTCATATGATACAAAGCGAGTCCCATGCAGGGAATAAGAGGAAAGAGTCTGATGATGATGAGTGGAAGAATGTGTAAGGCCCCGTTACCGGTAGCCCTACTTTCGTGTTGGATTTACTCATAAACGCAGTTCTAAATATCAGAGTTAATTAAAATATTCGCGGAATATAAAAGCTTTCATAAAACATTTCATAACAAAACATATCTTGTCTTAAAACATCTTGTCTTTCAAAATAACAAAACATTAAACTTAAACGTCCTGAGTCTTCCGATGCCAGCCTCTTATTCAGTGCCACGTGTCTCCTCAAGCGAGCTGCCTCAGCCTACTCACCTGCGTGCATACTAAAAGTCAGCTACGCTGAGTGAGTTCTAGTTAATCATACATTATACAATACACACAAACTTATACTCTTTCATTCATACTTTCATACTTTCATACTTTCTTTTGTACTAACTTGCTTTCATATCTTACGTTATAAAGAGCATTACGCCCTACATTCCTCGAGTATTATTAGGGCTCAGTACCCTCCTTCCTCGAGTATTATTAGGGCTCGGTACCCTCCTTCCTCGAGTATTATTAGGGCTCGGTACCCTCTTTCCTTGAGTATTATTAGGGCTCGGTACCCTCTTTCCTCGAATATTAGTAGGGTTCGGTTCCTTAGTTCTCGAATATTAGTAGGGTTCGATTCCCTCTTCGTTACCATACAACCATACATTATACCTCGAGTATTATTAGGGCTCGGTACCCTTTTCGTAACCATACAACCATACAACCATCATTTCCTTCTTTTATTAACTTTATCACGTTCATACACATAAGCATACATATCATACTTACCTTATACATAGCGTTACAACCTGACAGTACATGCAATATCCGAAGATCGTTCACGTACCATTAAGCAATCATTCATACATTTCACATTATTCACATAAGGCATACACTTATCTCTTAGGATAAGCGTAATAAAAAACATATTGAGTATGTACACAGCCCCGAAAACATAACACATAAATGGGGCTAGAAACTCACCTGAATCCTGTTACGTTCTCCGTTAATCGTTATTCCCTTCTTGAGCTGTGCATGGCTGATTGTATAATATTTACATGTATCAATTAACTACTACTACTCATGTCGTATTTCTATCTTTATATAACCCACAACGAACGGGGGTCCGGGGGCAGCGCCCATGGCAGCGGGGTCTAGGGGCGGCAGCCCCTAGCAGGGTCCAAGGGGCAGAGCCCCTGGCTGGGGTCGAGGTCAGCTTGGAAAATTTTTATTTCCATTAACTGTCTTAACACATTTTTCATTAGGTTTTTAATTTATTTTCTAATTTGCTAACTCCAGTGAACTTATCATTAAGCGAACTTAACAATAAGCGAACTTAACATTAAGCGAACTTAATGTAGGCGAACTTAGTGTTAAGCGAACTTAACATTAAGTGAACTTACTGTAAGCGAACTTAGTGTTAAGCGAACTTAACATTAAGCGAAGTTAAGCGTTGAGCGAACTTATCACCAGGCGAAGTTAAGGCTCGGCGAACTTAGCTTTAGGCGAAGTTATCATGGGCGAACTTATCACCAGGCGAAGTTACAGTTAGGCGAACTTGGCTTTAGGCGAACTTGCTTGCAAGCGAAGCTAAGCTTGCGGGCGAAGTTAAGCTTGCAGGCGAAGTTAATCAGTTCAGCTACGGGTTTGGTTTTTATCAAGCATTTTGGCGATTTTAATACCCTTGCTATGGTTCGACATCACCCACTAACGTTCCCTAACCGTTTTCGTTCGTATATATCCCGTATATACTATAAAGCTTGGACCTTTAAGCGTAAGGACGTTCAATACAAGATCTACGGTTTATCTTAAACGAACCGTACATGTTTATGGGTTTATTAGGTTCGTCCTAGCATCAAGTTCGCTACTTTACGCTTCGTTTAGATCCGATCTATTATCGTTTCAAGTTTCAAGGCTAAACGTTCAATAAAACGTAAACTTTAAAGGTAAAGAACATACCTTTTGTGCTCGTTCGATCTTGGTTAGCTTGTTTGGAAACTCTAGATCTCGTGTAATAAAGATCTAATACCAACTAACGTTTAATCTCTCTCGGATCTTGCTCGTTTCTCTTTCTCGGCCGCCGGCCGTATGTGGTGGTGTATGTGTGTGTTTTGAATGTATAGAGAATAAGATGGAAATGAATGATGGTTTAGGGTTTAAGGGTGCTTTAAGGAGGTATTTATACCCCTTAAGGCTCATGGATCTAAGGCCCATTACCCTTAATCCATCTTAATTAAATCCAAGTCCATGATCTTTTCCATATTAGACGTTAGTTAATATTATTAAACGCACGACAATTTAACTCAACTTTCTTTATTTATTAGAATATTTAGGATGCTACAGAATGAACCAGTGATCTTCCCTCGAATTAAAGGAGGCCCGAACAATAAGAACCCCCTGATCATCACTGCTCTCTTCGAACACTGTCGTTCTCATTACGTCTTCTTCGACACCGGCAGCACATCAGATATCATGTATGAACAATGCTTTAATCAGCTTGACGAAGAAGATAAAGAAAGATTGAAACCCATCCACGCTCCAGTGTTGGGATTCGGAGGAGAAATAATGCATCCGCGGGGTGTAATTTCATTTCCAGTCACCCTGAGCGATGGAATTCATTCAAGGACCGAGGAAGTCGAATTTCTGGTTTTGCCGGCAACATCAAAACATGACATTATCCTTGGGCAAGAAGCGATTGGTGATTTCAATGCTCATCCGTCCATGGCACACGATGCAGTGGGAGTCCCAACTTGTACTGGCATCGCAATAATTTATGTTAATAGGCACTGCTTTGCAACCGAGAGCTCAAAGCCCAGCAAGATCCCAAAACAAACTTTGAGAACTGAACCGGAAAAATGGGTCTTGTGTGACATCTGCCCCGATCCGACCCGACCCAGGTACCCGTTTCCCTTATCCGATCTCTTTCTTTTATGATTTAATATCTATTTATACTTATATTTTACTTTTAATAATAATATATATATTTTCCTTCCCGCCTCTTTCTCTCTCTTTCTTTCCGCCGTCCCCTCCCTCTTCCTTCTTATCTCTTTCCGCCTTCTTTTCCCTCTTGTCGCCGTCCCGCCCTTAAGCCTTGTTTCCCTCTTTTTCTTCTAACTCTTTGCTTGTCCTTTGGTTCTTCCCGCCTAAGGTTGTCTGCGCAGCTCCACGCGCCAGACTCCTTACAAGGAAGCCTGCGTGAAGACCACCTGTTTCAGCGATACGCGAGACGAACTCTTCTCGCAGCGCGCTAAGAATTGTAATTCTTCTCGCAGCGCGCGAAGGACGGTAGTTCTTCCCGCGACGCGCTAAGGATTTGTAGTTCTTCTCGCAGCACGCTAAGAATCGTAGTTCATCCCTCGACGCGCGAAGAATTATAGTTCTTCCCGCGGCGCGCTAGGAATTTTAGTTCCTCCCGCGGCGCGCTAAGAAATGTGATTCTTCCCGCGGCGCGCTTAGAAATATAGTTCTTTCCGCGACGCGTTAAGGTTGGTTCCGTCTGCCTTCGCGCTCGCGCTCTCTTGACCTTCTGTGTCTGCCTTCGCGCCTTAGCCTTCTCGCGCTGAATCCTTCGAGTTTTCTTCTGTTTAAATCTAGCCGTTTGCTTTTGTGTTGTCTTATCTTTTGAGCTGTTGACCTAATCTGCTTTATGTCTGAAAAGTTACTTTCGGCGCAGCATGCGCACCAACCCCATTGGTTGACAGATAAAGTGACTGACATAATCTTTTGAGATCTGCTTGACCTGTACCTTTATCTGACCCGCCCATGCTTTTTACTGTTCCCTGACAGCTTTATCTTGCCCCCTGCAGCTGCCATATCTTTTGATATCTTTTGCTTTTTGAGATCTTTTCCCCTTTTTCTGGATTTATGTCTCCTAGGGTTTTCCTATAAATAATAATAATATTTTCATAACACTACACACACAAAACACTTAATCTCTCCTGTTCTCTTGCTCCTTGCTCTCTCTGCCGTCTTCCTCTCTGCCTCCGTCTTCCTCCCTGTTCTGCCCTGCTTTTCCGGTAATATATGTATATTATATATAATAATTTACTTATTAATTATGCTAACTTATAATCAAGACTTAAAACAAATCATTAAAACAATAATCTTATTTATAGGTTAACTTGTGCTTGTTTAAAGTTGGTTCTTGCTTTATCTTACACCGCATCGTTTATCAAGTGAGTAATCTCGTACCTAATCCCTTTTTTTTTGCTTTTAATGTTTTGGGATGTTCATGTGTTCATACAAACTTAGAGTCTTAAACTTGTTTATGAACTTTAGTCGCGCAGTATCCCATGTGTTGAGGACGTAGACTTGGCTGTTATTTGTATGTGTGGATCATTAACCGTCTTGTCGGTCTATTCCGCAGTTTTCATGGTACCATTAGATGAACACGGGAGAACTATCGTTTATGATTTTCTCTTTTGTTTACACATGCACAGTTTGTTTTGTTTGTGAGCTCAATTGTGAGCACTGGCAGTCTTATGAATCTTAGAGTTGGTCCCGATCAGATTACACCCTTGTTGAAAACCAGACATACACATGTTGCGCGCAGATTTATTGTTATCTATGTATTGTATTAAACTTGATTTCTCACCAACACGCAAGTGTTTGACGTTTATTTTAACACATGTTCAGGTTTGCTGTAGCTACATTTGGAGCTTGTGGACACGTAGGACGTTTTTACTTTTGGACCTAGATTAAAATGTATCAAGACAAGTTATTGTTGTTCGAATATTTTTGTCTTATAATATATTGATTTATGTTGATTTATGTTATCTTGTGTTTACCCTGCGCGTGCGCGAATGAATGTATTTATTAAATATTGACACCCAATAGTGTCACGAGTAATGAAACAATATGTGGCGCCCCGATGTATAATCCGCCTTTGGTCGGGGTGTTACATCTTGAACAAAGATTTCCCTGATCAAACTGTAACAATTGGACATGCTATCTCCGAGATAGTGCGGACTTTCTTGAAACAGTTATTATCAAAGAATGTCGATGTTTTCGCATGGCAACCTGCGGACATGACGGGTGTCCCGCAGAACATTGCGGAACACAAACTAAGGGTAAACCCATTGTTTACGCCAATTGTTCAAAAACAACGTAAGATGGGTCCGGAACAAACAAAAGCAATGAATGAACAAGTCCAGGACCTCTTGCAGGCAGGGATCATTCGTCCAATTCGTTACCAATCTTGGGTCGCCAACCCAGTTATCGTCCCCAAAAGCAACGGGGCATGGCGAATGTGTATCGATTTCAAGGACCTAAATAAAGCATGTCCCAAGGATTGTTATCCTTTACCCGAAATAGATCTCAAAGTTTATGCTGTGGCACCATTCAAATTCAAGTGCTTCTTGGATGCTTACAAAGCCTACCATCAGATCCGCATGGAAGTGGGTGATGAGGACAAAACAGCATTTCGTACCGATCAAGGCACCTTTTGTTACAAAATGATGCCTTTCGGACTAAAAAAATGCGGGAGCCACGTATCAACAATTGATGGACATAGCATTTAAAGGTCAAATTGGTCGAAACTTAGAGGTGTATATGGATGATCTTGTAATCAAAAGTGTTGAGGAAGATCAGATGCTGAGAGATATTGAAGAGACTTTCGAAACATTGAAAGGTATTAACATGATGTTAAATCCAGCCAAGTGTTCATTCAGAATGGAAGAGGGAAAGTTTATGGGTGTGATTGTCACGGATGCAGGCTTCAAAGCTAATCCTATTAAATTTCAAGCCATAGCCCGCATGTCTTCCCCGTCCTCCCTCAAGGAAGTTCAGACACTCAGTGGGCGTTTGGTTGCTTTGAATCGATTCTTGGCAAACCATGCAGCCAAATCTCACCCATTTATCTCAACACTAAGAAATTGCCTTAAGAAAGCACATTTCAATTGGACTGCGGAAGCAGAACAAGCTTTTTTGGAAGTTAAAAAATGTTTGATGGAGCTGCCCACGTTAACAGCACCCTGTGCGGGGAACCGTTAACATTATACCTATCAGCGTCAGACATTTCCATCGGGGCCGTCCTCCTGACAGATCGAAAGAATATTCAAACACTGATCTACTACGTCAGCAGAACACTATCGGACCCGGAAACAAGATACTCCATGCTTGAAAAACTTGTTTCGGCACTGGTCTATGTTGCCCGAAGCCTCCGCATGTACTTTCAATGGCACCCCATCAATGTTTTAAACGGATACAAGCTCAAAAATGTTCTCAGTAAGCCCGAATTATCTGTCCGACTGGCCAAATGGGCCATCGAACTAGGTGAACATGCAATAGAATGCAAACCTAGGCCAGCAATCAAAGAGCAGGTGTTGGCGGACTTCATGACAGAAGTTCCGCATCACAAAGAAAAAGAATGTTTAATCGAGCAACAACCCCAAGCACCTCCGGAATTGGGACAAATTTGGTCCTTATTCACGGATGGAGCTTCAAGCAATGAGGGATGTGGCGCAGGCCTCAGGCTGGTCAATCCCGAAGGCCATGAGTTTACATATGCCATAAAGCTGGACTTCAAAAGTACCAACAACGAGGCAGAATATGAAGCTTTCTTGGCAGGCTTGCGGATAGCCAAAAAGCTCGGAGTTAAATATTTAAAAGCCCGAGTGGATTCCATGTTGATTGCGGGACAGATCAACGGTACATACGAAGCAAAAAACGATATCATGGCTTCATATGTGTCACATGCAAAGGATTTGATGCTTCAGTTCTCTTCTTGCAAAGTCATTCATATAAAGAGAAGTGAAACAAATCAACGGATGCTCTCAGTAAATTGGCTTCAACGAATTTCGAACATTTTGCCAAAGACATCCGCATCGAGGTATTAGATCGCCCGTCTGTTCCGCAACATCAGGTGTTAGTGATCCAAACGGGAGTATAATCCTGGATGACACCCCTTGCAGCGTACTTGTCATCCGGAACACTTCCGGAAGAAAAAGCAGCGGCCCGGAAGATAAAGCACAAAGCCTTGAACTACCAAATACATGACGGTGTTTTATACCGCCGTTCCTTCCTTGGCCCACTACTCCGATGTGTGGATGCCGAGGACGCGAATTATTTAATCAGAGAGGTTCACGAAGACATTTGTGGTCTTCACGCGGGTCCGCGTATGGTCGTAGCAAAGGTAATGAACGCTGGATATTACTGGTCGGGGATGCATATGGATGTTGTACGTGAAATCAGGAAGTGTGATTCATGTCAACGCCATGCTCCTAACACGCTGCGACCAAAAAACGAGTTAGTTCCAGTCACTTCAGCTTGGCCGTTCCAGAAATGGGCAGTTGACATAACGGGACCTTTCCCTGAAGCCCCCGGACGCGTCAAATTCTTGATAGTAGCCATCGACTACTTTACAAAGTGGGTAGAGGCTAAACCAATGGCTTCCATAACAGCAGCAAATGTTAAAAAATTCCTATGGGAGTTCATAATATGCCGGTTTGGCCTCCATCTGGAACTCGTTAGTGATAATGGAACACAATTCGCGGACAGTGGGCTACAAGAATGGTTAAAAGAATTACACATTTCTCAAATCTTCACCTCAGTAGCCCACCCGCAGGCGAATGGTCAGGTGGAACGAACCAATCGGACCATCAAAGAAGGAATTAAGGCCAGACTAGGAACTAAAAGGACGGGTTGGGTCGATGAACAGCCCCACGTGCTGTGGGCTTTCCGCACTCAAAATAATTCTAGTAATTTCGAAACCCCCTTTAGTTTGACTTATGGCACGGAGGCCATGATTCCGGCCGAAATCGGAATCCCATCCGCTAGAGTCCTCATGATCGAGGACAAAGAACTCCGGATGAACCTTAACCTTCTTGAGGAGAGAAGGGAATTGGAATCAATCCGCGAGCATAATTATAAACGACAGCTGCAAAAATATTACAACTCTCGGATCCAACGATGTGAATTTGACACGGGAGACTATGTCTTCCGCAGTAACGAAGCCTCAGGGCAAGAGCCTCCGGGCAAGTTGGCCCCTACTTGGGAAAGTCCTTATAAAATCCAGAAAATTTTGTCTAAAGGTGCCTATAAACTAGAAAGGTTGGATGGGACTGAAGTCCCTAGAACTTGGAATGGGGCCCAACTGAAGAAATGCTACATTTAGTGGTTTTGTCTTTTGGCTGGCGTGCCTAATTAGATGTTAAATTGTAATTTCGTTTATGTAATTTGGCTTATGCCTTAGTTACGAAAATTTTCGTTTCAAGTCATTTGAGACTGGTATTGTTATGTAATCCATTATTGGCACGCAAAGAAGATCCTACAAAAACACTTATATTATGACAAAATAAACAAAGTGTAGCTGATACAAAATTAAAACTTCTTTATATACACAAATGGGATTACAAAGGATCAAGTTAAAAAAAAAAATTCTATCTATGGCGCGGCATCTTCATGTCCTGCATCTTCCTCTTCTTCTTCTTCTTCCTCATCAAGCTCGAGAAGAGTCTTTAGCTGCTGGATACTGTCTTCCTTATCAGCAAGTTCGGATATCTGATCAGTTAAGAGAATTTCAACGAGTCGAAATCCTTTGATTTCTGCTTAAGGATGGCATCAGTATCTTGACCAGCTAAGACATATTCTTCAGGAAGCCGGGAAGTTGAGCCGAACTGGTAGCCTTCTTGGAAACCCAGTTGGCGGCCAACTTGTTTAGAAGCCTTCAAGAGGATAGCAACACAATTCCCAAGTTCATCACTAGCCCGAACATCAGCAATGACCTGATAGAACAGTTACACATAAGTAACTCTAAAAATACTTGGAACATTTATGATGAGAATAAGGCACATACGTTGGGAATAGCTTCCGTCAATAGCCATTTTTGGTCTGCCTTGGCCCGGACAAGCTCCATTTTGTGTTGAGCACATTCCAACGATTGATTTCGGATCTTGGTGTTAAGGTCAGATAAACGCTTGTCCTTGGCTGCTGATTCAGCCTGAAGAGCCTCCATTAATCTGGCTTGTTCTTCCAACTGTTTTTGGAGAACAGCCTTGGCTTCCTCAGCAGCGGACCGAGCAGCTTTTTCCGCTTCCAGGGCCTGGCTGGCCTCCCTAGCTTCGTTTACAGCTTTAAGAGCTTCTTGTTTAGCATCAGAAGCAAAGGCCGCCAGCTCATCCCATTGTTCATTCATCGCCAACCAATCTCTGGTTATCTCATGAGTAGTGGACATAATATTCGCCAAATAATAAGAATGAGAGTTTAGTAATTCTTGGCGAATACTAAGGCGACGTCTCTCCTTTTCACCATGAGGAAGACACTCCCCCAGAAATTCAAAACATGTCTCCACATCACGGAATGTTGAATCCCGACGCAAGGACCAGTTAGGCTGGTGCGGGGTGGGATCTTCCTCCCCAGGAGAGGGAGAAGTCGGGGAAGCATATGGAAATGTGCTCACACCCCCTTGTTCCCTGAAGCGGTAAACGTTATGAGAGGGTGACACCTTAGTACGATCAGTTGTGTCATACCCCTCATTCTTCAATGGAGAATCATCCGTCACAACGACCGGATTCTCAACGGTGTTAGGAGGTGGTTGTGACGGACGGACAAGTGACTCCTTCAAACCAGAAATACCTTCAGAAATGTTATCCAGGTTCACTGAAAAACATTACCAATAGGTTAGGAATGACTCAAATCAAAACGGATAATAAAAGTAAGGAAAACATTGCATACCCAATGACGGGTCTTCTGCATCAAGACGTTCCAACCGGTCTCCCAAGACGGAAAGATTTGTCTTTTTAGACTTCTTCTTCTTGGGGACAGTCTTCTCCGGACTAACCTTGCGCTTGCCTGCCGCTTTGGAAACGCCCGCGTCAACGACCGCGTCCAATCTCCACAGTAATATCACCAGGTCCCGGACCTTCAACGTCCGCAGTAGCATCAACATTATCGGTCTTCTCCGCAGTTGCCTGATCGGTCGTGGCTCGTTGACAGGTGAGACCTGCAATCGAGTCCATAGCTTTATTAGCATCAGTTGAACTACCTCTTCACAAAGTGACGACTCCTCGCTAGACGAAAAGAGTACGATCACCCCGCTAGAGGTAACGGCAGTTAAAGGCAGGGGTTGTAAAATGCCCTCACCTTTTAGTATGGCTTCTTCAACATACTTCTCACCTTTAGCATACATTGGTTCGGAGACCAGTGGTTCCGGGCGAAAGGCAGTGGGGAATAAAAAGTTGTTGCTCGTCCGATCTAGAAAGGGTCTATCTCTTGGGTCAATCGGACGTCGCACCATCATCCCCCCCTCCTTGTCCAGTAAGGTGCTGAAGGCAGAACCTTCACCTACACAAATACATAAAAGTTAGAAATATTCAAATTAAGAACAGACGGAGGCCATAAACAAAGCTCACTCTTATCAGTCTTCTCGTAATATGGTTCCAATTCAGGGAACGGCCATAAACGGCTCATCTTCGCGCTCACCATCGCCCCTTCATGGATGGGACGCATGGGAGTAGGAGTTGAGATTAGAGTTTTAAACCATGGGAGACCCTCATGAGCGGAGGCAGGAACCACGGGCATAGGAGAATCCGCCTTACGTTACGTCATTAAAAACGGAATAACATCCTCTCTGATCCAGAAAAATTTTGGTTTCCAGCCATGAAGACTACGGATCCACTCCGTCCCAACAGTCTTCTTCTTATCAATAGATGCAAAGCTATACCATCCGTCACGGAAGGTCATTTTGTAAAATACGGAAAACATGCCAACAGAGGGATCAAAATTGTGAGTTTGACAGCAAAATTCGAAATGTCGAATTCTCAACATCCCAAAGGGATGGATCTGTGAGAGATGAATTCCATATGTCATCAAGATCGACCGGACGAACTGCGTCACCGGAATCCGGAAATTCCCGTTGTAAAATGGTCTATATACACAGCCATCTTCTTTGCAGGCGGACTAGTGGCAATAGAACCACTAGCCGGACGTTCTGGTTCCCACTCCGACGCCAGTCCATATACGCTGACAACATCGTTAAATTCTTCTTCTTTAAGGCAAACCTCAACTTCAGTATTAGTAGGGGTACCCTTCTTCTCTTTAGCCATTTTGGCTTCGAAAGGATTAAGAAAGTCACAGAAAAAAGAAGAAGGCTCAGAGAAAAATGAAGAGGTTTAAACGTTTGAAAGAAAAGAAATCTCAAAGCGATAAGGGTTAAATGGAAGACACAAATGTCATATTTATACCCATCGCAATTAATGCGATCCATAAAGTACTAGAGGAAAGAGAAAGCACAGACCGCCAGATGACTGACACGTCAGGCGGGAAGTTCAAGATAGTGCAAACAGGCTGTCAAGGGTGTCATACACGTCCAGTCAGTTACCCTCAAAAAGTTTCTCTCTCCGTCACGTCATCATAGTTATCCAAACTTTCAAATACTTCAAAAAGTCGAAGATTTCACAAAAGTCTTCTCAAGAGATATAAAATATCAAAAACATTTCCTAAAGATATTTTCATCAAAAGAATAGAATATCCACAAAAGACAAAAGAAACCTTCCTCAAAAATTATCCAAAAAGTAATTACAAGCAGGAAAAGAAAAATTTACAAGATACAAAACATCTAAGCTTATCCTAAGGATTTGAAGCCGACAGGCCTTCCGGAGCCTTCAACGACGTGTCTTCGGAAGAGTCATCCTCAGAGTCTTCCCCAAGATAAGTCTTCAAAAGTTGTACGCCGTCATATGTGGAAGAGAACTCTGGAAGCACATCTTGTAAAGGGAAGACTAAAGTGTCATGTTCCTTAACCCAGTTGACACGATCTTGTTTGACGTTTACGCCATAGAGCGGATGATCTTTGAATGTGCGGTTACTCTGGGCGTACTTCATCCCTTCATGAAAGCCCACAACATGCCCAAGTGAGGAAGAAGCAGCCATCGCATTGGCAAAGCTGTCATTCAACTCCTTACCTCCTTTGATATGGCGGACAACCTATTAAGACGAAAACATAAGTTCCCAGTATCAAAAAGTGAAAGTAAAATAACAAGTAATAAAGATTAACTTACAGCATCAACGCCTCGAGTAAGGAACTATTGGCGGTCCTGTTCCGCACGTTCCGCCCGCGCTCGGAACTCCTTAGCTTCCGCAGTAGCTTCCTCATGTGCTTGAAGGAGAGAATCATAAGCAGTCTGAATTTCAGCAGCACTCTGATCCTTAAGTTTGGCCTGCTCCTTCTGCAACTTTAGCTCCGCTTCAAGGTTATGAATCCGTACGCCTTGAAGGGCCACTTGATTCTCTAATGAAGAACTAGCTTCTTGAGCACGAGCCAATTCATCTCTTTCCCTCTGAGTTTTAGCTCGAGCAGCCTCAGGAAGGGAATTTTGCTTTTCACAAGCTTCTTTCCATCGACGCGCCGCATCAGCATTACGATCTTGCTCGGCCTTCAGGGCGATTTCCACATCAGATTGTTTCCATTTGACGGTTTGGGCAGCAAGGCGATGCTCCTCAGCCTCCTTCTTCGCAACCTCAGTTGCCCGACGAGCTTCCCCCACTTTCCCACTTAAAATACGCCATTCACTTAAGACTTCCTGGCTACCAGCCAAAGCATTAGCCAGATGATAAGCCACATTTGTGTGAAGATCATGGCGGGAAAGGTCACGTTGATATGCCATCTCAGTGGGTGGTGTACAATGTTCAACGAAATCCATACAAGTCCTAGCTTGGGAAAACCGGGATCCGTTAGTAATACCCCATGGAGGAACAAACAGCTCATGTTTGTCTCCCAAGAGGTAGGCTACCAAAAAGACCCAAATACCCTTAAGTACCACCCGCGGGTCACAGAGAATGCTCTTATAAGCCACCCGCGGGACAAACTGATCACCCGCATATCAAGATAGAGGAGGAACGTCCTCATAATACGCGCGGAAGCATCCGGGCGTCCTCAAAAGTCGTCCGCGGGACAAGACATATGTCCGCATAAATAACTGGAGGACAGTGCCAGTAGGACAGCTGTCACCATTCAAATACTTTCTAGAAGAAAGGCTCATGATTCTTACTTGGGGAATACGTGACATACTAACCAATGAACAAAGGACACCTGGCCAGGTTGTTATAACCGTGCACATGGTCAGGGTGCGATCCATCCTATCAGCTGGTGACACGTGTCCAGGTTGTTATACCCATGCACATGGGACGTATAGCCCAACCTATCACAAGAAGACACGTGTCCAGGCGGTTATCAAAGATTTTCTAGAAGATGACAGCTGCCCCAATCATCTTCCATCATCCTTCAGCTATAAATACCTTGTCAAACGGTATGAGGTATTCATTCACCCACATATATTCTGACTACACTTAGTCTCTGTACTTCAGTATTTTCTTCATTACGAACGTTACTGATTCTCACGCCGGAGGGTGGTTACAGGAAGACCCCCCTCTTGTCCTTTCTGTAACGAGACTCACGGTGTTTGTTTTGCAGGTTCCGGTCACTGGACTTTAGGGAGCTTTACTCATATCGTGGTAGTAGTTATCGTATTGTACCTTGTGAACTCACTAAATCCAGGACCCATACCCGGAGAGTGGATCTGTGTTTCTTCAAGAGGCAATCATACAACTTATTCTTTCCAAATAAACAAAACAAATTTCAACTTAATATAACCTAATAACATTGATTTATGTTATTTTAACAATATTTCCCTTTTAAAAATATATAGTTTGGCGGTAGTGGATGAAGGAACACACAGTCAAAAAAATAGGCCAAGTGGACAACCTTTGCATGCTTGTTATTTTCATTTGCACTTGCAAAGACTCCTCTATATAAAGAAGGTTAGATAGTTGTAACACTTGCTCAAAAGTACAAGCTTATAAAGCATAGAGATCATGACAACCCATAAGTCACTTTGCAATCTAAGCTTCATCTTCCTCTTATTCTTCCATTTTCATTTTGGTATTTCTATACACATTTTTAGTTCTAGTTTTACTTGTATATAACTAGTTTCTTTGAAACCAACTACATAAGTTATATTTATACGTGTTATATACTGTTTCTGAAGGTACGTGTGAATTACGATTAAATTACTATTCACAAACTTGTCCAAATGTCGAAGAAATCGTCAAAGAACAAGTTATAGCTTTGTATAATAAGCATGGAAACACTGCTGTTTCTTGGATAAGAACTCTCTTCCATGATTGCATGGTTAAGGTAATCTTACTTTGTTTTCTAGCCTGGTAATTAAACATTCAAACTAATTTTTAAGATAAAACAATGAACCACTATGATGCAATGCTACAATTCATCATTGCATAATTGGCCTTAATCAGAGTCTTTTTTAATCTAGTCATGTGATGCATCATTATTACTGGAGAGCATAAATGGGATTCAGTCAGAAAAGATATCAACAAGAAACATGGGAATGAGAAACTTCAAGTACATAAAAGCAATCAAAGATGCAGTTGAGAGTTCATGCCCCATGACTGTTTCATGTGCAGACATTGTTGCTCTTTCGGCTAGAGATGGTGCGGTTTTGGTATGTAATAACTACATATGCACTTTTTTTAATTATACATGAGATCAAGTTGGATGTCATCGTTTATTTGTGTGTTATGAAGTTGGGAGGACCTCGTATTGAGATGAAAACCGGACGGAAAGATAGCAAGGAAAGCCATCTTGCAGAGATTGACGCGTCCCTCCCGAATCATAATGATTCCATGATGTATGTCCTTGCTAGGTTTCAATCCGTGGGAATTGATGCTGAAGGCACAGTGGCTCTCTTAGGTAACATTCATATACTTTTATGGCTATTTTAAATCTAACAACACGTTTAATGAAAACACATTTCAATAATAATATAATACCAACACTAATTTATGAAAGAAAAAAAAACATTTAAAGATAGTTCAAAATACAAAAGAAATAAAAATAACATTATTACTTGAATATATATATATATATATATATATATATATATATATATATATATATATATTTTTACATTGCTCATCCCTTGGCATTTTTGCGGGTAGTCATTGATTTCGAAATTGCAATAGATAAGTCGTTGGTCAGAAATTTTGAAAATTTCATGTCCCTAGGCATTTTTGGTCAAAAGTTTTGAAGATAAGATATCATATGAAATTTTTTGTCACGTCTTTTAGTTGTTGGTTGAAAACTTGAAATAGTTAGGTGATAGACGAGTCGCCAGTAATATATATAAGGTGAAACTTTTGGTGCCAATCCATTGGTGATTTTACCATGGTGATCCAACAATTTCATTGTCAATTAAAACCATAGTTTCGATCCCATGTGCGTTTTCTAATGGATTACCGACATGTCTTACCTTCACCAAGGGATTGTCAACGATTATCCCCGTTGTTAAAACTCTTTATAACAAAATCTATTCAAATGCTAAGCTTTTGGACAAGTTTAGAGGATCACAATCATGGGAGAAAACATAAATGTGGTGGTAAAAAAATCATATAAAGAGTCACTCCACAAGATTTAGGTGGCAAAACCTAAAAGAAAACATAAAATGTGGCAGAAAAATCATATAAAGAGAGTCACTCCATAAAATTAAGGTGGCAAAACCTAAAACGCAAGTTAAAAATCATAAAATAGAAAGCCATTTAATATATATAATATATGTTATAAAACATTTGATAATTAATCCATTTTTTTTTCTGTTTCAGGGGCTCATTCAGTAGGCAGGGTCCATTGTCTCAACATTGTTGATCGACTTTATCCAACAGTTGACCCAACTTTGGACCCGACTTATGCCGAGTATCTCAAGGGTCGTTGTCCACATCTTGATCCAGACCCGAACGCTGTTGAATATGCAAGGAACGACCTAGAAACACCAATGATCTTAGACAACATGTATTACAAGAACATTATAAACAACAAGGGATTACTTCTTGTTGATCAACAGCTTATAACAAACCCAATTACATCTCCATTTGTTGAGAAAATGGCAGCCGATAACGATTACTTTCACGAACAGTTTGCTAAGGCTCTTCTCATTATGTCGGAGAACAACCCATTAAGTGAGGAGGAGGGCGAGGTTCGAAGAGATTGTCGTTTTGTAAACAGTGAATAAAATGGCTCAAAATGTGTAAATTATGAGGTTTTATGGTGTTGTTATCTTTATGTGTGAAATATCCAAGGTTATGTCACATGCCTAAATAAATAAAGTTTGTGACATTGTGAATTATTTTCTCGTTTAACAACTTATTTTAAATTTGCTTCACTAAGATAATGTGTGTTTCTTCACCAAAACGAATCTTACTATTTTTTTTTTCAAATCTTTTGATGCAACATTCAAAAGATAGACCATGTTGTTCAATTATTAATATTTGTTAAATTACTACAATTTGCAAAAAAAAAAATTATTAGGTTTGAGATCCGTGTGTATTGTTTGGCTTTTTCTCATATTGATTATTAATTTATTATTCGATCCAATTTTTTAAGAGTTTGGTCATTAATATTTTTTTGAATATTGTTTTATCCATATATAAAGAGTTTAAATGTTGTTTATCAAGACGTTGCAATTTCATTTCAAACTCTTTTTTAACTTATAAGAATTTGTAAGTAACATGCCCGTAATTCGTTGGCAAAAGTGTGCGGAAAACTGTGAGTAAAAGCTTTACTGACATAATTATCGTATGCAGATAGCTTTTACCAAATGATAAATAGAGACTGCTAATTGATAGTTTTAGGGATGAATTACAGACGGGTTATTATGACGAACTACTATTTAGTGATGAACTACCAACATAATTTAGTTCTTCTATTGCAACCAGTGTTGTTGAGACCGGACCAGACCGGCCGGACCAGTTCGACCGGAACTCGGTCCACTTACCGGTCTGGTTCACTGTAGTTCGCTCGGTTTTCAGAAAGTCGGTCGGTCCGACTGAAAAATATTGATTGCATTTGCAACATATTTTAAATTAAATGAATACATGCACGGCTCAAACAAATCTATACAAACAAAAACCATACAAAAAACTTCTACAATTGATAAAATTATACATAAATAAACATTTTAGAAACTTTCTACACTTCAAATAAAATTGTTGTTACGTTCAATAAGGAAAAAGTTGAAAAGTACATCAAAATGACAATAACAAAACATATACCTTAACCATTGCTCAAAACATTGGTGTCGAAGACTCGATGTACACACAACGAATTGCTTTCTAACTTTTATCCAAACTATTCAAAACATCTGCCATTACAGTGTCATCTTATTTTTTTTTATCCAAAAGAGAATTTCTAAAATTTACCCAAAACTACTCTAGTATTTTTTTTATAAAATGTAAAATATAGATTTAAAAGCATAGTAACACTTAGTGGGTTTAGAGAAAATGGGTTTGTTGGAAGCCAAGCGGCGTTGAAGACGGAATCAAGCAATGTTTCTCAACACGAGAAAGCTTATTTAGAGAATCAATATGTGTTTATCCCTTTTACTCTTGATAGATTTGGTTTTCTGGCCCCGACTGGTGGTTGTGGAATTTTTAACCACAGCATAACGAGTCGTGCTTTCTTCGGCCCTTAAGACCCAATACTTTTTTTTAGTAAAATCACATTTGCTATTCAAAAGGGGGTCGCGACTCACGACACATATTATTGACTATTTACCTACTAATTTATTGTAATCGATGTGTTCATATAATTCAATCTGTTGTTTTTTTTAAAGAAAACACTTAATTAACTATCTTTTATATTTTTTTTCATTGTATCTCTATATATTTGACTAATGATACACAACGCCTATAGAAACAACATAAAAGTAGTGGCGGATTGGATTTTTTTTCCAATGGGGTCCCTTTTTTACGGTGTTTGAATATTTCGCAACCAAACATTAGAATTTCCGTGCAGGTTGTCGTTGGGGACGGGTTGAGGCGAGAAATATAATAAAATACAGTATCATAAAGGACTCAAACTATCTTTTCGTTGATCATTACATAATCGGCTCTAAATTTCAAGTTTCAATATAATCAATTTAAATCAATTTCTTCAATTGTGATTTACAATGAAAATGAGAGGTGCATAAATATACAAAAAAGAGAGAAATATGTGAAGAGAAATCTTCCACATTTACAACAATATAAGTTACATAATAATTACATTTAAATGGGTAATATTGACTAGAGGTATTTTAGGCTGAGAATTTGTAATTGATTGATACCCCCCCGTCAATGCAAGGATGGAGATGGCCCGAGACGAAGCATTGAACGAAACTTGTCGAACAAGGGTTGTGGGAGACTTTTTGTGAAAATATCCGCAACTTGTTGATCGGTGGAGATGAATTTAGTGTCGAGCCGCCCGGAAGTAACCAATTCACGAACAAAGTGATAATCGATATCAATGTGTTTTGCTCGTTTGTGTGAGATAGGATTTTGGCTTAGAAACAAAGCACTCTTGTTATCGCATAATAAGGTTGGGCGAGTTTGAGGCAAGGCATGAAGCTCACGTAGTAGATGTGTCAACCAAATTATTTCTGCAGCGGTGTTAGCCATCGCCCTGTATTCGGATTCACAGCTTGAGCGAGAAATGGTGGGTTGTTTCTTTGCACTCCAAGAGACTAAGTTTCCTCCCAAGTAAATGCAGTATCCATAGGTGGATCTTCTAGTGTCTAGACATCGTGCCCAATCTGCATCAGAAAAACCTAGCAAAACAGTGTTAGGTGGTCGATCAAAAGTTAAACCATAAGATAATGTGCCTTTGACATATCGAAGAATTCTTTTGACTAACTGAAAATGAGTGGTGGTGGGTTGTTGAAGAAATTGACTAGCTTGATTAATGGCGTATGAGAGGTCGGAACGAGTGAATGTGAGATATTGGAGAGCACCTACGAGAGAGCGGTAGAGGGTAGGATCATGAAATGATTGTCCTTGGGTGGTGAAAAACATCTTTTGATGTTAGAGGAGTGGAAATGGGTTTTAAGTCAAGAAGACCTGCATGTGATAAAATGTCATAAGCATATTTGCTTTGGTTTAGAAAGAGACCGGAAGAACTATGAGTAACTTCCAAGCCAAGGAAAAAATTTAGTAGGCCGAGATCTTTTATTTTTAACTCCTTGTGTAGACGAGATGTAAACATGTTAATGAAGTTTTCGTTGTTTCCCGTTACAACGATGTCGTCTACATAGACAAGGAGATAAATTAAAGTTCTGTGATTATTGTAAATAAACAAGGATGGATCGGCTCTATTATTTTGGAAACCAAGAGCAATGAGAAAGGTGCTTAGACATTGAAACCAAGCTCGTGGTGCTTGCTTTAGACCGTATAAAGCACGATTTAGTTTGCACACATGAGTTGGTTGTTTGGGGTCTTCAAAACCCGGAGGTTGTTCTATGAAAACTGTTTCATTGAGATGACCATTTAAGAAAGCATTGTTGACGTCAAGTTGTTTTAATTTCCATTGATTAATGGTTGCGAGACTTAGAACAACTCGAATGGTGGAGGATTTACAACCGGACTAAATGTGTGTGAGAAATCGAGACCCGGTATTTGAGAGAATCCTTGGGCTACAAGTCTCGCTTTGTAGCGATCGATGGATCTATCGGATTTGTATTTGATTCGATAGATCCATTTGGAACCAATGATGTTGATGTTGGTTGGACGTGGAACGAGAGTCCAAGTGTAGTTACCATGTAAGGCATCAAGTTCATTATGCATGGCTTTGACCCATTTAGGGTCTTTGAGAGCAGTTTTGATTCCTTTGGGAACATGGCTAGAGAAAAGAGCATAATGAGAATGATTTGCAAGATTTACAAAATTCTTGGGTTTAAAATGCCACTTTTGGACTGAGTTTTCATGGAGTGTGTGTTTGTGGGTTGGTTTTCGGATTGAGAAGAGGATGAGGATTGGGTTTCGTTTTGGGCCGAAGGTGATGTATCGGTTGATTGAGATGTTTGGGCCGAGGGATGGGATTGGTTGATGATGAGGTAGGTGATGAAGGTGTTGTTTGGGTGGATGTGGATTGCTGAGTAGTTGGTGAATTAGAGGGAACATATGAAGATTGGGTGGATGAAGGTGTTTGATTTGTGAGTGGATGTTGTCGGATGGGTTTGGGGTTGGGGTTGGAACAAATAATGGTGTGGGTAATAGAGGGTTGTTGGGTTTTATGGGGTTGGGGTTGTTAGTTTGGGGTGTAGTGTGGGTTGTAGATGGGTAAGAATGGGAGGGTTTAGTGGGTGTAGGTAATTGCTCTTCAAAATTTGTAATCGGTAAAGAGGAGATATTTGTAGATGTAGAGGATGTTTGGAAAGGAAAAATGTCTTCGTCAAATTTGGCATGTCGAGTAGTATAGATATGACCCATGGTTGGATCTAGACATCTAAACCCCTTGTAGCGAGGACTATAGCCAATGAAGATACATGGAGTACTTCGAGGAAGAAGTTTGTTTTTGACATAGTCTCTAAGGTATGGATAAACTCGACATCCAAAAATACGAAGATTGGAGTATGAGGGATGTTGTTTAAACAATATTTCAAAAGGTGAACGATTGTTTAACAGTTTTGTTGGAAGTCTATTGATTATATATGTGGCCGTTGTAAAAGCATCGAACCAAAGAATTGGTGGTGCATGGGCATTAAACATTATGGCCAAACCGGTTTCGGTGATGCGACGATGTTTTCGTTCCGCCCTTCCGTTTTGTTCCGGAGTGTGAGGGCATGAAACTCGATGATGAATGCCATTTTGTTGGAAACACATTTGCCCTTGGTGATTTGTGAATTCGATTCCTCCATCGCTTTGAAAAACCTTAACATTTGAAGAAAATTGATTTTGAACAAATGTTAAGAATGTTTTAAGAATGTTAGGAAATTCCGATTTTGCTTTTAAAGGATAAAACCAAGTAAAGCGTGAATAATCATCTATGAAAATGACATAATACCGATATCCATCGGTGGATGTGACCGGTGCGGGTCCCCAAAGATCACAATGAATGAGGTCCAAAACATGGTTTGCACATTTATGGTTTTCAAGAAAAAGTAAATGTTTCGCTTTTGCCATTTCACACGAATTACATAATCCTGGTTTAGGTAACAACGATGTAACAAAAACATGACCACTTTTATTTAAAGTTGAAATAGTGTCAAAGGAAACATGTCCAAGACGACTATGCTATTTATTGAAAGAAGCACGAAGATGCGAAGCGGAGAGAGCGGCAACGAGAGACTTGTGACTGTGAGTGAGAACATAAAAGCCATTTTCACACGTGCCTTTAGCTAGAACTTCCGCTGTTTTTCGGTCTTGAATTTGAAAATAATTGTTAGAAAACAATACATCAACGGGAGAATCATTAGTTAATCTACTAATAGACAGTAGATTTTTGGTAAGGTTTGGCACGACTAAAACATTTTTTAAAGGAAGATTGTTTTGAATATGAGTGTTACCAATATGGGTAACAGGTAAGGATTCCCTGTTCCCAAAAGTAACTCGTGTGTTACCGTTTTGAGGTTTAGAATTAAGTAAACCAAGATTCGTAGGAATCATGTGAGTGGTAGCACCTGAGTCAGCAGTCCAATCCGGGGTATCGGTAGCAACATTGCATTGGGCAAGGAAAGCTTCGACTAGATTGGCATCAAGAGGTGCCGCTTTTTTCGCATAAGAGGCGAGTTGTGGGCAAGTTGTCTCATAGTGACCATCATGGCGACACAGTTGGCAATGGGGTGTTCTTTTTGTGTGTGTGGTACCACGACCATGGTATGAGGTTGTGTTACGACCGCGACCTCGTGACGTGGTAGGCCGATATGTGAAAGGTTTGGGTTGATTAGCATAGAATGCGGCTTGGGGTGTGGAGGTGCCATGAATTTTTTAAATAAACATTTCTTGATTTTCAGCATTTGCGAGAAGATCTCGAAATGCCGGGGCAGGGCGGATAGTTCTTTGGGATGTAGAAAAGTTTTCGAAGGTTGCACCGAGCCCACAAAGAAAGTAGTGTCGTTTGTCTTCGTCGCTTACCGGGTGTCCGATAGCGGCGAGTTGGTCTGTTAACTCCTTGAACTTGCGACCAAATTCAGGAACAGAGGAGGTGCCTTTTTGAATGTTGCGAAGAGAGTCTTGAAGGTTGTGAACACGTTCAATTGAAGAGTGACTGTAGGCATCAGCAAGTGCCTTCTAAACTTGAAGAGCCGTGGTGTGACCGATAGTTTCGGCCATGGCTTCTTCAGAAAGTGTCGAATTGAGCAGCAAGAGAACCTTTTGGTCCGCTGATTTCCAGGCAATGTAGGCTGGATTTTGAGTTGTTTGGTCATTTGTGGTGATGGTTTGGGAGGGTGGTGGGTTAGAACCGTCGGTGTGGCTTAGGAGATTGAGATAAGCGAGCACGGGGGTAACTTGCTTCTCCCATGATAGGTAGTTAGTGGAATTGAGTTTTATGTTTATGAGGTGACTGAGAGAGTGAAGGGGAATGGCACTGAGATCGTTGGTGGTGGACATGGTGAAGGAATCGGAACAGGGGATTGAAAGGAGCTGCGATGGAAAAGAACAAAAGAATGAAGGATCGATTTATATGATGGCTGATACCATATAATCAATTTAAATCAATTTCTTCAATTGTGATTTACAATGAAAATGAGAGGTGCATAAATATACAAAAAAGAGAGAAATATGTGGAGAGAAATCTTCCACATTTACAACAATATAAGTTACATAATAATTACATTTAAATGTGTAATATTGACTAGAGGTATTTTAGGCTGAGAATTTGTAATTGATTGATATTCAACAAAACTAAGTCACAAATTCTAAATCCATGTGTTTAAAATCTTAGTATTTGGAATTTAAAGAAAAAAACGGACATGGTGGGACTGAATCCATGACCTATTTGTTGGAAGACAAGGGATTTACCACAATACCAAACTTCACCTTGATACTATGGGTTCCATCTAGTATTTTTTATGAGGTCTTTAAAAAAATTTACATATCGTTACTACGAAATTTTTATAACATATTGAAGTCCAGGGACCCTGACCCAAGTACATGATTACCATCTATTTCCTTATATAGCAATACATGTCCTTCAGCTAAGACATTACAACTAATTGGTTATAAGATCATATAGACACGCATGATCCAACTTAAAAGCATCACAATCTTGGAGTTTAAACAAACCTGATATATAGCGTAGCCTACGCTGCCTGCCTTCAACGTACTATCTAACGTAAAACTTAAGGATTCCAGTGTAGGGTTCCAAGCATAGGCTACGCTGCTTGCAGGGCAAAATATTATATTTCAACTTTTAACTCACATGTTCAATCCTATGCTTCTTATACCTGCTTTATTCATCATACTTGCAACTGGTGACATATTATTTCACATAGTTTTAAAAATTTATACTTCCTTTTTCCAAACTAATGGCCACATAGATAGTTAAATTTACATTATATAACCCAATACTATTAATGTTGGTATTTTCAACTTTCTTTGTTATCAACAGGAGCAAGACATAACTTGACTATTGTACTACTTGGTTTACAACATACGAGTTAAAAACATAGCAAACTCATTGATCCATTTGGTTTACAACAAATGGGTCAACATCACAGTATAATCAATGATCAATTTGATTACAAGCGGTCAGCGTCATAATATAAAACGCCATGTGTCGGTATTCTCTTATGCATTTCACAATTTCATTTTCTTGGTTACACAGGACCATCCACTACCGGCATCAAAATAGTATCCCTCACATAGCTTTATGTTTGTAACGTCATAGTTCATACCATTCATTGTGATCATAATTATATGTTTTATGCGTATAGCGAATTTCATACTAAACGAATTTCTCACTGCAATACACGGGGGAATTCCACTAGTTACAGGTTAAGATTCAAATCATCATGTGTTTTGTATGGGTTATTTTGCTTCTAATAAAGTGCGGTACTTTTCCTCCCTCTGGTTTGTTCAAATTTTTTTATTTCAAACCAGAACTTTAAAATTTGCTATTTTCATTCATAGAGTTTCAGTTCCATTAAAATTTTCTTCCATGTGGTTTGTTAAAATTTTTCATTTCAGTTCCAAATATGTTAATGAGATGGATGAAAATCGCAACGAAAATATAACTCTTAAGGATAAAAAGAGGCAAATTTTTTACACTTGTGAATTGAAATAACAAACTAGAAGAAGCAACAAAGACAAAAACGTATTTTACTCTTTTGCCTTTGATTCATTTTCACATTTATTAGTATTTTTTATTTAGGGAGGAAAGGACTTGAGAGTATAGATGTAAAAAAACCGGTTCACTATAAACCGACCTGGCCTGGTTTGACAAAAAAAAATCGGCCTCCAAACCGACCTTTCCCGCCGGTTCTAATTCTGAACTACCAAACCGGACCGATTTGAGAAAAAACTGGTTTTAAACCAAACCGAATCGATTTGGACCAGTTCGGTCTTTCATGCTCCTAAACCGAACCGGTTTGGTACAAGTACACCTCTACTTTGAGAGTGTAAAGCACATCAAATATTTGGGTATCATTTACAAATACACAAAACCCAAGGACCAAAAAACAAACTAGTCTCAAAACTGACAGTAACCATATACTACTAGTGTACCTAGAAGTCTCCGTTACGCCATTTCATTTTCATTTCAAAGACTGATCGCACTTTCTCTCTCAAATGGATGATCCATCGTTTGATAAGTCGGTTAGTTTTCCTTCCATATCTCGTAATTATTCGTTTATTTTCCTAAGATCCGTGTATCTATACTTTGATCTAGGGTTTTTAGCCTGTTTTAATTGATGTTTTACATTCATGTTGATCGTTGCTTGTGTTTGTTCGGATTGAGTTGATTCGGTTTCAATAATTGTTTGCGATTTGGTCATTTAAGCTAATTTAGGTCTAGACGTGTGATTTATGATGCGAAATGTGTTTACGATCGTGAAATTGAACTCGATTAGTTTATATGAAGTGTGATTTGTGCTGAAACATGTTTAGATTGTGAATTTGAACTCGAATTGTTTGAAGTAATTGTTATTTGTGCTTTAACATGTTTAGTCGTGAATTTAAACTCGAATAGTTTAAACGGAAGTGTGATTTATGCGTGAAACATGTTTACGATCGTGAATTTGAACTTGAATAGTTTAAATGAAATGTGATTTATGCTGTCAAATGTGTTTACAATCGTGAGTTTGAACTCGAATAGTTTAAAGAAAGTTTGATTTATGCTGTAAAACATGTTTACGATCATGAATTCGAGCTCGGATAGTTTAAAGGACACGTCATTTATGTTGTGAAATGTGTTTATGTTTGCGAGATTGAAGTCGAATAGTTTAAATGAAATGTGATTTATGTTGTGAAATGTGTTTACGATCGTGAGTTTGAACTCGAATAGTTTAAACGGAAGTGTGATTTATGCGTGAAACATGCTTACATTTGCGAGTTTGAACTTGAATAGTTTAAATGAAATGTGATTATGCTGTGAAATGTGTTTACAATCGTGAGTTTGAACTCGAATAGTTTAAACGAAGTGCGATTTATGCTGTAAAACATGTTTACGATCATGAATTCGAGCTCGTATAGTTTAAAGGAAGTGTCATTTATGTTTTGAAATGTGTTTACATTCGTGAATTCGAACTCTAATAGTTTAAAGGAAGTTTGATTTATGCTGAAACATGTTTAGATCGTGAATTCGAACTGGAATAGTTTAAATGAAGTGTGAGTTATGCTGTGAAATGCGTTTAGGATTGTGAATTCGAACTTGAATAGTTTAAAGGAAGTGTGATTTATGCTGTGAGACATGTTTACGATCGTGAATTAAAACTGAAAATAGTTTAAAGGAAGTGAAATTGAGATCTGTTTATGCTTCAAAAAATATTCAATTTTGTTATATGCCTATATACGATTGCTATTGAAGAGCTTCAACATGATTCACATTATATCTGAAAACTTATAGCTGTGCTCTTATTATATTTCTTAATCCTCAAACCGTTAGTATTCAGTTGAGCTCTCCTATGGTGGATAATAATCCGGATTCAACTAGAATATGTTATTTCTGAATTCTGAAAGTTTTTTACTTTATTGTAACAAAGTATGAGGAATGTAAAGTCTGTGAAAATAGCTCAATAGGAAAATAAGTATATACCAAAGGTTGTAACAAACTTCTAACAATTAAATGCAGTAAGTACAACAATAACCTTTTCAATTGCACACACAACTAGCTAATCTAATATCACCAATTTGAGCAGCAATTTGTGAAGGAGAATGTTGAAGCCACAGGATTCAACCCTGGATTGATTGTTTTGCTGGTTGTGGGTGGGCTATTGATAACGTTCCTCGTTGGCAACTATGTACTCTACATGTATGCACAGAAGACACTGCCACCAAGAAAGAAGAAACCAGTCTCCAAGAAGAAGCTGAAGAGGGAGAAACTGAAGCAAGGTGTTGCGGTACCTGGAGAATAGACCCGACACCAGAAACAAAACCGAGCATAAACGTGTTAGTGTTTCAGTACTTACAGTCTTCTTGTGAGATGCTTGCATTATGTTAGTTTTGGTTCTGTTATCTAAATATGAGTGGTTTAGTTTTGTTAGTTTTAGACCGGACCTGTCATTGTGTTCTTGTAGCCTAGCCCTTATCACACAAGGGCTCGTGAACCATGGTAATAATAACTTTAGTTTGTGTTGCATTCATATGCTATGTCTTGAGATATGAATATTACTTAAAGTCACTACTTTATTAACAAAAAGTGTATCACTTGTGGGCAAGTATTATGTTTCTGTAATGTTTAACTGAATTAGTTATAGGTTGTTGTGATGAGCACGTGATTCGCATTTTGGTTAGGGATGGTAATTTGTGTCGGGTTGGTCGTGTCATCTGAACATATTCTGTTTAGCTAACTGCGTAAAAAGAACTATCTGCTTAACATATGTAACTGGACATGATCTGTGTTATTTAAATAAGTAAGCTGGCAGTATTTTGTTTAATTCAAAATTTGGACAGGTAGATGGGCCCGACCGGCTTATCCACAACCTAAACTGGACATGGTATGTTTATGAGATTGGTTAAATGGATCGACTCGTACTTTTTCCATCCCGTTCCAACAACACCAAACAAACTTTAGTTTCGGTTAATTGGTTATGAAGCCCGGTTATGGTTCGGTTTTGGTTAATTTTGGGTATTTAACCAAGGCGAGTCTGAACTAAAATTTGGACTAAACGAACATGGAGCAAGAATCAATGACATCAAACATGAATTTGGGATGAACTCGGTAACGACTGATACCGATCCAAGTTTTTCCGAAAACTTGGTACCGCTACCAGCACCGAAAATGCTCGGTTCAGTACGGTACTGTTACCGTATGTAAAATGCGGTAAGTCCAGGTACCGATCATGATTTTCCCATAAACTTGGTATCATTGCTGGTACTGAAATGCTCGGCTTGGTTTATGTATACATATTCTTTGTAGGAACTAATTAAGACACAAAACACTAAAAGTTGAAAATTAAGACTTATAATAAAACACTAATATTAAGACTCAAAACACTAAAAGTTGAAAATTAAGACTTAAAACACTGATATCGGGATATTATCGGTACCGATATTCTGACCAATATTTCGCACGAGGACCGATAACCGAGATATCACTGATATTGGCTGCATAGATTTCAGCTCAATAACAGGAGTATCATAAACTTACACTTATGCAAGATGATAGAGAGAACTTATGAACTCTAATATTAAACAAAGACAAATATACATATTAATGTGCTTATAGTTAAAATAACATACTTGAATTGGAAGCAGGGATGACCACCAGCAATTTAGCACAATCACCAGGTTGAACAACATGAGTCAAAGCCCAAATCAAAGCATTTCTTGATATTTAAGGTTTTTTGTTACACAACTTGTATACATTGACATGCATACCCAGTCCACATATCTACATATGTTCATCTTGATATAAGATGTAAGAATGTCTTAATTCTTTCTGTGTTGTTTGGTTAAAGTTCTGTTATGGGACACCCTTAGTTATAACTGATCAATCGGTTCATCAAATAACCTTAGCCATAACCGTCAATTAGTTTGGTCTGGTGGCGGTCTAGTTATCGTTTAATTTTGATAATAGATTTAAGGTTTTTTCACCCTTATTCTAAGGCATGTTACAAGTTTTTTTTCACAAATGATTTTGTTAGTTTTTTCATCACCATGGTCATGACTTTTCAAATGATCCATAATCTTCACACACTCATACAACCTTACAAAGAATATGAAGTGTATAAGTAAACAGAAAAATGAATGTTTCAAGGTTCTAACACAATCGACTGATGGTGATTTTGGTTCAGGAACACCATCATAGTAGAACATAAACACATACTTTTTTAATACACATGTGTATCAAATCCATAAACTTTTTCTACTTTTTTGTATGGGAGTTATTACATATATGTAAATGATGTCATTTAGAAACTATGTGTAATGATTCTTACTTTCATACTAACACCTTTTCAGCTTTTATCATCATAGTTTTTAGACGATTTTGTTTTTCTTCTTCCTCCTTTGTTTTTCTTGAGATTCTACCAATAATAATGCAATTAATGGTTTTCAAGTAAACACCCGTGAGATATGAGAGAAACGTAAGAAATCTAAGGGATTTGTTTTGATGAGGGTTTCTAATAATCGATTGCCTCATTTTAATCGTTAAGTCTCTCCATTAGAGCACACGGACTATGGAGTCCTAATTTATCCAATTTCACCCATTTTATCCCGTATGTCACATCATTTTTCCAAACAGCACGATTTCGTCTTATTTTGTCCTAGTTTTCCTTGTATTTAGTTAAAAATAAATTATTTTTAAATTTAATAAATCTCAAACAATATGTAAAACTAAAAACAAATCTATATAATATAAAAATTAAAACATTACAATAAATTTAAATAAACGTTCTAAAATAAATTTATAATGCAACAATTGTGCTGGGTAGTTTTAAAAATGCAACAATTAAAATAATTATCAAGGGAATTGCCATCCTAACGTTGCGTCATTTGAAAGTTTCTCAACGGATATTGTCCGAGTTGTTGTATAACACGGTGGGTCGTTTTGAAATTGTGGAAGGTATCCAGGTGAAGAAACACCAGTCGAACCCCGACAGATTACGAGTAACCTGAGGGTTAGATAGACGTTTCTCACGAGGGGTTAATTCCGGCAAGATGGTTCTTCCGATAACCTGCAAAACAGACACCGTGAGCTCGTCACTAAGAAATGGGGGGGGGGTTCCTCCTTGTGACCACCCTCCGGCGTGAGAATCAGTCTCTATTACTCTTTGAATATAAAAGTATATTATTAATACTAGAGCAGTTATCAGGTAAATTATACAAGATATTAGATGATGAAATGATATTACCATTTGATGTCTTTTATAGCCGAAGGTGGGTTTCCAATGAGGTTTAGCCGGCCTACTACTCTGCCAACTGTGGCCTACGCACGTGCTCTGCTGGTAATTGGTGGATAGGCAGCGGCTGACAGTGACCAGGCGTGCTGTTCACTTTTCCTTTTCCACCAACTACAGGCTAGGCACGTGGTATGGCAGGAGTTGGTGAGCAGGCGGCGGCTATTGGTTACAGTGCTGTGGCGTGTTGTCTGCCATGCTGCTGTCAGTGAGTTGTCGTATCGTTGGTCAGATCTTTTGTCCATACCTCGTCAGGTATCACACAAAAGATCCTCCATTATTATACGGACTGGCTCATTTAGGCGGGAGTTTTCCCCCTCCCGCCTTTATGCGGGAATGTTCCCGGCTTTGCTCATTCCTTCTTCAGGTGACTACTGAATTATTACGAGTCTGAGCCTTATGCGTGTAGCCATGCTGCGCGGGTGGCCAGTCCCTAATGGCGGGTATCCGCACCTGCGGGAACAGGGGATACTTGGAAACCATAGGGAGGCATTTCCTGCGGGACCAGCTTGCGTACCGCATGTGAGGTCGTCACAACTCTGAGCGTGGTGGGTCCTGCGGGTTTGGTAGGTCGCGGCGCAGACGTCCCTATGGTGAAGTCTGCGGGTTCAACTGCGCAGACGTCCGTTTAAGGAGTCTTGCGTGTTCAACTGCGCAGACGTCTCCTTTTAAGGAAGTCTTGCGGGTCCTAACCACCTTTGCTGGGACCTACCTCTTCAAGTCCCCCCAGTCCAATGTTCTTCTCATGAATGTTTAATAAAGTGAGGTGAACTTTTGGACTTAAACTAGGGGTTTTTGAAAAGGGTTTAGTTTTATGGGTTTTCCGCGGGAAGTCTTACCCACGGGTTTCCCAATGTCACGCAGAATTTCCCAATGTTCTGCTTGATCTCTGGGATGATGCGGATAGGTCTGTAACCTCCCCGCAAGTCAGGAGCGTTTAGAACCTTTTGTGTAGATTCTCCATGAGGTCTTGGTGGTTTTGAACATAGTGATCAATCATGTTATAACCACCAATTCCATCCTGAAGTTTCAAACAATCTAGTTCTTGACGTTCCCGCTATGCGGGGATGTTAATCCCGTTTCTGCAAGCATGGCCCAGAAGATCCTTCTTGGTTTCAATTCCCATGGAGTGCTCGGTATGCGAAGGGTTTTGCCTTGACGCTGTACCCGCACTTCGTCTTATTAGTTACTTTACTCCCAAGGTATCCCTGGCGTTAAATCCCTGCAGGGCTAGGTGCGTGAAGGGTTTTGCCTTAACACTGTACCCGCACCTGACTTATGGTTGCCGAGGTGTTCCTGGCGTTTAATCCCCTGCGGGCGCTAGGTATGTGAAGGGTTTTGCCTTAACACTGTACCCGCGCCCGACTTACAATTGGGTGCCGAGGTATGACTTTTTACGGGTGTTAGGTATGTGGAGGGTTTTGCCTTAACACTGTACCTGTGCCCGTTTTGTAGTTGGGTGGAATGCCAAGATTTTCTCGGCTTCACTTCCCTGTGGGTGCTAGGTATGTGAAGGGTTTTGCCTTAACATTGTACCCGCACCCGGGTTTTTTCCGGTTTCCGTTCCCTGCGGGTGCTAGGTATGTGAAGGGTTTTGCCTTAACACTGTACCCGCACCCGGCTTCATAATTGGGTTTTTCCGGTTTCCGTTCCCTGCGGGTGCTAGGTATGTGAAGGGTTTTGCCTTAACACTGTACCCGCACCCGGCTTCACAATTGGGTTTTTCCGGTTTCCGTTCCCTGCGGGTGCTAGGTATGTGAAGGGTTTTGCCTTAACACTGTACCCGCACCCGGCTTCATAATTGGGTTTTTCCGGTTTCCGTTCCCTGCGGGTGCTAGGTATGTGAAGGGTTTTGCCTTAACACTGTACCCGCACCCGACTTCATAGTTGGGTATTCTTGACCTCTGTTCCCCGCGGGTGCTAGGTATGTGAAGGGTTTTGCCTTAACACTGTACCCGCAGCCGTCTTACGGTCAACTGGATAGCCAGGGTAAGGGGTTTTTTCCGGCTTATTTTTCGAATCTTTTTGAATATTTGAAATTTGAAGAGTTGGTGAAAGGATAAGAACAGTCGTCGTGCGACGGTTTCTTCTGACTGTGTCAGGACGTGCTGGAAGTTATGGCGACGTGACATTATATGGTCATTCCAGACGCTTTTTACGGCGCGTGGGCGCGATTTTTCGGGCGCGTGGCCGCAGAATTAATGGCACTCGTCCTTTCAACAGCTGTTGCCAGCTTGCCTGGTGTCACATGTCACGGTTTCATTGCACCTTCAATTTCTCTCTCCTCCGCATTAAATTCACCGCATTAATTGCGATCACTATATAAAGGGGGAGAGGGTCCTTTGTAATTCACACCTTCACTTCTTCTCTTCATCTCTAAGGCGATTTCTGGTGAATACTCCCTTATTTAGTTGAGCATTCCTCCGAAATCGTTTCTTCTTCCTCTGCAGTATGTCTTCCCATGATGCTGAAGCTGTAGCCGACGATAGGAGTACTGCTGGCGAGTGCCAGTGTGCTCTACCTGTCGATCTGTACCAGTACGTCGTCAGGAAATTCATGCTTGAGTCTCTTGAGCCTGAGTTTCCTGAACCCCAGCAGACTGTGTACGATGCCCCCAGTGGCAAGATCGGGGTATATGCTGCATTCTTTGTTTATGGGAACCTTAGGTTCCCATTGACAAAGTTTGTGTACCGTGTCCTGGAGAGGCACGGTGTGCACCTGACCGAGGTGCATCCGATGGCGATTGTCAAGATTCGGCACTTCGAGTGGGTGTGCCGAATTTTGGGCATTGAGCCCTATGTGGACCGCCTGATGACCTTCTATACTTGGAGGTGCATCCAGGGGTGGTACACCCTGACAACCCGGATCAAGGGTTTGAAGATTTGCGCGACCGAGCGCAGTCTCCGATCGTGGAAGCAGGAGTTCTTCTACATTTCTGCCCGCGCCATCCCCATTGCCATGAAGTTTAAGAAGGGGCAAGCGCTTCCGAGCCTTCACGCTTCCAACTACCAGGAGGCGGAATGGTTCGCGAAGATATCTAGGGTCCAATCTCCGGTTTACTGGTTTCCGGAGTCCGGTATGGTGATGCTGGGGATGAGCCGGGTATGGAAGGAGGCGTCTCGGTTTCCCATCCTTCTCGAATACGGTCTGAACTCTATTCCTTATGGTATGTCTTGTCTTTCTTGCTGATATGAGTTTGTCTTCTAACTGTTTCTTTTCTTTCAGAGGGGAACGATTTGGAGTCGCTCCTGTACCCGCGGGAAGCTGACGGTCCCGTGCGGGTGGGTACTCGTGCTCTAGACGAGAACGAGTTGCCCATCCTGGAACAAACGGCGGATCGGTTTGTGGAGGTCTATCCGCTGGGCCACGAGATCCTAAGCCACCGGCGGCCAGGTAAGGCGATACTCTATCCTCAACCCCTCAATGCTGTACCCGCTGCTGGAATTCCTGACATCCTGTCTTCTTCTGAGGAATCCGCAGATGGTCCTCCGTTGGTGCGGAAGAAGAGGGCTGCCGGCGGGAAAGGGAAGGAGAAGGCGGCCTCCACAGCCGATCCAGTGGTCCTATCTGACACTGAGTCAGATAATGAAGAGGTGGCGGGGAACCCCGGTGGTGAGAAGACCACTGCTCCGGAGGCTACGACTGTTACCTCCGGAGAACCAATGACGACGACGGTGGCCGGCATCAAGAGGCCGGCTCCATCGGATTCGTCCCCGCCTGTCCGTACGTTCAGGCTCAAGAAAACCCGTAAGTACAAACATCTTTATCTTTGTAGATTTATCACTTTATAAATTTATTGAAACACTTATCTTCTTGTGTAGGCGTGGATGTTGACGCATTCCAGGGTGGAGCGCAGAGGAGTACCCCTCCGCCGATGACGGTAGGCTCGGTCAGCCTACCTGAGGCAACGACCCAGGCGCATGCGCCTGCTTCCGCTGGATCAGTTGCTCACTCCCTTGAGCCGACTGTTCCAGCTGAGATGACGTCACCGCCGGTGGTAAGTGCGATTTTTACAGCATCTTTCACCGAACCGGCGGTTACAATTGCTGCGGATTCCGCGGCGGCAACCACGGCGGCGACCACAGCGGCCGCTACTATGCCTCCGCCACCGGCAACGACGGCCGGCCCGTCAGGTACGCGCAGGGCTTCTCGCCAATCTTTGTCACCTTCCCATCTGCCCGACCTTTTGGATGGATTTCCCTTAGGTTCAGGCGATGGGTTCGGTGGCTATCGGCCTGTGATCGACCCTACAGGTGCGTAGGGTTCTTTTGGCCTTTATATTTTTCTTCATCTTTTCCTAACTGCTTTGTTTCTTTTGCAGTGTCGGATTCCAATGAAGTGTATGTTCCGCGATGGAACATCCGCCGAGGAACAACCCTTCGTACCCCTGTGGAGTGCGTGGAATGGGCTCGCCACGCTGCTCCCCATGGTGCGTTGGGGGAAGCCATGGCTAGCTACCAGGAGGGTAGGCTAACCAATGAGCTTCGGGTTCTCCAGGCCCGGATGCAGCCGCGCGTCGAGCTGCTTTGTCGTGAAAACGACAAGTTGAAAGCAGCTCGCGCCAAGGAAGTATCTCAAGCGCGGGCTCTTCGGGAGGAGAACCAACAGTTGGCCGCAGCTGCTGCGGAGAAGGAGAAGGCCTTCAAGGCCCTCAAGGTTGAGGTTCAAGCGCGACTCGAGGCCCGCTCCAAGGCTGCCCAAGCTGTTAACGAACAGCTTCGGCTGGCTAAGGAGACTGCGAGGAACGCAACCGAGAGGGCCACCAAGGCTGAAGCCGTTGCTAAGCCTTTACGCGTGGAGAATGAGGAGCTCAAGGCCAAATTAGAGGCTCTCCAACGTGCTCATGATGCCTTGGCGATGGAAGATGCCAAGAAGCTCCAGGAGATCTTGGACCAGAGGGGCGTGCTTGACCATACCGAGCGGAAGCTTAAGGGCGTCGAAGAGGCTGCCGCAAAGGAAGTGCTACTTGCCAACCTTAACAAAAGCGAAGCCGAACGCGCCTGTACCCAAGCTCAAGCCGCCCTTAAAGAGGCTCTGGTTGCCAAGGAATGGCTTCTTCGAGAAGCGTTGTCTCAGGTATGTTTAGCTTTACGTCTTCACGCTTTCCTTTGTACATAGAAAAGGTGTTTGACACTTATATTTTTTTTTTTGTAGGTTGTGCATCGGGTCTTCTCAGAGACTACTTACGATGATGCCATGAGCGCAGCCCTCAACGCTTCTCATGAGGATGGGGAAAAGGCCGGCTTCCTGCTTGGTCTAGGGTTCGTTGAGAGAGGCTTCCCGCCTTCCAACTTCCCTTTGTTCGATGTGGACACCGAAGCTGCATATGACCAAGCGGTGAACCAATATGCCGCCTTCCCGCATCCGGTGGTGGAGAAGGTGAAGGAAGTCGCTGCTGCTGATGATGGACTTGCTATCCTCAAGGCTTTCCTTGAACCGTCACGCTCTACTGATGGGGCGGGTCCAAGTGGAAGTGGTCCTGAAGCTTGATTCTGAAGATCCCTTCCCGCTGCTAGGATAGACTAGATTTTGTTTTGTAGGCGGGTAGTTACCCGGCCATTCTTGTAATATATCTTTTGTGAAATAAAACTCTTTTTGTGGATAAGACTGTTATTTCCTTTGGGTTCATTGCTTTATAAACCTTATATGACTTGCATACTTAGTTTAAATTAGCGATTTCCCAAGTGTTTAGAATAAGTTAACCTTGAATGTGGTTCAGTAGGTTGAAGTTTTGCTTCCCCCTTTGTGAGTGTGCGGATAGGACCGGCACTTGCACTTGGTAGGATGGCTAAACTTTACCTATGTCTGACCTGCGCGTAGGTTTTTCCTTATCCTTTCAGAATGACTTTTAACCGTTCGACGCGCGGTTGTTAATGAGTTAGTGTTCAGCTTCCGCTACCAGGATTCATGCGGGTATACCGGCACTTTCACATAGTGGGATGGCTGAACTCTTCCCCTTTAACTGACCTGCGTGAAGGTTCTGTCGTTTTTTGGGTTTATGCGGGTTTTGCCGCCTTCCCCACCAGGATTCTTGATGCGATGACTACCGGCATTAGTGTTCGAATCGACCGTTCAACGCGTGGTTGTTAATAGGTTAGTGTTCAGCTTCCTCTACCAGGATTCATGCGGATATACCGGCACTTTCACATAGTGGGATGGCTGAACCTTTCCCCTTTAACTGACCTGCGTGAAGGTTTGATGCTTTTGGGTTTGTGCGGGTTTTGCCGCCTTCCCTGCGCAACGATTCTTCACTTGATGCGGCGGATACCGGCATCTCCATGTGCAAAGTTCATAAAATATAAATGTAAAATCATCAGCTTCAATTTGAAGGAGAATCGTTTCCATTAGAAGTGGCTCTAGGCCTTTTCTTTACAAATTTGGAATTGATCTACATACAAACTGTGTAATTAAGCTCCCATTAGGCGTGGCTTGGATGGGAGCACCATCGAGCCGACATGTATCTTGTTCGGGATCTCGTTGTTTACGCAGTATGTAGTCTCCGTTGAAGCTGCGATTTTTATTCGTGCGTTTCCCCAGCTGGGGTTCACGCATCAGCCTGCTCGGCGCTCACTTCGCCACAAGGTGCGCGAGTGTCCCATCCTTGACAAATGCTTCGACCAAGTCCTTTACGTCTAAGCATTCTTCAGTGTTGTGGCCTTTGACTTTGTGAAAATCACAATACTTTCTCCGATCAGCGTTGTGGCGATGCCGGATAAACGGAGCCTTTGGCCACGGGAGCTCCTCCGTGACGAATATCTCGGTCACACTCTTTGTGAGTGGCGTCCACCTGGAGTTCTTCTCCGGTTTCACGTTATCTCTTCCGCCCAACCGATGTTGGAAACCGGACGGGGTGTCAAAGTTTACCCTTGACTGCCAAATGCCCAGCTTCCGCTTCTTGTTTAATCGGGCGGTAAGTACGTTGTTTTCCCTCGTCTTCTGGGTGTAGAGGTTCGTGCTCTGTGGAAGATCTCTACCCAGTTGCCTCTCGGTTTCCGCAAAGCGTTTAGCTGCGGTCATGATGGCATCCCATGTGGATGGCATGCCATCTTTGCCCGTCAGGGTGCGGATGAGTTCCGGGTCGTTTGCGCCCTGGATGAAAGCGGCGCGAACGAGATCTTCGCTAACGTTGCCCAGGCTTAGCTTCTTCGAGTTGAAGCGAGTGATGAAGTCAGGCAAAGATTCTTCCTCCTCTCGGATGCACTTGAGGATTGTCCACTGCTCCTCAGTGTACTTTCTTTGCTGACTAAAGTGTTGGCTGAACTTCTGTTGGAAGTCTGCCCAATCGTAGATGTGGTGGACCGGCAGACGGTCGAACCACGCTCTAGCTGCCCCGACCAGCGTCATTTGGAACATATAACACCACGTGGGTTCCGTCCAGTTACTGACGGTCGCCCCCGCGATGAATCTGTTCAAGTGATCGTCAGGGTCAGAAATACCATCGTACGTGCCTATGTTGGACATTTGTTTGGCACTTCTTGGGGCGATTGCTTCCGCAATGTCCCTTGCGAATTTGGACGTTCCCGCCCTTGCCGCAGTTGGCGTGAATGTTTTGGAGAAGTCCCGTGGGCTGTTGCCCACGTTTATTGGACTGAATGCTTCTCCAAAACGCCTTCTCGGTTGGGAATCCGTTTCTTTACGCTTCCCTTTCGCCCTATGACGAGGGTTCGCGTCTTCCTCGGATTCCTCCGAATCATCGTCGTATTCGAATTCTTCCACTTGTTGGAGTGAACGTAAACGTTCATCCAACTCAGCTTGGAACTCTTTTTGACGTGCGTCGGCCCACGCTTTAACCTCATCGAGTGTTTGGCATGGGAGCCTCGTCTGTTGATTTTCTAACTGGGTATCGGTGAATCCCAGTGTCTGATTATTTACTTCACTTGCCCCGGCTTGGGTAGCTGGGGTAGTGTTCGTAAAGTTTGTGTACTCGGTATTCCCCCTTATAGCTGGGGTCATAATTACCGGAGTCTCTTGGTTACTCGGTTTTGGGACCGGAGTATCCTTAACCATCTTTCCAGAAGTTTTGAAAAAACTGGAGAAAAATAAAGTTCTAGCTTTATGCACGGATGGCGCCAATGAAGAAACACCAGTCGAACCCCGAGTAACCAAGAGACTCCGGTAATTATGTCGAATGTTTATTTCTTGTGGAGGTTGTTGTGACGATTATTGGCGAGGCTTTCAAAATTGTGTTATTGGTTTCGGCTTGATGATGATTCCATTTTTTGAAACAACAAAAATGCATGAATATTCAAGTTAATCTGAAGATCTGAAAGAATTGATAAGAGTATTTGTTAAAAAATAATTTGGTTTGAATGGTTTTTATAAGTTTGAAATGTTTTTTTAAGCGGTATCCAGATTATTGTCAACAGTCACAATGCATCTCTCACATCCGTAAGAATCCGGCTTGTGCAACCCCATTTTTCAGGAAATAATACCCGAATCCGAGCTGGATACATACTTACATGTGATTCCCGGCCGGTGCCTAGTCCTCAACGGGTTTTTTTAGTTTTCACAAACACCACTCCATGTGGCCTTATAAATTAATTTTCTTCAAATATTAACTTTTCTCGTTAAATGATTGCTCATTGATATTGGGCCGTGACAGACGGTAAGAGTATATGCATCTAGAATCGTGGTCCCTAATTACAACAATACTTTATTTTATAAGTTTTTAACATAAAAAGTGGTCATTTAATACAATTAAATGACAAAATAACCTCAAAGATTCCATGTACGTCTCTAGGTCTTAATTTCCCACCACTTTTTCTATTTAATTTTGGTCAACTATTTTTTAATCCTACTCGTGTAGGGCTGTTCACGAGCCGAGCCGAACCGAGCGAAGGGCTGCTCGTTGCTTGGCTCGTTTACAACCGAACCGAACCGAACGGCTGAAATTCGAACCGAGTGAAAACCGAAACGAGCCAAAATCGAATCGAGCATTTTTCGATCCAACATCGAGCGATTTCGAGCATTATTTATTTAGTTTTCAATTTAAAATTTTCAATAAGAAACAAATTTGAAGTTTGTAAATAATATATATTTTATAAATAAATTAGTAGTTTTTAGACAAACATGTAATATATGGTAAATTTCTATTAAAAGTAAGTTTATAGTGAGATATAATGATCATGTAAACAAACTTTTAGTATGCTAAAAACTTGAATCGAACAAATAAAACTATAAAATTGATGGAATATGAAAATTTTAAAGGGGTAAAAATAATTGTAAGCTTATATGTTTTGTCTATATATTTATATATTTGTTCATATATAATTATATATAAAATAAATTAAAAATATTCGAGCCGAACCGAACCGAGCAGACCCTTGCTCGTTGCTTGGCTCGTTTACAAACCGAACCGAGCAGAGCGGCTCATTTTCAATCGAGCGAAAAAACGAGCGAGCATTTTTCGAGCAATTTTCGAGCGAGCGGCGAGCAAGTTCGAGCGACGAGCGGTTTGGACGGCCCTACACTCGTGTATACTTCGATCTCTAGTTCTCTACTCAACTTTTCCTTTGTATCTTTTGTCCCACTTGAGAAAAAAAAATATTAGTATAATAAATATTCAACAGAATAATAAGTTACATTTTTACTATAAATCTAATCTTTTAACTGTTATTATACCTTACAATGTAGCTAAATTTCATATTGATTTTCTTTTCCTATTTCAAATCTTTATTTTTAAAGTTCAAGAGAAACACTTGAAAAATATCCACATAACTGCATAAGAGCAACTTAAATTTTCATAAACCTTTACATAAAATAAATATAAATTATAAGGAAATCGAGCCTTAATTATACTTAAACTTAAACTTAAACTTAAACTTAAAATACTAAACACTCCTCTACATTGCCATTATATTTAACAATAAGTAAATTGTTTTTTTATTGTTATGTGGCATACGTCTCATAAAGTCATAGTCATAGTTGTTTTAGTATAATTTGATTGTGGCTTCAATTTGATTATGGTTTTGGTCTCTTAGACTTCCGTCTATCATCTCTCACTAAGGTAATAGGTGGAGTTGATATAGTGGGCCGAAACCGCAAACAAGCCAAAATGCATTTTACTCTCATGTTTTTATTTTACTTTATTTATTTGCTTGTTTTTATTATTTTTAAAATATATTTATTTTATTTTCTTAAGTTATTTTTTTTTCTTTTTTTAGTTTTGGTCTTTTAAGCTAACTTTATCCGTTATCTTTACTTAAGAAAATAGATGAGATAGTCTACGCGGTCAAAATGGTAATCAAAATTTAAACGTCAAGAATTCATTTGTTTAAAAACTTCGTTTTCGGCTGAAACGCTATGGAACTAAACAACAGGGGCCGAAAAATCAATTTAGTCAAAGATTAAAAGGTAAGTGTGAGAAACAAAAACCTAATATTGTGTGGGTCATGTGAATTCCTCTACGGGGGACTTTTGCACCTGACCAGTAACTCAAAAGTCTAATAAAAAGGTTAAAAGCTTCAAACACTTTGTACAACATATCTTTACAAAATCCATACTTTGATATAGTAGACTTTTTAACATATTACAAAAAATTGTAAAAAAAATACTAAAACAGTAAAACAAAAGACAAGCTTCAACTAAATTTAAAAACACAATAAATTACTGACTTAATCACAGTTAATTAATTATGTCAAAGTCCTGATACAAGAAGTAATTGATCCCATCTTCTTGCTGGTGCTGATTTAAACCAGCTCAATATCAATGGCACTGCTTTTGATTCTTCACATTCATTGCTTTCATCTTCTGTTTCAATCTTCAACTCTTCAACTTTCTCTTTAACTATTTCTTCTTCTTCTTCACTAGTTTTCTCCAATATTGTTGATTCTCCAAATATGCTTGCTAATGAAGACGACCTGTACGGAGCCGATCTGCACCTCGTTAATAATAACGCATTCTTCGGCGTTGCCTCATTAATATTATTATCCGCCTTTTCAAGCATCTCATTTTCATCTTCTTGTTGCTCTTCTTGTTTTCGTTTTCCAGTTTCACTATTATCGCCCGTGATTACGGTCTCCGTGGCGCTGATAGCGAAGCATTTAAATCTCCGGAGTTGTTGTTGCTGGTGTTGTTACAGCAATAACAACTCCAGCAACAACAACTCCGGGATTGTAAAAACGAGAAGCATTGGTTCCAAACCGTTCGAAACATCGGTTTGGACCCAACGTTTCTCAAGCAGCGGCAAAGGCGGTTGAGGCGGCGGTGATGATGGTGGAGAGAGGGTGTTGCGGCGGTGGTTTTGTTGTTTTTTTTCTTGTTGGAGCGTCTGACACGGACCTGGCCGATGCACGTGACTTTAGGTGAAGATGGTTCTTGGGTGGTCTCGGTTAATGTGTTCTTTCTAACGAACATAGGGCTGGCACGTGACCGTCGTCTGCTGCTCTTGCTTCCCACGTTGCTTCGTAAAAACCTCATCAATGGCGGTGGGAACTTGTCTGTTCTTCCTGGACTTGATATGGGTTTTGATAGTTTGTTCATTTTTGTTCTTCAAATCTAATAAAATCTCACCTCTATGTGTGTTTTGTTGGTTGTTGTGAAGGTATGTTTTGGTTTGGTTTGGTTTGGTTTGGTTTGGTTTGTTTTGTTTTGTGTAGTGTTATGAATGGTGGTTTTGGAGAGAGGGAGAGTGGGTAGGAGAAGAGGGGAGGATAATGGTTTAATGGTGGTTAATATAGGTGTGTTGTTGCTATGGATTGGAAATTAGTGTTATGTACTTACCTGACAAAGATTTACCTAAATGGCTTAATGAATTAGTGTTATAAATTTTCATAACTAACTAGGGATGGCAAAAAAAACCAAACCCGATGGGGAAAACCGAAACCCGCCCCGAACGGGGCGGGTTCGGGGACACTTAATCGGGGACGGGTCCGGGTTCGGGGTTTCCCCGTTTAAGTTAATCGGGTTCGGGGCGGGTATGGTATAGCCTGTACCCGCCCCGTATACCCGTTTAAAACCCGTTTAATTAAATATAATTTTTATATTTATATATAATATATTATTTATTATTTATTTTCCCAATAAGGCTGCCTAACCCATTTTCCCGTATACCCGTTTAAAACCAGTTTCCTACTTTCCATTTGGCCATTTACCCTAACCCTAGAACAACCTCCCGCCCGCACGCCGCCGCGCATCTCTGATCTCACAGCCCGACTCGCCATTCTGCAGTCGCCGTTCCCCATTCTGCAGTCGCCGGACTCGCCATTCTGCAGTGAGTAGGCACAGCCCGTTCCCCATTCTGCAGTCGCCGCCGCGCATCTCGCCGGACTCGCCTGACTCGCCACCGCCGCGCATCTCCACAGCCCAGTGAGTAGTGGTTTGATTTGTATCTACAAGAGAAAGTTTGGATAAAAGAAACTGAGATTGACCTTTTAGCTTGGTGGAAAACAAATGGTGTCAAGTACCCAAGGTTGCAAAAGATTGCTCGAGATATATTGGCGATTCCAATATCTACCGTTGCTTCCGAGTCCGCTTTTAGTACAAGTGGTAGATTGGTAAGTCCACATCGTAGCCGTCTTCATCCAAAAACATTGGAAGCGTTAATGTGCGCCCAAAGTTGGTTGTTGAATGAAATCAAAGGTAAACAAACATTTTATTTTTTATTTTTAACTTAGCTACTATATAAACTTTTGACTTTTGTGATATGAATATAGCAACTTGTTCAGAAGAATCCGAGGCATATTGCCAAACTATTGAATATGATTGTGACGATGGTATTGAGGTAATACATATATATATGGTTTATCGTTTACATTTTAATATGGTTTAACATTGATTCTTATATAGTTTCCAATTAATATGTTAATGTTTGATTATCATAGCAATCCGGCGTGACAAGTGTTTGAATGGTTGAATGGGTGCGGTATGGACGTGTAAGAAGGATCAATCATGAAGTTAATTTCCGTTGTGATGGGAGAAATAAACATTTTTATGTATTAATAATGTCTTTTGTATGTGTAATGTGTTTGGATATTGAACTTTTTGTGTATTAATATTGTATTGTAATTTTGTATCATTTTCTTACAATCGGGTTTTAAACGGTGAACCCGACGGTTAAATGGGGATCCCCACGGGGAATTTAGCCCGTTTAAAAACCATTTATGCTAGACGGGTTCCCCGAATACCCGCGGTTTTCCCCGAATCCCCGATGGGGATTCCCCGTTTAGTCCCCGCGGGTTTTTAGACGGTTTTGGTAATGGGTTTTATAAACCGGGGCGGGTATGGGATTGGCATTCCCCGCCCCGAAACCGCCCCGTTGCCATCCCTATTAATGTATGACAATATATGTCGTTTTCACTATAAACATTTACTTATAGTGAGAAAATGCTTTTCTTTCAACTAAACGGGTGCATGCGCGATGCAGCAAGGTTCAAAAATCTTAGTAATCATGTAATAATTATGGATGTTCAAGGTTCGTTTGAAACCTTAAAAACGTTATTGAAGCTCAATGCGTGAAACCAAACAATTAATAACGATTCGGTTTTAATTTTCGACGGTTTAGTTTTGGTTTCCAATGACAAAAACTCAAACCAACGGTTTGGCTCACGGTTTAACTTAGCCGTTAAAACCGAATTGTGAACAGTCATACGTAACATGTTAGTGTTTTATTATTTGAAAAAAACTATAGCAATACCATACCCAAATTAAAGACAATAAAATGCTCATTTTCATGGTGCAATTTTTTTTAAATATATTAACGTATGAAAAAGTTACGGCTGTCGGAAAATCGTTGGTGAGAAGTTGCTTACAATTAAAATTAAAAGGATTACGATGAATGTTCAAACTTCAAAGTTGTAACAATTTGTTTAAATTTATAAAAAGTCGAGTAAAGTTGAAGGGATAATGTTGTCACTATTTCTATTCATATTTTTAATGGACAAGTTTGTTCATATCTTACATGCTATAGAATGAGTACCTTATGTTTTATAAGTTGTAAATTACTAAAAAATTAGTTGTCTTATTTTGTCCATATATCATGTATTATATATAGTATAGATAATGGTTTCAAGCCATGAGAATATTAACATAAAAAGACATAGAATATTAACAAATATAAAAATAAAACTAAGTATTCTCAAGAATGGTGGTATGATCGAAAACGACGCATAAATATATTGTCCGGATACGTTGAATTCACTTCTTTATAATAGTCATCATATGAGTGCGTAGCTTATGCCGGATTGCCGGTTGAGTGCGGCTTTTCAAGTTTGTGGTAGCGCTTGTGATTGATGAAGAAAGGCTTAGGCTATGGCTACAACTATTTGAATAAAAAAAAACCTCACTCGTAACGTCTACGTTGTTTGAAAACATCGAATGCTCGTTCAATTTCTTTTCTAGCATCTTCTTGTGTTGTTTTAAAGCATTTTCTTTCGTATCATGAAGACAGAAAATGATTTAACAAAGATAGCCAACTCAAACATACACGTCAGAAGTGAGGTAGTAATCTCTAACTTGCATTGTGACCCTCGACAACTAATCAAGTACGTTTAATTCGTTGTTTGAACCCGTTACTCCAAAGAAAGCGCATAGATTTGGGGTTCCCTGTCACGGGTTAGCGTTAGGATAAGTTTGACCCATTTAACACAACACGACATATTGTGAGTCTTTGATAGATTTAAATGCCACTATCTGACTCTTAACAATAAAAATAAGGTTCCCATTGGTGTGTAGTATTCAATAGGAATTGCATCTAAATATTCACCAATTATAAGTTGAACGTTTTAACTATTTAGCCATGGATTTTAATGAACATTACATGAGTCTTATGAGGTGGCATGTAAAGTTTAGAAATTGCCTAATCAAATGTGATCCGAGTGTGATTTTCCTTGTCAAATTAAACCACCTTTATGTTAGTTTGACATAAGTCATAAGGTGTAAATTACTCAATTTTTATGTTATTGTTAACCTCTTATATAACGTAATATCCTAAACAGATTTATATTATCTTCCAATAAGAAACTTAAACCATTTCATTAATTTTTCTAAATTTAATGTTTTTTTTAAAGCCTGAAGTCTGGTACAATTGTTCAGAGATGTATAAATTTGTCATATTTTCTTGATTTTTAATGACAAATGACAAATATATCAAAACTTACTCCAATAGTATTTTATGATGTTTACAATATTTTGTTTTCTATAAATTTGGTTGAATTTGCACGGTTGGATGTAATCATACAACTTTTTTACTTGAAAAGGCAGCAGATTTAGATGTCAAGAATATTCATTATTTTATTATGTCTTCCATTGAAGTTAGTACCCAACAAAAATATTATATTGTCTTTTTTTTTTTTTGAATTTAACATATCGTTCGGATTTTTACAACGTTTTTTCATTTTGATTTTTAAGATTTATAAAGAAAAAAAAATTGAACGTCAAGCTAACTAATCTACTCTTAACTATTTCAATAAACCATTTATACGTGCTAACGTGCATACTCTTTCTCTCTAGATTTATACATTTGGAAAATGTTTACATCACGATACGTGAGTATTGAATCAAATGTCATAATAGCATACTAGCCAGATGACTTTTAAAAACCGATGACGTTATAAGTAATTTAAATAAAAAAATATAAAAAACTATACGAAACTAATTTATCTTTGGGGAAATTCTCAAAATGGCCCATATTTTGAATAATATCTCAAATATGTCCCTCCTAATTCAAGTTTCAGATTTGTCCCCAAGTTATCTCGTCGTCAACGACATGTTAGATTATCAAGACGACGAGTTAATTATCCATCGGTAACGAGTCGTGGCATACCCGTTTTAACTACTAACGCATCGTCGCCTACCTGTTTTAACTACTAACGCGTCGTGACCTATCTATTTTAACTACTAACGCGTTGTGACCTACTTTCTTGACTACTTACACGACATGGCCACCTATTTTAACTAGCATGTAGGCCAAGACGCGAGTAGTAGTTAAAACAGTTAGGTCACGATGCATTAGCAGTTAAACAGGTAGGTCACGACGCGTTGTAGTTAAAACAAGTAGGTCACGAAGTGTTATTAGTTAAAACAGGTAGGCCACGACGCGTTACCGTTGGATAACTAACTAACTCGTCTTGATAATCTAACAGGTTGTCGACAACGAGTTAACTTTGTGACAAACCTGAAAACTTGAATTAGGAGAACATATTTGAAATCTGCTTCTATAAATGAGTCATTTTGGGAATTTTTCTTTTATCTTTAAGAAAAATTTAAACTCTTTAAAATATGAAGTCTAGAATAGTAACACATCCTAAACTTAGAAAGGTACTCGATGTCATATTTTATGCTTTTATGCGTAAAATTGGTCACAAAACTTTTCATTCATGTATATTACATGAAACTTGTTTTTAACATAAAAGAAACATAGCTATTCTTTCGTTTACAAAACCTTATGAACTAGTATAGTTAGTTTTCGCAAGCCATTACTAAGGCAAAAACCATTGACACTCAAAAATATACTTCAAGATATACGTTTGTTCTTTTGGAACAGCGGAATAGATGTTAGTAGTTATAAAGCCCTTTATTTTATTTGATTTATTTTCTTCTATAACTGATTTTTCTATTTTACTCAGTCCCTTACATAAGTTTAAGTTTACTATTTTTTTCATATATAAATTATATCATGCTTAGCTTGAAATTAAAATGTAATATATTTGGTCATAAAAAAACACAGAAATAGAATGTTTTCTATGATGCAAGTTTACTTGTCAAATAGAAAAGTAGTTGTAAGGTTATGTTTGGACTCACTTGTACAAGATATAATTGATTGCTTTCATGGGACTATGTATGGTCATGTGGATTAAGGATTTGACAACACCAGCAAAAGTTTTTTACAAATATTTTAAAATCAATATTAGAAAATAATAATAAAGTGTTTCCAAGTATTTCAAAAAAAATATTAAATATCATGTAAAAAGGGTAAAAAAACATTTCCCACCATCAATTTGATATAAAAAGGGCAAATTTCTAAGAACCACGAAATGGCTCCCACCTTCTCCTGTGTAGAATCAATGTTAATGTACAATCCAATATATAGTGTTTACATAGTGAAGTTCAATTGTGATATGTTTACAAAACTACCCCTGGCTACCCTTTGGGCACAACACTAGAGCATCCCCAAAACTGGTATAGTTTAGGAAATTCCATTTACTATGAATTGACATATCATGTAGTAGTTTACCCAACACTCCAATCAATAAGAAAACCAAATGTCACCATGGGTTTCAGAAATTATTTCCTTTCTTGCACTCAATCAAGAACTTGTCTTTTGACCCCACAATAAAACAGGCCCCTATCAAAACCAACACTAGAGACAGCAATTATTTGGCAATCTGGCTCATTTGTGTAGAATGGCCAAAAGATATAAGGATTTTCAAATCAAATTAAGGTCAAATCAGGTTAGTTCGGGTCATATCGGGTTAGGTTATAACCAAGTTCGCACAGTATAGTCCCTTTAGTGGTTCAAAATTAGTGTAACCTGGTTTTCTGTCTTTAACCATCCGAAAGCACATGTACAACATGAGGTGCGTTTTACCCAATCTGATAATGGGTTATAACAATTAAAGATATAAATAAAACTTCATACGAAATAAGAAAGGAAACACATTAGCATCATTCTCTATCCAGAATACCACTTAAAACTATATTGTTCAATTATATGGTAGGTTGAACTTTGTCTAATAACTAAACAGAAGCGATCGAATAAAGATTAACCACAATGCGATGATCACATTAGGTTAGTACTTGTAAAATTATTGAACATAATTATTATAATTAAATTAATTTTAGAAAATAAGTATATTGCTCGTATATGAAATTATTAACATAATTATGTGTTTTCTACATTTAAGTTCCTAATTATGTTACTTGTATGTACATATAACATAATTTCTTAAGCTAGCATGCATTATTTTCTGATTGAATGTGAATACAAAGAAAACACCATAAAACATATATATGGGAAAACCTAATAAGTAAATAAATACAATACTAGTTCTTTGCCATTAAAAAAATTAGTAATGTAATAGTTCTTTATAACGGCCCTTCTGACTTAGTGATAACCCGGTTGCTTTTTCTAGAAGATGTCATCAGTTCTAACAAGAAGAGATACCTAATGATAGCTAAATCACATGTTCCAAACCAATATAATGAATGTGAAGAAAACAACTATGTCATTTGGTTCGCACAATGAATCCATACTAGTCACTTGGTTGCCTGATTCGACAATGCATATAATATTGGCTCGACCACACCCTGCATAATATTAAATGCTAATACCAACCACGAGAGAAGACGATTATAAATATCATTTAACAACCAGGTTAACATTCATCCATTCCATATTTATTGTTTTCAACAAACATACTTATTTTCATGATTCGGTTACTTCAAATTTTGTAATGTATTTGTTATAAAAACTAATAAACCAAATAATATATTTCTATTTTTTTACGGTTTTTTATTTCTTTTATTATGACTAGATTTCTCTTGTGTAAAATTTTGATATTGTTAGTTATGAAAATTTATAACCACTTGGGCTAGCTTAAGTGGCCAGCCAAATGATGGGTAAGAGCTTGAAGCCGATTGACCTCTCAAGTTCGAATCTTGATGGCGACACGAGTTTTCTATTAGAGTGTCCCTTCCCAGAGAGCTTGCTCTTGTGGGCGGACAACTCTTGTCAAGTGGCAGGGGGCTCGAAATTTTCTCGTGGAACGCCTAGTCAAACTCGGATGCCAAGCGTGGGGCCCGGTTAAGACAACATAGTCTTGGCCCGAGTGGGGTGGTTGGGGCTCTCTCCGAGAGCTGTGGCTGAATATTCAACCACTGTGAAAGTCACCGTTTAAAAAAAAGTTACGAAAATTTATGACAAACTAACCAATGCCGTGAAATACAATTAATGTGGAGAATTTACTTGATACCAATCTTATTTTTAGTGGGACCTTCAAAAAAAATATCAATTTCGTGAATATTACATTTCAGACTTAGGATTCCTTGCAAAAGGTTTTCAATATGTGACCGAACCCTCTGTTTAAACTCGAACTCAGCATCGCAGTCCAATAGAACGCCTTTGACCCGCTTATATAGCTATATGTCATATGTGGCATGATAGGTTGAGCTGTTGATCGGTAACCTAGTTTAGATTGTTAAGCATAACTTAAAAGTTGGTCAACTTGGTGGAAAGTCAACATACGACAAACGAAGGTTCCCGAAAAACAATTTCATCATGATCATTACATTTGATATAGAATGTTGATGTAGCAACCTCTTCAAAGACAATGATAGATAATAGATTTGTAAGTAAGTCATAGGTCCTTAGATAAACTCAACCAGCAAGAGCCATAGTAGTAGTCTTTGTTATATTTTTTGATCATCACAATCCAGGACCGACCACCTCGTCCTTGGCTTAATATACAGCCTCTTACTTTGTGTATCTTTGCAAACAAATAACGACAAACTTCGAGAGTTTATAGAATGATAGTGTACTTGTTAGTAACTATAAGAAAATAGGATTAAAGAATATCCATATCAAAATATTTAAACAAAGTACTTACCAAGTCTATCAACTGGTGATAGACTTGATGAAGACTCACTTATAAGAAAAGTTGATACATCAAGATATAACCAAATATGACGTTTTTCAGAAGCTGAGGGACTAAAACTGTTAGTAGTGGAAGCTATCGGCTTACCCTCTCGTTCATATTTTCTGTCATCAGTTCGCTTGAGTTTTCTACCGATAGTTTTGTTCATTTACAATAGAAATTTTAGGATTCATATTGTTCCCGAGTATCTACGTTAATATTAGGTAGATTTCATCATGTGTGTTTAGTCTTGAGATTCATATAAGTGAGGAATCATTTTTTTTGTAAAAGTTACGGTTGTTTTAGAGTTTAATCGAGCTTGAGATCTTTGATTCTTTGTATAATATTGATGTTTATGAGTTCTTGACAGAAGCAGTTAATACAACGAAAACAATCATAACTAACGAAAACAGTTAATACAACCTCATATTAAATCATATGCTTCAGTTGTATAACTAACGAAAACAATCATAACTAACGAAATATTCCATAAACCATAAGAAAACAAGAAATTCCGTTACATGCTAGAAATCTCATCATCAAATACCCATGACAAGGATTTAAATTTCTAAAAATGTACAATTTCATCGTAGAACACAATGTAACTAGGTTAGCATAAGTCAATTGCCCTTTTAATCCCAACAGTTGATCTTCTGTTATCATATACCATCTTGCTATGAGCTTCATCGAACTGGTCTTCTCTTTCTTCATCTATAAATAAAGATAAAGTTTCGGCTTCAAAATGTGTCTCAAATAAAACAATACAAACGTTCGATTAAAAAGTCAAAGATGTACCCGAGGGACACGTTACAGAAAAGTCACTAAGGCGTTTAACGCAGTCTTTTAACGCTTGGAGCTCGGATTCTTTCTCCACAAGCTTGGAATTAGTGTGTTGCAGTTCGGACTCCAAGTCAACGATTTGACTTTCCTGTTGTTCGATTAGCAACTGGCATAGTTTTTTGTCGAGTTCATATGGTAGTACACCGTTACATTGATTAAATTCCAAATCAAGATTTTGGGGATTCGAGGAATCTTCAGTTGATGTTTTGTTCTGTGGAACATCAACAAAACATTATCAGACATAGTTAACCGAGATTCAGTATGAAATATGAGTTACGACTTATAAATTATACAGGCATAAAACCACAAATGTGGATGTAACTCTTGAAAACACAAAGTTTCTTTCTTGAAGCTCCTTAAGCATACTCTGTACTATTTTACAAGGAACAACTCAATTTGGATTATGTTTCGCAATGTTGCAGGAACCGCCGACAAATAGACAAATGGTCTGAGTACTCTTATACCGCATTCATTTGGGCCCGGTCAGTTGAAGCAACAAAATGGTTTGGTGGTTGAACAAGATTTTCAAATTTTACATTTTGTTAATATTTTTTCCTTCCAACATTAGTTTTACTGCTTTAGGCATCATAATGTGTTTCCAACAGGCTTAAAAATTTTTTGAAAATGTAAATGCATACCAAAAGATAAATAGTTTCATATTTTGTCTTAACCAATCAAATATATTATTTAATTTTAAATTATTATGACATCATCCGTTTCTTAAACAGTCCAATGGAACCAGTAAGACACAGACGGTTCAATGACAAGTCATGTCATTAAAACATTGGATCTACCTCAAACAAATCAAACCAATAAAATTTGTTAGCACGGTAGCATGTCAAACGTGTTAAAAATCACTTGCAATCTATTTTTAGTGCATACAACCTCCTAAATCATTTTGTTTACAAAGTAGATTGGCTTTGTAACAATATTGCATATACAATCATAATGTAATGCATTATTAAATATTAACAATAAGCAAGATCAGACAATTAGTCAAATACCATAAGAAAGAATTACCTGAAAAGAAGATGATGTGTCAGAAATCTGAAGCTTCAGAAGCTCAGATTCAAGTTCAGCTTCTAACTGCTCCATTTCCATCACATCTCTCTGTGGTTCATCGGTCAAAATACTGCTTGCATATCCACCTTCATCATTCATGGCATAACCATTAGTAACATCAGCCTTTTGAATCACAGGATAACTTTCTTTGGGAAATCTCAGCTTTTAAATTTTGAACAACTTTAGCGGTCTCATCTATCGCTGCATTTAGCCTCTCCATTTCAGCTTTCCCTGCTGACATCATGTACATCATCCCAACTCCTACTCCATAACTGAATGATGATTTGCCTGAATACATTATAGCAAATCAGTATCAATAAGTCCCAAACTTGTTACATTGAAGAAACTTATAATCAATAGGTGAATCATTCCCACGGTCCAGATATTCATTACACGTACTGCAGCCAGGTTACGCGTGTTACGTGGCGCTGGATGCGCGTTTCCTGCCTTAGTACGCGTAACTACCTATTGGCATTTAAGCACGCGTAACCGGTGACCAAAACCATAAACAAAGCTGAAATATACAGTAATTAAACATAATAATAATAATAATAATAATAATAATAATAATTTTTTTTAAAAGAATAAATCAATTAATGCATAATTGACTTTATAAGTAACTTTTAGACCGGGACAATTACAGACTAACGACCAGATTAGACGGGCAACAAGCTACGCCGCTACCCCCTTCTGAATAGCAAACCCTACCCTACTAAACACAACGTTCCCTTTAGCATGGGCGGAGTTTACTGCTGACCACCTGCTGAACCTGCTTAAGGAACTGAACCCATCCTGGCCCGAACCAAAATAACCCACGACCCGTTCTAACCCGTACCCAAACAACCCGACCCGTTTGCCAGTCCTAGGGGAATGAGATTAATTACCTTTAACATAAAAGAATGACATTTTGCATACGCATTTCTTCCAGTACGCCTCTTCTTCAAACTAACACCAAATTTCCTCACGTTCTTCTTATTATAATCAACTAAAGCATCCCCAATTTGCTTGTCCGATACAATATTTCTTTCATGATTTACTCGATTACCTTTCGTACGCCCTAATTTCTTCCTAATGTATTTGATCCGTTAGACGCACTAGAAAACCTGAAAATAGAAGATGGTGGTGTTTGTGTGGGTTTAGTGAGAAGGTTTTTAGCGAAATAGCCGGATCCTGCGATTGCTGCTGCTACCAACACTTGCCACATTGTATGTGTGATTTAGATTTAAAAAAGAAAGTTAGGGTTTTAGAGATAGATGATGAAATTAAATAAAAAGATTGAGAAATGCAGGCAGGCTCAACACATGGAGGAAGTAGGAAGAAATGACTGTGAAAGTCACGTGCTTCTTGCCTTCCAAAATCAAAAGGCTTTTACTTTTGGAGGGATTTTCAACTTTCACTAGTTTTTGATAAAAAATAATAATAATAATAATAATAATAATAAATATTGTTTTTATATTTACCTAATCATACATTTAGGTGTTGTTTGTTTTTAAAGACAAAAATTGTCTATAATCTAATTTCATCTGATTTAATGTTGATTTAATGTTTGCAACTGAATATGTGGTCTGAAGTTCTGCAATCTGAAAATAATATTGTTTGTTCTATAAATTGAAATTGTTTGCATAAGTTGAAAATTAGTTATCTATCATATATATTACATTAGATAAAAGTCATTTAACGTTTGTAGGCTGCTAAAATAATTGTTAGTGGTTTACAAACTATGGAAGTGAGTGGTGTTAGACGATTGTGATAGGCGGTAAATGGTGGGTGTTGGTGATGGACAGTGGATGGTGGTGGCGGGTGGTGGTGGCGACGGACGATGGGTGGTGGTGAGTGGTTGACGGTGGTGGTGGTGGCGGACGGTAGGTGGTGTTGGTGGTGGTGGTGGACGGTGATGGTGGCGGCGGCGGTGGATGGTGGTTGCGGCGGCGGACGGTGGATGGTGGTGGTGGACGGTGGGTGATATTAGCTTATTTTTTTAAGACCATAAAAGCAGTTTTCAGATTTAAAAAAAAAACAAACAGTCTTCAAGAGCTTATGTCTGCGCGCCCACATACATGGGCTCCTTGCAGACCTTATAAGCAAAAACAAACACAACCTTAGACTCGAGGCTGTGTGGCGTAAAAGTGTTAAGCGTCAAAGGTCGAATCAACTTTAACGTCCTTGAACATCAATAAAGGATGGTTAAATAAGGGCGTTAGCCCCTTGGGCGGTACAATATTTCTTTAGCACATAACCACCAATTCTCTAAAGTTGTTAAATCCATATAATTTATGGTAAATTTTGAGAAAACCATCAAAATCACCTCTCCAATCCATTCCCTATTATATAGATGAGTCATATGGCAAGTAAAGTAAAACTTATATATAGTGTCTCACTTTTGATCCATCTCATATAATATATCAATTATTTCTCAATCATCATATACTATATAACAAGACAAAAGAGAGAAAAAAAATTATGGATATGAATAGGGAATAGAATGAAGAAGATTTTTGAAAAATAATAGATAAATTTATGAAATAGTGTTTTTTAACTAAATTATATGAAAAATGTATGGAATGGACTGAGAATGCTTTTATAGCTTATAAGTTATAAGATGTTTGAAAAAGTTAGATTTTCAGAGTATATAAGTCATAGGTTACAACTTTGTAACTTATAACTTATGAATTAAATAGGTAAAATAAGGAAATTCCAAACACCCCCTTAGTTATAATTTTTTTTATTAACCATTAGTTAAGTACAACACGTTTTTTAAATGTTGGGTTAGTTTAAAACTCATAGTCTACGTGATTGTGAGTCTATGACGTGACATGGTATGACGTTAGGCATATTTTAGTTAAACCACAACGCATATTCTTGCTTTTGCTTAAACAAGACGATTTCAATGGCAGATTTGAAAGAAATCAAGAATAGGTTGGGGACGAGGACAAAGCGCCCGTAAGAACGTTTGTTTAAGAGCATCACCGGAGGTGTTTGCCCAATCATTTCTATCTCTTGCGTGTCTAGTCCGTCATCATGTTTGCACCTTACGTCTATTGAGTTGAGTGACAAATGATGTTATAGATCTGGTTGGTAATTCGGTAGAAATGCTACACAATTACAAATTTTTATTCACTAACCAAACATTGTAGAATTTGAATTGTAAAACTGGGCATTTCTATAGTTTGTTTTTGACTATTGTAACAAAAACCATATATAATTTAAGTTTGTTTCATTAATAAAAACAACGATTCTTATAGCAAATAAAGTTAAAGGGACAAAACAACTTTTAACAAACTACATGTTTTAAGATAACAAAACAAAGCCAACATTTAAAATCCTTGACAAACATAACAAAATCTCAAAAAAAAAACCTCTGAATACTTAAGATCTTGGCTTTTCCTTCTTCTCCTTAAACAGAGCCAAAAGAGAAACACCGGAAACTTTAACCACCTTGAACCTAACTCCGGGAATATCACCAACAGCATGACCCTTTCGCCCAAATCCGGCAATCAAAACTTCATCCTAACACACAAAACAATTAAAAAGAATAAATTCCAAAAACCAATTATATTAACAACATTTCTTTAGAATAAATAAAATTAGAAACTAACATTTTCCTCAATGTAGTTCAAGCAACCATCGTTGGGAACAAAGGCGGCAATCTTCTTGCCATTCTTAATGAGCTGAACTCTGGCGCACTTTCTAATAGCAGAGTTAGGCTGCTTAGCTTCAATACCACTGAAAATATAGACACACATTTGTTGAGTTCATATTTGATATAATAATGTAATGAAAAGAAAGTAAAACAATAAGAAATGTAACAACATTTTCTCAAGAACGATGCCCTTAGCGTGAGAAGAACCAGCAAACGGCTTCTTCCATTCGTTACCAAGATGAGACTTCTTGTACGACTTGTCGGCCCACCTTTGCCTCCTGCGGTGGGACTTCAACTTGCGACCAGCTCCCATTCCATGTGTCTTACTAAATTACAAACATTTAACCTTAATCAATTAATCCTAAATAACCATTGTTAATTTTCGATAATTCAATAACATTTAGAATTTTTACAAAGAAAATGCAAAATGGGTTTCTGTAGTGTTTCACGAGCAAATTGTTTAGAACATCTAATTATTTGTAGTAAGATGAAATCTCAAACTAGTAAAATTACACTATCCTAACATTCGCAGAGTTTGTTTTGCATAATGTAACAAATCAAAGGCAAAATGTGGCACTATAATGGTCTATGAGCCAACTGTATCTTTCAGTGTCTTCTTTTAGCACATCTAATCTTCAAATGCATATAATATCTCAAAAGCTATTATTACATCAATACATATTCAAATACTTGGAATCCATTTCAAAAACCAACCACATAAAAGTTTAATAATATGTTAACTACTTCAACGACTAGCTTGAGTAAAAGCATTTTGAGCTAATTATTTGCAACAACATCACTAAATCATCAAAAGTTTCAACAACTAAACCTAACTGAACATTAATCCTAGAAGCTGACTGACTGACGAATCTATCATAAGACGAATTAAATGAATGGATGTGATGCATACCCCATGTTTGCGAGATTGAGTGATCCGCTGGTGAGAGGTTGAAGATGATGAAGAAGCGGCTGCCTGTCTTTGTGATGAAAACCCTACTTCCTATTAGGGATTGGGAGTGAACGTGGTTTTATATGGCTTTGCAGAATTGGCCCATCTTTTCTATCTTTTGGGCTTCATATTTAACTATGTTAGATATTGTTTGGGCTTCGGGTCAAATGGGTTATAAAAAGAACTGTTAAATGGTTCTAACTGTCTACGCCTCTAATGAAGTTGGGTAACTATGAGATCATAAGCTCGATCATTGACACGAGGATGGGAATTAAGTCCAAGGGTTGTTTGGTATTAAGAGGCTGCCTCTTAATAGTTCATAACATTTTAATGATTAAGAGGCAGTCTTTAGAGGTAGCCTCTTAGACCCATCGCTATGGGGCGCCCTTCGGGGTTCTTTTTGGGCGCCGAACACCGGCGTGGGGCGCGGACGGGGGAGGGGCGACGATGGTGGGTTTGTTTCAACGGCCGGCGCAATTTTGAAATTTTGGGGTCCCCCCCTCCAACGTTCATGTAACGGCTAGTTTAAAAAATATTAATTATTTTATTTATAAATACTAACCCATTTTATCATTTTTTACTCAAACAAATACCAAATTTCAATCAAATTTCACTAAAAAAATCTCTCAACTCTATACCATGGATCCTTTCTCAAATTTCACAAACTCGAGCTCAAACCCGAACCCAAACCCAAACACGAGCTCGAGCTCGAGCTCAAACCCTAACCAAAACCCGAACACCAACTCAAACCCGTGGGATCCGGCTCAAAGGTGGTGGGCTAGTATGCTCGCAAACAACAATTACCCTACCAACCCTTTCTATGCCAATCAGCATCTATCCGCCATGTCTACAAACGTACAAACGTTTCCCAACGATATGTTTTATCGAATGCCAATGTCGTTTATGCCTCCGCCACCACAAACCCAAACACCCCAAACCCCAATACCCGAAACCCAAGTTCTCGGAACCCAAGTTCGTCGTAAACGAAGCCATAAAAAGAAGGTTGTTGCCGATCAAACACCAACCGAAATGCACGACAAGAAAACGTGGGAAGACGATGAGAAGCGGCGTTGGCGCAAGCGTGGTTCAACTCATCCGAAGACTCGGTCTTAGGTGACGGTAAACGCACCGCGATATTTTGGACAGAAATACGTGATAAGTTATTTGAGATAATGGGTCGAGGTCGCTACCGCGGAGATGATTTTGTCTCCAACAAATGGAAGGCGGTGGTTTTAAAAATGAACCACTTCTCCACAATTCAAACTCGCCTTAAGAACAACTTAAGAAGCGGCAAGAACGACGCCGACCTTCTTATGGCTATGTTGAAACAATACAAAGGCCTTCATGATCACCACTTCGGCATGGGGATGATTGAAATTTGGAAGAAATGCACGAGCTCGCCAAAGTGGCATCCGATCCCAACATCTTCACTGCGACCGTCCAAACGGTCAAAAACAACGTCTACTTCGGCCAGTCAATCGCCGTCTCAATCCGGGTCGGATGCTCGTTCTCAATTTAACTTAAACGAGATTGATCCCGATTTTGTTTTTGATGAACCGGATGAGTTGCCACGTTCGGTAGGAAGAGAAAGGGCCAAGACGGCGGCTAGAGGTGGGGGATCTTCGTCTAGAACGACAACCACGATGAGTTCCGACGTGAACGCGCGGTTTGACAATTTGGAGCTTGCACTTAAAGAGTTTCGCGAGGACAAAAAACACTCGAAATAGGAACTCAAGATAATACACGAAGAAATAAAAGCGATGCATGAGGAATACAAAGCCATGCATATAGGGCTATTCAAGATTAAGTTTGAAAAATGCTTATTGGCTTATTTGCTTTTTCAAATAGCCATTTTGAAAAGTCACGATTTGTGTATTTTGGAAAAATGCTTTTTAACATTTTCAAAAAACTAATATAAAAAATATTATTGTGATTGCCAAACACCAATAAGCCAATAAACATTTTCAAGCTTAACCCCAAACATGCTTAATGTATTTAAACTTTTGGACTAAAACACTTACTTAGATTCACGCAAAGCTTTATTCAACTCTACAATAGTACAATTACACAACTTACACACACATCGTATAAATTGATGGAAGGAATCCATGAAGGATTGTAAAATACATGATAGAAACGGGTGGTAAAGTAACACGTAAATGTGAGTGTCGTAATTTCGTATAATCGGTGAAAGACTCAATATTTTACTTTTACCAACATTAGTACTACTATTATCAAAACCACTATTGCTATTATTTTAGAAACACTCCTATTCAACTTATTTAGGCATTGGCGCATGCATTGCCTTAACGAAATAACATATCCCCCCCCATGTTTTGACATAGTGTGATGTGTTGTTGGGTTGAACATCTCATGTATGGACCGGGTTAGTTTTGTTACCATCAAAACCTTGCATTTTATGAAGAAAAATATATCAGGCGGACCTATTGTAATTGCAATATTCAAAGGCTGCAGTGCATACACATAGGTTAGAGATTGTTGTGTGAAACCCGACAATCATTAATCATTTCTCATAATCAACAAACATGCAACTATGCAAGTCAATAGGCGTGCATCCAATGAGGACATTTCGTATGTTTGTTAAGATATTAAAAAAACTAACATGTAACTTTACAAGTGACACATTTAACAAATACATTTCACACTAGTAGAAAAAATGATTTTAATGACATGCCCACTACGACATGTAGTGATTTAGGACTCGCAAATGTGTCTGTCATCAAAAAAAGTGTCATATTTTTCAAAAATGAAAATATGTATGACACATTTTTTTGAGTGTCGTTAAATTAGTGTCATAACAAAAACCTAACTTGTTTGTCATATTTGCAAGTGATGTTGAAACCAAATTAAAAAAATAAAGGACCCCCCCCCCCCCCATATTTCTTCTCAATAGCCCGCCCTACACACTTATAATAATTTTCACAACACAATTCCCACTCAAATAGCCCTGCACCACAATTCCCATCGGCTTCTTCATCCATCTGCTTCACCACCACCACATCATCTTCTCCATCGATTTTCTTCACCTGGACTACACAATTGCGTTTTCTTTGAAGGATTATTTGCAAGAGTTCAACTATTGTGAGGTATCTTCCTTCAATTTTACGTTGTTCTACTTTTAATTTATGGTTTCATAATCTTCTAGGTTTTAATCGACAGTGAGTTTTTTTTTTTTGAACTGATTTGACTAGATTATGATAGTTTAGGGCTATAGGAATGTCACACCCCGACCAAAGGCGGCGGAACATGCCGGGGTGCAACGATTGCTCATAAGCGCATGACACTATTTAAAGCGACAATATTTAACAAACTCATTTCATTTCACAACATCGAAAATGTCACATAACCAAATATTCATAACTCAAATACAACAAAATATAACAAAATATAGCAAATCAAATATTGTTCATTTTTGCTAATATCCTAACGGTATTTGTGATGTTTTCTTCACCGAACTCCATAATCAACCTAGATGCAAACCTGTAACATTTCATAAAATAAAGTTTATCAACACAAAGGTTGGTGAGCAATTCATAAGTTTGAACAATAGATATATAGTATGAAAAGCCACAAAACTAGTATACAAAACCATAAATAATAGCTATAAACTTGGATAAATAGTTATCGCTAACAAGTTAGCGACACCCAACTATAAGGGGTTGCCAAATAGTTTAGGATTTTATAGTTATCGTTAATTGCATTACGTTAACGACACCTTGCCATGAGGGGATGCCAAATGGTCTAGGATTTATAGTTCCACCATCCAAAAGCGATAAACACATAGTCAAATAAGCATAGAACACCAAATCGAGCAATTATTCAAGTAAGGTATACAACAACGTTTGTGGTTTAAGACCCAATTATAAAACATTTAGTTTAGATAAGTTGAAATGTCACCCCCAAAATAAAAGATAGAAAACGGGGTATGAAGTTACTCACGTTCAAGTAATAAACTTGAAAGATTGATTATTTGGAGATTTGCCGGAACGACGAGTTTAACGTATGAAGCCTAAATAAAAGAAAGTCTTGGATTTAGAAAGGTTGTCTTGAAGATCTTTAAATAAAATAATTATTGCAAAAACTAATCAATTAAAGTTCAAGGTTTAAAATATAACTATTTAAGAATTTATAATAGCCCTTTTAAAAAATGTAAGTTTGCTCAAAACCGGGTTAAAGTATCTAACCTTAATATTTACTTAACCAATGTTAAGTAATAAGGTGGGGAAAATGCTAAAATGCAAGTTCCACTAGGCTAAAGATACTAAAACGGGTTTTTAACGAGTGTTCGGGTTGTCGGTTCGGGTCTTGACAAATGGTCGAACCCAAAGTCAACTTTCCAAAATATTAATTGTTATGAGATAACTCATTAAAACATACTAACACTTAACCAAGTACGTAGATCTATTGTTTAGAACTAACAACGCACGTTAAGCGAGTGTTCGGTTTTGTCGGTCCAAACTATGTTATGAGATCAAGTTGGATCCAACTATTCCAAGTACTTAAGAAAAATAATTAAAATCAGTTTGTAAAATATTTTTTAAAGAAATATACAAGTTTTGATAACTAAAAACACACTTGTGTGTCTTAAGCGAGTAAAAGTCGGTATAGTTCGGTCTCCATCTCACAAATAGTTCATAGATGGTTTCTACATGCCCAAATATCATAGAACTTGTATATTGGTTTATAAATGAAGAAAACTTAAATTTTACAACAAAAAAAGTTAACTACAAGTCTTTTAAGCAAAAGTTTCGGTTTAGTTCGGTTTCCATCTCCCAACGAGTTCATAGATGGATTCCATATGCTTAATATCAAAGAACTTGTAAAAATGATTTTTGAAACTCAAATCTAGCAATAAACATGTTTAAACAACTATTTTAACAAAACTAGTAAACAAAAGTTCGGTTTCCGGTTTGGACTAGTTTCGGTTAAACCGAGGCTAGTCTTATACAAACCCACACCATGGAACTTGTAAATAAGATGAACAAACTAAAGGGTTAGAAGTTAGTCATAAGTGATATGTATAATAAGTTATGTGTGTGTAAATATATATCAAGAACACGAAGTCCTCCATGAAGCCTTGCCTTATGACATTGGAAACTTAACCAACCAAAGTCGGTGAAGTAACAAATAAAGGAAACAAGGGGTGTGTATTATATATATGTTGTACCACCATATTCAAGAGTTAGTAATGTTAGATGAACAAGTTAGAATGAAAGACTATAGTTAGTTTGACTTGAGAAGTCAAAACTTCAAAAATACATAAGAAATAACAACCTTGAATCTATGGAGTTTGAGAGAGTTTTTTGGAGATGTAGCAAGAGTAAAATGAAGAAGATGGGTGTGTATATATAGGGAAGGAGTGAAGGGTTGGGTATAAAGATTCTTTTATGGTTTGCATAAAAATGGGTATGTTTAAATGGTCAAACAATGCATAATATAAAAAAAACAATATTTTATATATTTTATATATTTTAAATGACAAGATCCAATATTTTATATATTTGAAATGTTCGGGTTACAAACGGGTCGGGTTTACATAACAAAAGTGACCCGAAATTGACGAATGTCACAAGGAACTTGAACCACACTAATTAATTCGGGTACTCCATTTCGCTATAAAGTTCATATTTTTCTTATTTATTTCATGTTCTTGAAAGGGTTCTTGATTTTGAACTCTGGGTGTTTGTAAAAACCTAAAATTTTGATAGATTTCAAGATTTTACTGGGTATGATTCAGTTTTATTAACAGTCTGTCTGATATTATTATTATTATTATTTATTGCAAAATTGCAACCAAGCTTCTTTCTTTAACAAGAATTGCAGGTCAAAATTATATAATTTATATTCATAATAAACGATCACAAGATTTGTTTTTTTTAGTGTTTTTAGGTCCATTTTGGTGGGTGGTTGGATTTACTATTATTATGTAAAGTGATTACTATACAATCATCGTTTAAGCAGGAAGGGATATGTCGGACTCACTGAAAAGATTGTATGTATTAAAATAATATAATATTCTACTTGTATTTGTGTATGTTAATCCACTTCTATTGTTTAGATGAAAGAAACCGGAAAGGAGGAAGAGGAGATTGATAGGTTGTTGTTGTGGAAAAAAGCAAGAGAACGAAAAATCGAAGGTTTCGACTCTAATGTCCAAGAAATTGTTAATAAAATTGTAAGTTTTTCTATTTTGTCTCAATAACTATATTTGTGTGTTTACAGATAAGGTTATAAACAAACACGCGCGCTGGTCAGTTTGTTTACAGCACGTTGTCTGATCAGATAAGGTTATAACTATAATTGCGTGTTTATAATTGTTTGTTTCCAGAACTATATTTGTTTGTTTACAGATAAGGTTCTGATCAGAAACTCGCGTTGGTCTGCACGCGTTGGTTCTGCACGCGCTGACAACATGCACGAGCTGATCTGCACGCGCGCTTGTTGGTCTGCACATGGTGTTAACAAACTGACCAGCGTGCATGTTTTTTGGTTTTTGTTAAATTATAATATTTCAAATATTTTATACATGTAATTGCGATACAAAAAAAATATAATTAACATGCTGGCAGCGTGTGCAGACCAGCGCCTCGGGCTATCAGCGCGTGCAAGCTGTCAATTCGTGCAGACCAGCGCGCGGGCAGTCAGCGCGTGCAGATCAGCGCGCGGGAGCAGTCAGCGCGTGCAGACCAGCGCGGCCGTGCTGCCAGCGCGTGTTTGTTTTTATTTTTTTGTTACATTATTTTATGTCAACTATTTTATAGTCGTGATTGTGCGCGCAAACTGACCAGCACGCGCTGCTGTGTTGACCTGCACACGCGCTCAAGTTGAATTCTTATATATATCATGCATTTTATGGAATACTATTCAACACACTTAAGATTATAAAGGTCAAACGGGCCTAAATCGTGAAACCAACCCGTTACTAGCTGTTTGATTTTGTTCAGTTTAAGGATTCTACGGTTTGGTTTTGGTGCATAAAAATAAAGCCGTTTACTAACGGTTTGGTTCACGGTTTGACATAAAAACCGCGAAAACTGTTCGTGAACACCCCTAGCTACTATATTCTTGTTTATAAATCACTAGAATCTTAATTATAGGGCTTCAATATTTTACTATTTGTAACTGTGTAGTCTCCAACTCAGCCGGGAAGTACCGAGTGTGGTTATTATGTCTTAAACTTCATGAAGGAGATCATCCGTGAAGGACTTGACATACTCATCAAGAACAATGTAAGTGTAGCTTATTTGTTTTTTTATGTTTGTAATTTGTATTGGTTTGTAATTTTGACCCAATTCATTTTGACTCAATCAAATCTGGTAATGTTATCTTCTTTTAATTTTCTTCTTAGCTCGGGGAAGACAAAGAGGAATACACGGATGCGGATTTTGATGCAGTTCGGAAAGAATGGTCGGGTTATGTGTCACAGTTTACTTTCCGGTAGTGATGCATGTATTTGTATTGACTATATATTTTTGATAACTTGAGAATATTTGTAATATTTTGACGCACGATATCTAATTATGAAATGAAATGAATAGTTTTGCTCTATAATGGTGTGTTTAATATAAAAATTAGTAATTATGCATAAAAAAATATTAAATTAAAATTATACGATGACACGCATAAGTGCTGGTCGTAAACTGGTGTCATAAATGCAATTAATAAAAGCGTGTCATACATGCATGTCATAAATGCGTGTCACAAATGTCTGTCATTAATGCGTGTCATTAAATATGACACGCGGGTGCATGTCATTTTTCGTTTATGACTGGGCCATTAATTACACGCATTTGCATGTCATATGTACCATTTAATGACATTCAACGCGTGTCGTGGAAAGCATTTTTTCTAGTAGTGTCACCTACCTATCCAATTACAATGGTGCAGGAATATAAAACCTCGTTTTAATCGGTTTGCTTCAGCGCAATATCTATATTATACATCATAAATTATCTATATGTACTCTCTACGATAAAGTTCTATTGATAAATTGGTCGTATTTATAAATTTTAAACAACAAAATGTCATAACACATGTAGAAATTTTGTCAAAATAAAAGAAAAAACGTTTAACCTATTAATATTTTAGAGTTGAATAATATATTAGTAAATAATTAATCTATTAGATCTACACTTTGAAAATTGTAAATATAAAACAGATTATGACAACTTTATCATTGATTGGTTGAAATATTGATGAGTTGGCCTGTTGGTAAATTTGTTATCTAACGATCTTCGTAAATGTTGTTATTTTAATTTTAATACTAAATAATGCACACAAACCTGTCACGTGTCAATTAACAACTAATGATCGTGAAAGTCTAACGTATCACACTAGGGAAAGATAGTTAAATAAAACCCACATTTCTCTCGTGTTACCTTCTAGGATAGTTGAGTCAATCCACCACCCTAATAAGTTGTTATTATAACCACTTGTAATCTTAAGACCCAAAGAATTAATTCATACATATCTCATATGTAGTCAAAAGCGTATGCACTTGTGCGAGGCACATTTTAAGTGCCTCAAACACAACAAAGCCTGTAATAGTCAAAACATGCCTAAACAAACCAAAAAATGACTTTTTGGTTGGGTTTAAAAGAAACATTTTTTTGGGTTTAAACAATTTAATTTATAATTGACTTACTTGATTATGATTTGAGTTATGTATAAAAATAAGTTTAAAAATGTCTCAAATAAGATTATAACTCACAACCTTTTGTTTAGATATCATACAACTAGACCAAACTAGTGGTTATGTAGTTTTGTTGAAACATTGATTATACATATTTTATTTCATAAATGTACAAATAATTTTCTAAAAACAAAAAAAATCGGGCTTAGCGGGGTTTCGGGCCTATGGCCGTCGACTACCCTACCATACCATACCCCATAGCCAGCCCTGAGAGTATGCTACATCAGCTAAACGTTGTCCCTCTTGACGAATTTCTTTTCATGAAACGACGTTGGAAATCAATATTTTTATAATTTGTTGAACTTTGAATTAAAATAAACTAAAATATTATTTTCGTTATACTTGTAAAATATTATTAAGTAATTGTTTTTACATACCCAATATATATAAACTTTATTTTCGTATAAGTTATTAGTATGTTTTTTCACCTGTGACTTGTGTGACGCGACGCAGTGGCCATTGCGTCCTTCACACTTTAACGCCTTGTTCTTGAGTTTTTTAACCAAGAAAAGAAAAGGAAAGGAGAGGGAAAGATAAGAAAAGAAAGAGAAGAGAAGGAAATTTTTTTTAATTAGATGTGTTCTTGAGTTGGAATGAAATTAGAGGAAAAGAAAGGATAGCTATGTTAAAAAATAGTTATCCTTAGTAATCATCCCATTTTTGGGAGGATAACTTATTCGGAAAATACATTAATTTAATCCCTCATAACTCCTTCTACTCATTTCCTTTCCATCCTTAAAAAAAACTCAAAAACACCCATTTTTTAAATATCTTTAGTTTTCCTTTTCTTTTCCTCCTTTAAAAAAACTCAAGAAACGGACGTAAGTGCATCTTTAACTATATAAGTGTGTTGTACCATATTCTACTATACGAATTTTAGTAGATAAAAATAAAAACCGGATACAAAAGCTGAGATAAAGGATATGTAAAAGTCTATAATATTGTTTATACTGAATCCCGCTTGTTTAATCATTAATGTTATTCCCTAACTTGCTTTCAAGGTCGTGCAAACCAACTTGTAAAACAATTTATGTCGTGGAGACAATGATCTGTCAACCATCATCGAACTCCACCAACTCATCAATTTAAAACTTATTATTCTCTTTATTATTATCTCACCAACACAACTAACGTAAATATTTTTCCTACTGTTATCCTAAAGCAAACCGTTCCGTAACATTTGAAAGTTTCCTAAACCTAAATAAACCATTAAAAAACCGACCAAGAAATCAAACCGAAACAGACTAACAATGTAAATTAACAGTTAATACCCATTGGATTATCAACTAAACACGCATATTATCAAACAAAATTACCTACTTAATTTTTTCTAACTACTTTTGACCCATTTTCAACAACACCCCGAATTTTTTCAACACGTTACTCGTTTTCTTGATCGATGAGTCATCTTCCATGTATTCCAAATAACCCGACTTTTCACCAATCACATTCACATCAAAAGATTCTGTCGACTCCTCAAACTTCCCACCACCGCCAACTTCTCCCAAAACCAACGCGACCGCCACCTCAGCCGCTTTCCTCCACTGCTCCATTTGCACTTTCAACCGTTTTAATTCTCCCTCCATCTCGGCCTTTGCCTCCAGAGCGGTCCCCACCTCCTCCACCCGCCCCGTTTTCACAGATTCCAATTCTTCTAAAGCCCAAGATTCGGATTCTTTTGACTCGTTTAACTTGATCATTACCTCTTTGACTTCATTAACAGATTCTGATAGTTGTGATCTTAAAGTTACAATCTCCTGAGCCAGCTCGGCTTGCTTAGTTTGCTCGGCTTCGGCTTGAGCCATTTTTTGAAGCCGAGTATTGAGCTTCTGGTTCTCATTTATGGCTGTGGCTAAATGTTTCTGGACGGCTTGCAGCTCAGACTCCCAGGCTCGGTCTCGATCCTGTGAGATTTTTCGAAGCTCTTGAATTTTAGCTTCTTCGCAATCCCAAAGCTCGTCCAGCTTCGCTCTCATAGCCGCAAGCTCCTTCTTGGCTTCTTCGGCTTCTTGACGAGCTTGCTTTGTGCATGACTCTGATTGACTCAGCTGGTTCTTTGTGTTCTTCAGCTCTTCTTGAAGCCGAGCCACCTGAGTTTCCAAATCAAGTGCTTTTGTGACTCGCTTTTTCTGCGGCTTTTGAGGTATTGTTCATGATTAATATAGGATTCTCAGAACTCAAAAACAGTTGAAGGATCATGGGATCATACCTCGGATGTTGGAGAGCGTTGCCATCGGTGGTCAACGGCTTTAGGTCCCGAGTTCTTGGGTTTTGTGACTGCTCCGGTTGTTCTACCCCAGATAATAATATAATAATAAAAATTATTTTAGAAACATGTATTGTTTAAAAAACGACAAAAAAAACTAATCGATATTAGCAGTTTAACCGTTAGAATCGGTTTTCTTAATCTTAATTTGTATTAAATTTTTAAAAACACTAGATACATACTTTTACATCAAAATTGAAAATGTACAAGTCGTAATTGTAACTGACTAACTTGATTCGGTTTGAACAGTTTGGTCAGTTTAAACGTCAAGTTAATAAATATAAAAAATGTTGCATTGTAACATTGGACTTGGTAAACTTGTATTTTGAGTAAAATGAACGATCGGAGTTCATACCTTGTCTTGGGATGTTGCATTGTCTAATTTACCCTTTAGGTAGAGTACCTTCAATGGGATTTGTTTAGAGGGAGAGATTTTGTGACATATATGTCAGGTTTGGTATGTACATGTAAAGGGATATACCTAAGAATGATGTCATCATGAAAACCTCAATTTAATCAATGTCCATTAATAGAAAGCTAACAAAGAGTCAAAATCAACCTATCTTACACCTGGTTGAAATTGCTAAATGAAGATAAAAGTACAACTTTTGATGCATCATTTACAAGTTATTATAGTGGTATGGCTTTGGGAAAGTGGTTTAATGGCATGAATCAAGACCACCCTGAAATGAACTCCACACCTAATTGGAAGTTTGGAACTAACCCCACTCCAACAACCAAAGGGAAATTAATAAATGCCTTAAATTGGCAAAGGAAGGAGAAAGACAAGAATGATTACAAATATATCTATTTGTATATATTAATATATTAAGTAATTTGACTTTCTGATTACTCTTATTTTGCTATATGCTTTGTTTTAAAGACATGATTTACTTGCACAATAATCATGTTGTAATTAAGTGAAAGAGAAATGGGAGACTAAGAAGTGTAGCAGTTATCTTTTAATATTTTCGGACTTAATAAAATACCTTATATAATTTGTACGCTTCAAAATGTTTTCAGCTTTACCCCTTTTTTAATCATGAAACCTTGTTATCGTAAAAAAAAAAGCCGATCCATATATAACCTGATATAGAGGTGGGCAAAACACCCAGTTCTAAACCCGACACAGTGTACTTGACCCAACCCGGCCAAACAACAATAAACACCTGGCCAATTCATTCAAAACCCGACCATACCCGGAAGTCCGAAACCGGTGCATACCTGACTTATTTTTTAACTGTGGTTAATCATACCAAGAACCGGTTTCTATCTGGTTCTGATTCCTAAAATTACTTGATTTGTCCACCTCTACACCAATACAAGGTCAGATACAATCAACTTGCACTACACAAGCCACAATTGACCTTCAAAGACATTACATATAGTTAATAAAATTAGAGATATTGCATATAGTATTAATTTGGTTTTCTGTCTTCTGATTATAAAGGAGGCTTATGCATTTGCTAGTTTGATTTAACTAAAACAAAAGAAAACTGGCTTTTTATATTAATTAATTTGGAGCATAAAGCAACAAGTATATAACTAACAGTCAACAAACATGGCTCCCTCCAAACAACATGAACTAGCATGGTACCAAAACTTATGCCGAAAAAGGCCCAATAAATAATTAAAACATGAAATGATACCATAAAAACTGTTTAAAAGATAAAGATACATTCTTTTTGAAACCATTATCAAGCAGAAGCTTCATCATCTTGCTTCTGCTTCTTCTGCTTCTTTTCTGAATGCTTATCATCACCTTTCGCCTTCGCCTCACGACGCTCCCTTTTCACTCCCTTAGGCGTAAACGGTAAAGGTGTACTTCTAACCTGCAAAAAACACCATAACCCAGGGGTAAAATAGTCATTTACTGTCAACCGGACCTGTTAATTTCAACATACAAAACAACAATTTTCATTTACTGTTTTCACTCACCTGTTGATCTGGAACATAAATCTTCCCAATTTTCCCTGCGATTGCATCTTTGCTGACATTTTTCACCTGAAAGTACAGGAAATAATAATGTAATTTAAGCCAATTAAAAACAGAAAAAAATAAAAAGTAAACCAAACTTCATTGTAAATAAAACTTATAAAAAAAGATAAACTAACCTTCCTCTGGATCAACTCCGGAGCAACTTTCATGGCTTCTTTCTTCAAGCTTTCATCAGGAAGCCGATGTCTTCTAACTACCAAATCCATTGTGGGCCCCACCTCAACCAACTCCACCTTCGGGACAACCGTTCCGGATTTCTTAAGCCTCAAAGCACAATGTGTAAACACCACTTTGTTAGAACCCACAGCTGTACACACGTACACGCGGTCTAATCCAGCAAGATTTAAATTACTCACAACCTGCAGTAACAGATTATAAATCCCATTTAAAATATTAAAACTTTAAACTCCTTGTAAACTAGAAAAGATAATAATTATACGCACCTGTCCTCTGAACAAATCAAGCAAGACCTCCTTTAGATGTTTTAACTCTTCAACGTTTTCAAACCCTTCTCCAATAAATGCAAAGAACGGTTTTGACCCGATTAACGGGGCAATCTTCTTATCGTATGAACATGATGACAGGCTTTTAAAATTTTCAACTCCGACCTCCACAAGGTCGTAAATATGGTGATCATATGTTCGCCCGATTACAAGATTGTCGGGTCGTTTCTTTGAGTGTGAACCAAACTGCAAGGGGCATAAAACATGTTAAAAAACAACTCAAATGTAAAACAATCAAAAAGATTAGTTCTTTGTGAATTGCTAAGTATTAGTAATTACTGATATAAACTCCAGTAGAATGTAATTCGGCTTGTAAACAAACCATACAAACACGATCGTGACATGCACATGTCTGTTTGTTGAACTTAAAACAAAACAAGTGATTGAACATGAACGATTAAGCGATCAAGGTTTTCTAGTCCATGTTCGTTCGTTAAAGAAAAGACTGTGTTCGTGTTCGTTTGTTATAAAAAAAGAAGGATTCAAAAACATAAACAATCAAACACAAACAAATAGACGAACAGGGTTTTCCTATTCATTTTCGTCCGTTAAAGTAAAGAGTGTGCTCGTGTTTGTTTATGTTCATTTGTTAATAGTATAAAGTATAAACAAATGGTACACAAACACAAATGAACACAGATGAACAAACATAACCAAGCAAACACTAAACGATGAATATCAATCTGTCAGGCCTAAAAAATAATTAAACTAGACAAATAGTAATTTGTCTGAAATTTTTAACTGGAAACTAACAAACAGTTAAGCGTAAATGAGTGAACATTCACGAACATAGATCAACAAACAATATGTGCTCAGGTTTGTTCGTTTAACTAACTAAACTTAAAATTTTGTTCGCATCCGTTTGTTTGACCCAGAAAAACTAATTCTTGCCAAACAGTTCACTGAACGTTCAATTCCTTTACAAGCCTAGATGTAAGTTTATCTAAACACATTAATTTAAACAACAGTGTTTAGCTTACCACAAACAAGCTGCAATCAGTTTTGAGTGAGTAAAACTCGAGTGACGTTTCACCTCCAGCTTCAAAAGGTCTGATATTATCATTTCTTCTGCTATATTTAACAGAATTATCCTTCTTAAGATGATATATTTCCGTCAACACAGCATTCAAAGTATTGCTCGTTTTTGTCCCGTGCAATATAAGTGTCTTCTTTTCAAGTTCCACCTGCAGAAACACACGACTAAACATCAACTTCCATCAACCTTTTTCACTAAAAAAACAAAACTCAGTATATTCACCAGCTTCGGGGCACGTTTCTCGAGCGCTCGCTTGGCTCTTAGCGATTTAGGGGTTTTTATACTCAACATTGGCTTGCTGCAACAAAATAAAACATGTAAAAAACCAGATATTATCATATATCATTATTATGTCAAACTAAATTAAACAGCAATAATACATAATAATAAAAAAAATACTTTAAAATTAATAATTTGACAAAACAGTTTTGAGCCTAATCTTTATAGTGAGATTTCCAGCAGCAACAATTAAGCATCAAGACGTGCTTACTTACAACTAATTAAACCTAAATTAATACAAACCCTAGAAATTAATCTTTACGGCCGAAAACGACCACCATAATTCAATCCATGAACAGTAACTATAAGCTAAGTAAACGTAGATTAAACGAAGAGCATGGATTGTTACCTTTGCTTATTGGTATTTGATTTCAACATCTCTGTAGAACTGCAAAATACAACGAGCCAAGTGATGATGAATGAAAAGAGGCTGCTAGGGTTTTAGAATCTAAACCTTCTTATTTACATAGCAGATTTGAACTTAACACCTTTTGCTTTAAAAGTATTACAAAATAAACCTTGTACTTTTCCGAGTGTTGCACGAATTAAATTAATGTAAATAGAACGAAGTAAACACACGATATTACTTTCTTAAAGTAATAAATTGTTTGGGATTGCTTATTTTAACTAACCTGTAACTTATTAACCTTTTAAAAAATTATAAGGTGTTTTGGATTGTTTTTGGTGTTAGAGTGAAAAGTTAATAAGTTACGCATTTTGTAACTTGTTAATTAATATAATAGGTTACAGAAGAGTGAAATTTGATATGAGTCGTCTGATAAGATCCAAGATTGAATACTGGCCGTTCGATAAGGATGGATTAAAAATCAGTTATTTTTCATCACATGTAACTACCCCACTAATCCGTTTACATGGGTAACCACCCACTACTAGACATAGTTATTCCCACTCGACTATTTGTATAAGTAAATTAAATTCTACCACCTAAAAAAGTGCATGTAAGTAACTTAGTGTTAACTTCCCACTACCCATGTGGGTAGTTATATTGTGTGGTGGGTAAAATGTGTTGGGAGGGAATAGGTGTAGTAGTGGGTTGTTATATACTTTTATTTCCGTTCATAGTAGTTAGTGTATATATTATAGTTCCTATAAAGTTCGGATGTGGTGTTCCAGTTGCTAAATTGTAGTGCATACCACTCTATATAGTTGGATTTTGTTTGCTTATAAATGTAGTTCTAAGGTTCATTTTTAATTATGTTGATAAGTGATTTCGTCATGAATAAAGAGTTAAATCATCACACGTCCTTGCATGATAAGGAGGTACTTTAATTTAGTTTTTTGTTTCTAAGTTTCTTATACTTTTTCCTTTAATGATTTATATTTTTCTACTCGTAGAACAACGTTATTGAAACAGGAAGCAAGCTTTATGAGGTACATGTGGAGATAAGCATCCATAAGTTATTTGAGCTTATAATGTGTTTTTTTGTTGTTGCTGAACTTTTATTCTTTTAATATTACATAATATATATATATATATGAAATTTGATATCATGATTGTGTATTTGTATATTCTAAGTTTCCACGGAAACTCAAAAATAGTGCCAACAGGTCAATGTTTTATTATTATTATTATTATTATTATTATTATTATTTTGATTTTTTTATGTGTTATTGTTTCCTTAATTGTAAGGATCTAACTTGTAAATATGAATTTGTGTGTTACACGAACTTCCTAACTGTTGTCATTTGTGTTTTTAGCTGCACAAACCTGAGAAGGGCTTTGGTGAACCCACTTATGTTAAACATGTAACAACTTAACTTGCTTATTTGTTCGCTAGCGGACTCAAATCAAATGCTAACACTTGTACCATTATACTACTAACAAGAAGAAGATTCATTTTGGGGGACTTGAATGACTTTGATAATATCCTACTGTATTGTTCTTGCCAAAAGGATATTGTTGTCGAAATTAAGGATGAGGTACTTATTTCTTACTTGTGTTTACTTGAAACAACTAACAGTTGATTAAATATTTTGTCTTAGAATCGCAATGCTGACTGACTCAATAAACGGTCTCACGCACTCGATAAGTGGAAATGGGAGGATGTGATAGAGATTGCAAGTTCCGAAGATGAGTCAGAAGAGGCTTGGGTGCCTATTAAGATGAGGAATAACAATGCTCGTGTTGTAAAACGAGTTGATCTTGATTGAGGACCGTATCGCTTAATGTTTTAATCTTGAGTTTTTTAAGTACTATCATTTTGTAGCTAGACTTATGTTTTTATATCAGTTGTTTCCATTATCATGCGTGTTTTGCTTTTTTGTTTGACGCTTCATCTTTGTAACCGTTGATTTTAATGTTGAATTATGTCACTGTTGCATTTTCAAACTCATAATTAATATGAATTATATTGTTCAATTCTATCTATTTTATTTAAAATACCACAAGCAATCATTCATGAATGTTTTTGAATGAATTTTGTTTTGCTTTTATATTCTTATATTACTATTTGAGACTATAGTTATGATAGTTAAAAGACTATTATAATCATTTTATAACTTATAGTGTTAATTAAACTTCCATTTATGGTCCACTACCAATTTATAGATGAAGGTGGTTTGGAGTCTGACTGTTGTTTAGTGATTATAGGTTAGCTTAAAGTAGTTGTTTGCACACAACATGAAAGCTCAGTAAATACGTACTTATCAATAGCTTCGATTGTTGTAAGCTTAGCTTCATGTTGTAAAATAAACCAAAATGTGACAATGTGGTAGACTGCGTTTTTGAAATTCGATCGTGTAAATTACTACATAAACAAAAAAATAAAAAGTTAATCAAAAGGCATCATCATATGATATGTTAAGGCATGCAAAGTAAGCTAATGTTTATATAATACACTGGGTAGTTACATACCTGCTTTAGTTGGACCAACGTTTTTTTTTTCTTTATGTCATTGATAAGTTCAGTAAGCTTTATCTTAAACACATGTGCCATGATGTCGGGTCGATATGATGCAGTAATACCAGGAGTTGTCACGTTAATGTGAATTTCTAGCCATTTGGAGTTGCATTCATTGTGATAAAAAGGTCAGGATGACCAGGCCAACGACCTATAGCCATTGCATCCTAATATTGTTGGATCATATATCTAGGACCGCCGGTAACGATGCTGGTAATATAACACGACAACCAATTGATTCACCAGTTGCCTCTCCCCTGGTAATACAGCTGGCAATAAATCAACGTTAAAAAATTGATTTATTTCTTAACATAATGACGTTAGTGTTAGTCATTTTAATGACCTAACAACGAAACTTGATGTTTCTTAAACGTTGGGCAGTACAAAAGCATACAACTAATTCCCATACCACACATTATATAGGCAACAAGAAACAACCCCAAATGATATCAGTTTATACGTCAAGATACAATTATGCTTATGAATTAATGTAGTTGTCACATTTCTGCGTTGATGTTCCCGTTCACCGGACGGGAAAAATACTAGTTTACTGAAAAGTATAATGAGTTTTTATAAGAAATTCCAAAAACCACCTTAAATGGTTATATTGATAAGATGGATACTATTAGAGCGTATTCCATGTCTCCAAATCTAATATTAAATTAAAAATCATTACACTTTCTCTTTTTTTTAATTAAATAAAATTTTTATACATTAATCATTAACATTTCTTTTTTTCACTCACAATCACTTTTAAAATATATTAAAAAATTATAGAGTGTGAACATTAACTTTTTAAATATATAGAAAAATCGCTACATTTTTCTTTTGTTCACTCACAACACCCTAAATCACTCTCTACATTAAAAACTCCAATCGCATAATATGGTGGGTTGAATGTGAATGCTCTTAGAACATTCACATACAATCTCATATCTTCAAATCCAAAATCACATTAAAAATCATTACACTTCATCTCTCATTTTCAATTAAATAATACTTTTTAATACATTTATAAATATTTATATCTCTCGTTCACTCACAATCACTTTCAACAAATATTAAAAAATTATAGAGAGTGAAAAGTAGGTTTTCAAATATACAGAACAATTATTGCATTTTCTCTTTGCTCTACTCACAACACCCTAAACCACTCTCTAAATTATAAAAACCTTCCTCATAAAACTTGATGGGTTGAAAAGAGAATACTCACCTAAACTTTGTTGTTTGTATTTTTTAAGACCGAAACACCTAGATCTAAGTATTTTAAGCCGAGAGATACCGATAAAACAGTTAGTGTTTTTTTCAATAGGATCGATTTTTTTTAGTTTAGGGTGGGTTTCAAAAGTTTATACAGTGTGGGGGGGGGGGATTGTCAAATTATCATGTATATATAACAATAATGTTTGTCTTCTCATTGGCGTCGGGCGACTCTGATCAGAGCTGGGTAGGTCTGTCCCTTATACCATATAAAATTAAAAAAGTAATAAAAGGATCTTGTTATACTGTTGGGTTAAGAGGATGGATATTCTTCTATCTTCATGGAGCATTACATTTGTATTTGTGAGAATTGCATTGTCTTATTATATCGTTGAATGTGGATTTGTGAGAGAAACATTATCTTGATATAGTGTTAATTTGTATTTATAAAGTATAACACTACCTTCGCATAGTATTGTGAGAATTTACTATTTTGGCACAATAAACAGTGAATGAGTGTATAACTAGTTACTTTGGCATGACTAATAAGGAAGTGCAATGTCAGTCACTTGGTGTGATTAGTGAATATCAAGTACAAAATAAATAATATTAGTGCAAATTTCCAAAGCACAAGGGCCTTATATGTAATTATTGTAATAGTTAGAGCTCTATTTGTAAACTATCTAACGAACATTATGTTCGTCGTTACGTACCTAACAATTGTAATGAAGGAGTATCAATCGATTTCAGAATGAATTTTGTGTCGATCTTTTGGCTCTCAATTTCCAATTGCGGATCTATCTTTACTTTCAATTACTTGTATTATCGTTCAAAGTGATATAAACTCATAATTTTTATGTACAATCGATATTGAAAGTCAGTTTAACATTCCGCAAAACAAATCACACACTAATATGTTGAAATCACTTGCTATCTTTGACAATCGAGTTGTTAGTTTCATTTACATCCATTTTAAACTCTTTAAAACTATTGTGTTCTCTCTTTTCCTTAGACTATACATATTTTTTATTGAATTATTGAATACAAAGGTGTAATAAACTTATTGTTGAAAGATAAAATATCATTTGAAAATAATGACGAGCAAACGGGTATTGGTATCGTCGGTATCAAGTTTTGAGCTTTCGATATCCATACAGTACCAGTATTTATTGAATTTTACATGAAATATTGGTACCATACCGGTACCAAGTATTTTTAAATTTTAGGACCGATACTAGTACCATCCCGATATCATTCTTAGTTGAAAATAAGAAAACAACACACGGGTAAAAGTTAAAACACACTGCTATACTATATTAGTTTTTTATTTACTTCTTTCTTTTGAAAAAGAGAAAAATAAACTACAATAACTATATCCAAATCTTACTTCAACATTAAGCTTTCTCTTTCTATTCACTTTGGCGTCTCGAATTATTCATTTGAAATAATCCTCAAAGTATATGTTGAATTTTGGTGCTTTATATTTTAATGTTCACTGCACGCGATCTTAGTAATAAAAATATCGTCAATTCAACAAGTTAGAAAGTGGCACGTCAAATTTAAAATAGACAGCCACACTTTCTATGGAAATACAATACAATTGTATGTTACAAATGGTTACATGATGTATATTAAATATTGTATGTGTGACTGAATATGAAATTATGTGTTATCAAATTAGTTATTGGCAAAAATGAAACGTGAACTTAAAATGAGAACAAATCTTACTATATTAATAAAAAAAATGTTGAAGTCTAGGTGTCAAGCCTACATTTCTTCTAATTCCTAATCTCTCGTCTCAGTAATTGTAGCTATTCATGGGTCATGGGTCAAAATTATTTTGTCAAGTGGGCTATAATAAAGTGTGAATTTTACTCATTATTAAATTAAGTGTCATTTTCATACATAAGGTTTAACCAACTACGCAACTTTAGTACCTTTTTTATAATATTTCCTGCAAATCAACACCTGACGTTTCCATTAAAATCATGTAATTTTAATACTTTTCGTTAACCCCGTTTGTTATTTCCATTAAATTATTCTGAGAATCACAATTGAAATAACGAAACTTATTTATTTTTATCGTTTGACTAAGCCCGTGTAATACACGGGTTCAAAAGCTAGTAGATTTTATAAAAGTTAACCGATCAATCATCTAGTAATTAATCCGAAGTTTTAATAATCAAACTTAATATAAAAACAAGAAGAAAAAAATAATAAAAAGAAAAAGCAAAAGAAGAGAAAGAGAAAGAGAAAGAGATAACCAAGGCACGTCATAGACGGTCGAGCCCACGTCAGATCCTGCAAAACTGACCCCACCATCACCTCACAAATCAAATTCAAACCCTCAATCGAGTCTAAAACAAACAAAACCCCTCCACACATCAAAACCGGAGCTCCATAAAAATCTCCATTAATGGCTGCTTCCTTTCTACAATCATATCATTACAAAATTTAAATTTACATTTTCACCTCACCGACCACTTGTGAAAATGGCGGTTTGTATATGTCAGTCACACTATTTTTGTCCTAAAGCAAAAAGCACACACTAATTATAATATTAATATCAATCCTTTATTCAACTTCCGTTTAATAATATTCCTAGATTCAATTTCACGCTTCATTCACTCTGCACACATTAGCTTTACCTTTACCTCATATATCAACTACTAGCTTTTGAACCCGTGTATTATACGGGTTTATCAAATGATAAAAATAGAAAAAATAAACAAAATGAAAGGTAAAAATAAATTAAAAAATCAGGTATGATATTTTAATTGTGATTCTTAAAATACTTTTCATGATTGAAATTGCGTGTAGCTTAACATACCATGTAATAAATCTAAAAGATTCATTGATGATGGTAAACCGAATTGCTATAAATGCAAGTACTTACACAGGACTTTGAGGCTATATTAGTTTTTATTAAAGTTGTTTTGAAATGAACCAAAGTCAACATTTTTTAAAATAATCCACACGTATGACTGAATGTAGGTTTGACACCTAAGCATCAACATTTTGTTTTATCAGTAGAGTAACATAATATTTGTGTTATTGAAATTGATTATGTGATAAATGTTTATGAAATAAATAAAACGAAATTTTACAGTTTCCAAAAAACAAAGAATTCGGTTTTATAAGTTTTTAGAAAAAATCTAAATTACAGGACTACAAATTTCTTTAGGTATAACTGATCATTGTTTCAATGCTTAAAAGTATTTTTTTAGAATGACTACGTTTATAATTTTAAAATTAAAGATACAAAATTAATAATCACATTAATTGAAAATTTAAATTAAATAGCATAATTAAAAATATATATATACATGAAGCGAGAAGTCTCGCATAATTCAAACTGAATTCATGAGTCCTTATTGTTAAAATATGTGTTGACATCTTTAATAAAAAGTAATGTATACATTGAGCAAAATTATGTTTTAGGTTTTATATTATTTTAAATAGTTATTAATGTATGCATTATATCTTGAGATGTAATTCATGGGTCAAACCATTTTCATCAATGACCCATAGATAGATGAGAGATTAAAACATCAGTATGAAATTTTAATCTAGGAATGAATGTGGTTAAGAATCTAAGCATCATTATTTTTGTTTATTAGGATTGTAAGATTATTATTATTATTATTTACATTATTATCCAAAACCTAACTGAGTTAGTTAGTTACTAATGGACAATACCAGTAGACTGAAATCATGGACGGAGGAGCTAGCAAGTCTGGAGGAGGACACCGGTATCCGCTACACCGGCGACGATCACAACACTCACCTAACAGCGTCGTACGATTTAAAGGCGGTGTTGGAAGGCGAAAAGGCGGAATCGGAGAGTATTAAAGATCAGATGAAAGGATTTGCGAAGGCTTGGGGTGAGATAGTGGTGGAATTAGGGAAAGGATGTAAGGATGTTGTGTTTCAGACTGTGTTGACTGATGATTCGTTTATAGTGAAGAAAGTGAGAGGTCCGTGGCGAGTTGTGGCCCGGAAAATGAGTGGTTTGAATGAGGCGTTGTTGCCGGAGGATCGCGATCCGGTTGTTGCTTGGCAGGTTATATTGTCTGTTTTTCTCATCACTGTTGCAGGTAATTTTGATATTAGTGAATAATGCGTTACGATAGGTAGAGAACGAAATAGCCGAGTCAATCAAAAGCTCTAAATGAGCCAAGCTTTTTCAAGCTCGAGCCTCAAATAAAGCTCGTTTATTAATTGAGCTCGAGACTTGTGTATTTTTAAGTTTGACCTCTTTTGGACTACTATGCATTAATTTTGCATTCCACAACCGAGCTTAGGCTCGTTTTAAGTCTTTTCTTAAAAAAATGTAAAAGTAATTGTAAATATATATAAATTAGATAATGAATAATATACACTCAAGTTTGAAAAAACAACTCACGAGCCAAGCTTGAGATTTAGAAAAAGAACTTGAAACAAGCCGAGCTTGAGCCTAGTCGAGCTCGGGCTCGTTTACACCCCAAGTCGTAGCTTAAGTAAATTGTATTTCAGAAACTTTAGCTATTTTTAGGTCTTAATGATTAGGTTAATCACATAGCACTAAATTACTGAGAGAATAAAAAGAAAAAAAAAACCTGAATCGCATAATTTTGTTTATAACTTTTTTATATACCTTTTGAATTTTAATTGTTTATCTAGACATGTGTAAACATTGAATTTTAATCATTTTCTTATAATTTAAAAAATCTTATGATGGATAAAAGTTAATGATTTAGTTCTGCTAGTGAAACCCTCGTATAGAAGTATCTAGGTAGTTCTTTCTTGATGCCATAAGTGGACACTAATTAGTAATTTTTATTGTAGAGGTGTCAATTTCGAGTTTTCGACCCGTATACTTGCAAACGGGTCAATCTAGATTGTCTTTTATCTCAAATGGGCTGAGAGACATCCAAAAAGCAGTGTCTGTATACAGCCACATTAGTTTATCGCACTTGATATATGAGGGTATGGTTAAATTTTTTTTAAAAAAGTAACAATATTGTTACATGTTGCAGTTTTATGTGTGAATATCAAACATGACAACACACCCGTCCCACTTGTTCAAGTACACGCCCCGTCCGACATGCATATATTACTTCCGGATGGTAGGAACATGTCGTATCATGAACAAGGCGTTTCTGCAGACAAAGCTAGATATTCATTAGTTGCTGCTCACAGCTTTCTATCTTCTCGGCTTGCAGGTACAAAATGTTCAATACTTGCTGCAAAACTCTTGTTATGAAGGTTGTAACTTGTGAAGCTAACTTTTGTTTTACAGGAATACCAGGGATCAAATTGTCTCTTTTGGAAGAGTTCGGGGTTCGATTGGTAACTTATGATCTTCCCGGGTTTGGGGAAAGTGATCAGCACCATAATAGGACTCTCCAATCATCAGCTATGGATATTTTATACTTAGCGGACACACTTAAAATTGATAAATTTTGGATTGTTGGATATTCAAGTGGCGCGGTTCATGCTTGGGCTGCCCTAAAGTACATACCGCATAAAATTGCAGGTTAGGCTGTTAGATTTTATGATTTATCTGGTCATGTTTGGGTTGGCCGGTTTAACCCATTCTGTTAAATAGGTCAACCCGCTAACCCGTTAATGACACGTTTTAATCAAATAGGTTGATTAACACGTTTACAACTTGGTTATCACTACCAGCCTGTTAGACACTTTTAGATAAATGGGCTAACAGGGTCGTGTTCGGGTGACACTTTAATGAGCCTAAATTTGGGTGATAATGTACAGGCGCAGTGATGTTTGCTCCAATGGTTAATCCGTATGACACGGGTTTGACAAAAGAGGAAAAGTTTGGAATTTGGGAGAAATGGACAAGAAAAAGGAAATTTAATTATTATTTAGCTCGCCGGTTTCCTAGGATGTTAAGGTTCTTTTATCGGCGTACTTTCCTTTCGGGAAAACACGGGCCTGTTGATAAGTGGTTGTCCTTCTCTCTTTCAGAGCAGGTGAGTTTTATTTTAACCCTCATCATTTCATTATTGACAGATTGACTAGTTTCTAGTTTGGCTCCTTTACTCAATTGGCCTGTTGGATGTACAACATAACCCAAATCAACTAGGGGTGTTAACCGGTTCGGACATCGATTTATTCGGTTTTAAACTTTTTTGCTCTAGCCGAAAAGCAAACTGATTTGAATTAAAAATGTGTCTAAGCAAGATTAAAGCGATTTATTTGGTTCGGTTATTATTTGGTTTATTCGATTGAATTTGGTTTGGTTATCCAAATAAGCAAGATTTCTGGTAATGAATACTTTTTCGTTCTCGGTTTTTTTTTTTGGGTGTTTTTGCACACTCCTAGATTCAATCCATTCACTAGTAAAAGGTCAGAAATTGTGACGGAAGATTTTGACGCTGTTATTTATAATATTCTGGCAAATGATTGTCGAGGAAGACCCTTACCCGTTACATATTTATAACATTGATTATTGCAGGATAAAAATGTGACGGAAGATCCATTATTTATTAAATTCGGGCAAAGGGATGTTGAGGAATCAATTCGACAAGGAATCGTTAAACCATTTATCGAGGAAATCGTGTTACAGGTGTCGAATTGGCCCTTTAGTATAACGGATTTAAAAGTGCAAAAGAAATGCCCAGAAAAAGGCTTATTTCACTGGTTCAATTTCATGTCTGAAGAACCAGAATGCGAGTTGACTGGGTTTCAAGGACCGATTCATATTTGGCAGGTTTGTAATTTCATCACAACTTATGTTTATTGCAGTTTTGAGATTTGAGAAGTTGGTAATAACTGTTTTGTTGAATTTGAATTGGTGGGCAGGGAATGGAGGATTTGGTTGTGCCAGCTGTCATGACCGATTACGTTACACGTGTACTACCAGACGCTATTGTTCATAAACTTCCAAATCATGGGCACTTTTCATATTTCTACTTTTGTGATGAATGTCATAGGGAGATTCTGTTAACGCTGTTCGGAGAACCTCAAGGTCCTGTTGAAATTAATTATCAAGATCCTATTAAAGAAGATGATGATGATGATGATGATGATGATGATGATGATGATGATGATGATGATGATGATGGTCAAAGTCAAACATCTTCAATACTTCCCAGCTAAACTCACCCAAGCTGGGTTTGACTTTGACTTTTGACAACAGAGTTTTGATTCCAAAGTATATACCTCACAGGTTTAGTGTCTGCTAACTTTTGATCAGTTTAGTCCTTGTTCCCACGAAAAAGGTTTCTTGTTTTGCAAGAAAATGTGTTATCATTTATAGTTTTGGTGTTATAATATTAACTTGAAGGTTGAAATTCTGATTTTACCTGGGACATGTTTGTGTTGTTTGGTTATTGATCTCAATCTTGAATGAGATATTGTAGAAAGACCTAAATCAATTCAACAGCACTTCCATTGGGTTTGGGTCCGATTGTGGGACTGGGTTTGGGTCAAATGACACATCGAATCGTTTCAAAAATGGTTTCCTAGACAAGTCAAGATGACCGAATGGAATTGCACGAACTTTTCTTCTTTCTCTATATAGACATAAGAAATCTTGTCATAATTCACGAACTAGTACTCAAATCAACCTATTTATTGAAGAATAGGGATGACTGCCACGTCATTATAAACAGTAACCGAACATAAACTCCAAACCTGAACTAGGACCAATACTATAGGTCATTTTAAGATACATCAAGCTTTTAATGAATGGAACACAGATCAATAAGAAATTAAATTATAACCAAAATTTATGTTCTTTATTCTCCTTTGTTGGAGATAATTAGAAAGCCTAGGCATTGTTGCTCTTCTTCCTCATCATCATATCTTTGGCTTCACTGATCTTGGAAGCGAGATAGTGACTGCCGCCAGCATCTGGGTGATTTGCAAGCATTACTCTTCGGTGTGCTTCCTTTATCTTATCCATTGCACTACTTTCCCTAAACAACAAACAAACCATTACATTAAGTGCTCATAAATAACATAAACTCACTCTTCTCTAGTTCTAAGTGCTCATAATTTCATCAACAAGGGTTTAAAAATGGGTTGCGTCTGCAAGGTGGCGTGTCGAACCCGAAACACATGGATCCGAACATGACACGAATTTGGTTGACATTAAAACGACCTGTTTAGCCCGAATTTTTATTTTATTATATTGTTTTTGCTTATTAATGTTCAAACAAAACATACGAATATGTATTTAAAATACAAAACCTAGAGGTGTACAAAACCAGTTTTTTCCCAAACTGATCCCGGTCCCGTGTGGGTCAACAAAAGTTGAAACTGGCTTGAGTAGAAACCAGTTTGAAAAAAAGTCAAAGATCAAGTTTGAGCGGTTTGAAACTGGATTTTGACCGATTTGGTCGAAATTGATTCGTTTCAACCCTATAGTTCTCGCTGGAACTAGTTACGGTTTGGGTCAATAAAAGTCAAAACCAGTTTGAGTTGGAACTGATTTTAAGTCAGAAAGTCAGGTTTCACTGGTTTCAACCACGTTGTTCGGTTTCGAACAGGTCCGGTTGTTGTCTAAATGGTCCTAATCGGAACCAAAACCAGTTCTTTTCTTCACACTAGACAACCCTTGAACCCGCAGACCCGAAACAACCCATTTAGCTAAAATGTTCACGGATTCAACTAGAAATTCACACCCATACAGTCATCATCATAAATTTTTACTAAACCACCAGCAAGTTTCAATAAAAATCAGGATACCTGACTCCAAGAATAAGTGCGGCTTCTCTTCTAGTCATCTGCGGTTGAAACCCGCCTGGATAAAATTTGCGAAAGGCGGTTGCAGCCGGTCTAGCCTTGAACGCATTCCAAGCTTGGATGCTATACCGACCCGCGTATGCAGAACCAGCAACTGCAATTCCTACCACCAATGGAGTTGCCTGATCATGTGTTTAGTGTAAATATTAATAATTGAACAAATAAACACAAACTTGACTCTTGCATTTAATGATAATATTGTTTTGATTATGATTCTTGAACATTGCCCTAGATTCATAATATTTAAATTCTGTTACAAATATGAATTGTATTGTTTTCGTTTCCATGAACCCTAATTTGATAAATTGAAACGCATACGAACATATAGAACCACAATCTAGAATTAATAACAGGTATTGCAGAAATTAATATGATCGATGACTAACCATTTAAGATCTTAATCGGTTATATCAGAGAATTTGAACGAATTGAAAGCTTGGAAATAGATTTTGGCTTGCGGATTAAGATAATTTAGGGTTTTATCGTTGCAACGTTTCTGGTAATTTGGAGAATTTGGTGGAGCAGGTGATTTGGTACGTTAAATTAGGGTTTGATTTTGGGGGTTTTTTAATTTGGGGTACGCCGACTCTCTTTCTTCTTGTCCAAGTTATTAGCAAATGTCTAAAAAAATACAGTTTTGAATTATCAGATTAAAAAAATAAACACCTTATTTCTCAATTAATATATCACACTCAATATTTAAAATAAATTAATTATGTTTTTTTACATACCAATGATTTAAAAAAAAGTAGTGTTTTTTATATGGGCATAAATACACAGGTTTAATAATATCAGTTTATGTAGATGGTAGTGTAATGTTAGAAATATAATTGTAAAACATATGGTGGTGGTTTATAAAGTTTACAATTCAAAAAAAAAATGGTCATGTGTAATTTTTATAAATGTCAATAATCTTTTATATGTCATTTAAAAAAATGCACAACTATAACAAGTGTTTTTTTTCTCTCTTTAATATGTGTATGCTATTGCCTTATAAAAATATTATGTTTTAACTGGGTTTTTAATTATAGCAAAAATGGTTTTTTTCAAGTATAATATTATAAATCACCAACCTAAATGCTTTATTCCTCGTTACGTTAAAAATCCATGTAAAGTTTGTATATGAAATCTACTACACTATCTCTTGTTAGGATTAAACAAAATAACACAAGTGATAACAATGAACGAATACGAAAATTTTATATGGTTCTGCCTAAGTTGACCTACGTTCGTTGGTGGAAATTAGGTTTGCTTATATTATATTTTAGTTATAAACGATTACAAGTACATAGCAATTAATATATAAAAACTAGTTTAGGATTACACGACTAAAATAATCAGACTAATGTGGTCTTTAAACAGGCTACCACTCACCCGCGTGCCTCACACTCACTTCCTGCGCGCCTCACTTCTGTTGCGATCTCAACCGAACCAGGCCCAACATCTCTTACGTACACATGATATGAAAGGATCAACAATACCGTATTCGAATTTTCGTTGTAGCAAGAATAATAAAAAAACAAATATAGCATATGAGCAATAATTACATAAAACTTTCATGCAATAAGTAAATAAATAAATTTTTAATGCATATATAGATCCAAATTGCATATTACAAAGAAATCACTCAACCACCTCCCTGCTCTGCTCCAATCCATCACAAACCGCGGGTTCAACCTTTGGCGGCCCAGAATGCCGCCTCGGTTTAGCCTGAACAGAAAGATGTTTCTTCACACCACGGACCACCGCTGTGCTCCCCCCACCATTCCCCGCCACACCCTGTCCCTGTGGCTTCCCTTTAGCTGACTTACCAGCCACCACAGACCCTCCAACACTATGCCTTCTATTAATCTCAGATTTAACACTTGACATACTCTTTGAGTCATCATCCACCTCGACCCCTGAACCGTTAGCCCGTGGGGTAGGGCCCGTCTTGGGCTTTCGTGATGCTACCGGGCCACCACCTCCTCCTTTTGACCGAGGAGTTGAAGGGGCGGAGTTAAGTTGGCGACGAGCATAAGATTTTGCAATTTCACTTTTACCATTGTCGGTCCCGTTTTTAACCGAAACATGGTCGGTCCCATGATCTTTGTATCTCTCTGACCAGCTCCAACCCCATTGGGGATTTGTCGGGTTCATGAAAAGCATATTTGTCCCTGCGGCTCCCCCTGATTTCTTCCAATGTCGCTGTTTCATTAGAAACATCAAAAGCCTCAAATTAGATGTCTTTGTATTCATCTTTAAGTTTGATAATGGTTAGAAAGTTATTGAATACTTAAATTTACCATTGGTAAAATATTCAATTCTACAACACAAAATTAGCTGGTTTGGATTTAGTCTAAACTGCTAAACAGGCCCGGGCCTGTTTCGGGCCAAACTCATTAACAAGTTTTGATAAAGTCGGGACCGACTTGGTGTTATTTAATTAAGAGGGTATTTTAGCCAAAGCCGCAAACACGTTTAATTTAATTAATTGTATTTGAAAGAGGGTATTTTGGTCATTAAAATTTTTAACGTAGACTGAAATGACAAGTTTAGAAAACCGCAATGTCTGCCACGCAAAAAAAAATAAGCATTTTGATTAAGGTGGAAATTTTAGCAAACCAGAAGGACTAAAAATGAAAACTCTATAGTTCAAAAGAAACATGTTTTATGTCGTGACTTAAAACTGAAAAGAAAATTAAGCATTAGGTATTATATAGTTTAAAGATCATTGTTTTACACGCATTCCTATATCTGGTTATAAATGTGTACATTTAGAGTATTAATATGGAAAATAGAAAAAATCAGGTTAAAACTAGTCATATTTGTGTCAACCCGTGAACCTGCCCGTTTAGCACCCCGCGTATCTTACCTGATGAGAAAAGGAATAAGCCAATGCTCTCTCTCTTCTCATAGTAGCATCATACTTGCTCAAAAGCTTTGCTTCTATCTCTTCTTTAGACTGCACACGATCGTCCCATTCATCTCCATTCTATAACAAAATATAAAATAATAATAATAATAATAATAATAATAATAATAATAATAAATAAGTTTTATATAAGAAGCAGCAGGAGGCGGGATGAGCCGTGACAGAAGCTAACCTCCATGCTGGAGGTTTCTTTGGCCCTTAGGAGTTGTTTCCGTATAGCTTGGTTTTCCTCCGCCATCCGGGACCTTCTAGAACTTATTTGGGATTGCAAATGAGACAAACTTTGTATGGATTTGAGGGTGTTAACCATTTGTTGCTTCACACATGGCCCTTCGACCACTGTTTTCAACCTAACAAGCCCTCGCAAGCCCCATAGCGCCCTTCGTGCCTATAAAGTATAAACACATGAAAATAAATCAATAGACATGCTGACATGCATTATATGTTTTAGTTATTGGTGCAAATGGGTCCATTTGGGTCGATTTTGGGGGCTCAAATATAACTAGAAATTGATAATTCGGTTTTTTAGTTTTTGAAAACCGTTTGGCTTGTTTGGTTTCGGTTTTCGCCATTTAGGCTTGAAAATTTTGGGCTGAAAAACAAATTATCCAAAATAATGAATTTAGGCCTAAATCTTTATAATAATTAATAATTTAATGATTACATTTGGGCTCAAATATTTGGATTACATTATTAATTATATTCTTATAAATTACTTAAACATTCAAAAATATTGAAAATCCATAAATCCGGTTCGCTTCGGTCTTTTTGGTTATAACATGCAAAACTAATATTGGGCCTATTCGAGCTAAAATCGAACCAAAAACCGAATATTCAGCTTGTGAGTTTATTTTTTAAACCGTTCAGTTTCAGTTTTCAGTTTGGTTTCGGTTTTATCATTTAGGCTTGAAACTTTTGGGCCGAAAGAAAATGGCCCAGTAATGAATTTGAGTCTAAATCCTTTTGTAAATTAACAATTGACTGATTATTATACATTTGAGCTAAAATAATTAGGTTATATAACTTATATACTCTTTGTAAAATCCTTATGAATTACTTAACATTCAAAATACAAATGAAAATCCATAAATTCGATTTGGTTTTCTGTTATAATAACATACAAAACAGAAACCGAACCAAAAATTTGGTTTTTGCGAAAGCATCAAACCAAACTGTCAGTTTTTGTTTTGGTTCAGTTTTTTCGGTTTCATGCAAGCCCCTAGTTTTAATGCAGACTATAGTTGATATTCTTGATTTAATAAATTTATTAAGTACCATGTAACCACGAAAAACCGTTTGAATTTTGATGGCTGCTACTTCCTCCCTTGACTCTCCTGCATACCGGGTCGTAACGGCTGCCACTGGTGTTAACACATCAGCAATGACAACACTGGCGGCTTGTGGCGGCTCATCAGGCAGTGTCACCTCTTCTGGCGGAGGAAGCGAATGAGAATCGTAAGAACCGCCAGAATTTTCTACAATTGGCGTGTCGGATACTGAAGGATGATCCTCAACAACCGCATTCTGTTCTGACTTCTGGTGTTTGATTAACAAAAAGATTGCTACTTTAATGATCATTTTTAAATAAATTGAGAAACTTTAATGATTAATGAGTTGTAAAGAACCTGTGTTCTCTTTTCTTTGGAGCTCGGGCTTAACGTCTTCTTAATCGAAGAAAACCAGCTTCCTTTCTTTCCCATTACTGAATCATTCCACAAATTAGCCTGAGTCAAAGTCAAACATAAATAACAATCTAAATTCAAAATTTTTAACATGAATATGAGACCAACATTATTCCTAGTTTATAATAATTTATCATTATTAAATATTCTTATCAAGACCCTCTAAAAATCAACCATTACATGTCAATTTTAAGTAAACAAATTAGTCCATTTGACACAAAAAAAAGTCAAACAGTGGTAAAAATCTTGAACTTGTCGGTGAAAAACTGTCGAATTACCACTTAAAACCCAAAATTCATCAGTGAAGTATATAATTATGCATACAAACAGTAAATCAATGAACACCCAGAAGCCAATTGATGATGAATTTAAAGAAAATAAATTAGCCCATTTGACCCAAAAAAAGTCAAACAGTAATAAAATTCTTGAACTTGTCAGTGAAAAACTGTCGAATTACTACTTAAAACCCAAAATTCATCAGTAAAATATATAATTATGCATACAAACAGTAAATCAATGAACACCCAGAAGCCAATTGATGATGAATTTCAATAAACTCGTATAAATTAGCAGGATCGATGAGAGAAATTAAACAGATAATATTCAAAATTCAGATAAATGTCGGTGATTTTACGCAATAACCGCTTACACCCAATTTCGAAAACAAGAAAAACAACAGGATTCAACTATTCAAGTAATTATTGAGATACCCATATGCAAAAGATTAAGAATTTGAACAAAATTCAGTAAAATCACTTGAAACAGTGTAAATTTACTAGAAATAATTTATCTGAATTTTGAATATTATCTGTTTAATTTCTCTCATCGATCCTGCGAGTTGAAGAAACTTGAAAGTATGAGAAATGAGTCAAATTACCGATGAATGTGGTTGGGATCTTCAAAAGAGTCTTGATTTTGTTGAAATCGGTGGTTTTTGGAATGTTTTGAGGAAAAGAAAAATAAAAAACAGATCTTGTGGATGAAATGGTGAAATGTGAAATTAATAATAATGAGGAGGCTGCAGCCTGCAGGATGGAAGAATGAATAAATGAATGACAGATGGGCTTTGGTTTGGTTCAAGTCCGGATGGATGAGCTGGACCAAGGATGCGGTGGGTCCGTCCGACTCACTTTCTTGATTTTTTTCATTATATCTTTTCGTATGGTAAACTTAATTTTATTAATTAACAATAATCAACTAGCATAAATCTCGTGGATTGTCATATGATTCTTCTCACATGGTGGATTGTGTTTTTGATCTATTTTATTGTATTTTAACTTTAAATAGTGTTTACTTTAGGTCATAACGTATACTTTAATCTATCTTAATTCCATATAACATTACTTATTTTTTCTCTTTCACTCTATGTCATCTAAAGGAAATGATTTAACTTCATCGCTCTCCTATTAATATTTTATTTAAAATCAAACATTTTGTTTAATTACCAAAATAAATAATAACAAATCAATTAATAATTAATACATATTTAATGCATATAGTCCTTTTAACCCATTAGAAGCATAATCTATGGGTCATTTTAACACACTTGACACAAGTAGGAAGTGATTTAATCCATTTTTAAAGTGTCATGTCATGTTAACCCATGTAAGGGTTAGAGTATACCTCATGACCTTATAAAGTCATGATTAATTATACGAACGTATCATTAATATATTCTATGCACACATAAATGGAAATGCATACTCAAACGTTATATTTTAAATACCGAATATATTGGTGTATATATTTGTTATCTTATTGACTTGGAAACTACTTTTTTGTATGAGTTTTTTAATCGCATCTAATTGTAAAAATTGTATTTCGTATATGTTTAATACATGTTGGATACCCATTGGGAATTTGGGATTCTTACCACCTGAACATCTCACATGGCCTATTTTTAATCTAAGTGAGTTATAGTCGTATTGGCTTGTCTTGAATGTTGAGCATATATTTAGTTGTATTTATGTTTGTGTTAAGGTTTCACACTATGGGCCGCGGAAGGGGCTCCCATTGGGCATCGAAGCCCTTGTACACCGCCAAGGGGCGCTCAAGAGTGGGGCGCGTAGGAGGGGCTTCAGAACGACCGGCGCCTTTGAGTGTTTTTTGTGGGCCCTCATTCTCTCATGTATATATTGGAGGCAGTAAAGGGGTTTTAAACCACAACGGGACAATATGGAGAAGGGCTTCAAAGCCCATTACTTACGTGTCGATGACGTGGATGGGCTTTAAACCACAACATGGCGTTATGGAGAAGGGATTCGAAGCCATATTTCTTACGTGACAACGAGATGGCGATGAGATGGAGGGGCTTTAACCATAGCTAACGACACTAAATGTGTGGAGTGTTCATTATGATAGTACAAACAAACAAATGTACTCAATGATCTCTCACTAGCGTAAGGTCTAGGAGGATGTGGTAACTGATAAGAGCACTCCTTTGACTGAGAGACTACACCTCAATGAGAATCCGATTCAACAAATCTTCTCGATGCGATAATAAAAACTAAATTACAATATGTTCAACAACAAACTTCATGTTCATGGGCCTATATGGTGAATAGGTAAATGTCCAAGTTTTACATTATACTTCAGGCGTTAAAAGGATTTCCTTTGGTTCGGTGACATGTCTCTCGGTCCATACAGTCAAGCACTCGAGCATCCACCGGCCCCTCCCTTAAACAGGCAATCATCAATCCAACTTTTCTACCAGTTGTTCTTTTTTCAGAACAGTCCCACATGTTTAATGCAACCAAGAACTTAATTTGCCCTGTTGGTCAAACTTATTATAACTGAGGGTTGAGTAGCCTAGAAACATTTTCATGTTGTACTGGAAAAAAACAATAATATTGGAATAGTAAAAAACGTTTAACGCAACCCCAAAAAAATTTTGATACTGAAAATCGTTTATGAATGTAGAACCAAACAACCACAAGATACATGTAATAACACTATCAACTATCATCATTCCACAAATAATCAACAAATGTCAAACGAAGTCATTACAGAAACAACATTAAGACTCTTTGGTTGAAATGAGTCTGGAAATGTAAAATAAAACAACAAAACTACGTATTTGGCCTAAACTTAAGCGCGAAAATGGATGAAATACACATGATACATATTCGCTCATCATCCCTTTGGTTCTTTCTAGGTCACCCCCTTTCCACCTTCACAAAGAAGACGCATACAAACAACCAGTAAATCGGTGCTCCAGAAAATAAAAGCAAATTAGCAGACCACCGTATCAAAATTCACAAAATCAGTAAATTACAGATCAGCAGTCTCGGCTGACTCAATTTCCATGACATTTGCTTCATATATATCCTCAAAAGCATCGGTTTACAATAAGAAACTTTCATAAACCATATAAACATGTTTCATTCAAAGGCAGCAAAATATAATAAGATTAAGACTATATCATCTCAAAGACGGTTTAATATTAAGACTATATCATCTCAAAGACAGTTTAACAATTAAAACTTAGTAGTTCTCGTAAACTCAACACAAAGTATCAAACTTTAAAAACAACAAACTTAACACAATGAGAAAGAAAGAAGTAACAGACCATCACTAGAGCCAATCCTGCTGCTGCAACTTCAACGGCAGATAAACCTCCGACAAATACTGAAACCCAAACGTACTCAACGCCTGAATTTCCGCCTTCTGCTTCGACTTCACCATCAAAGTCAACTCCTCAACCCACCCGGGATTCTTCTTCACAAAATCCTCCTCCAACAAATCCTTCCCCGTCTTAATATCCTGCTCCGTCATCGGCAACCTACACTGCTCCGGTATCTTATACTTATCCAAATCACTCGGCCTAACTCCCAACCACTTAATATCCGGCGTCGTCAAATTCGCACTATCATACGACATATTCTTCGACCCACACCCGTAAACCGACAATATCTTCAACCCGTACGGATCACTATCCACAAGCGCCAAAACCGGCAACTTCAACTCCATCTTCATCTTCCTCAAAAACAACCTCGTCGCCACATCCGGCTGCCCTTTCGCCGTCACAATTATACACGGAAACCTATTATAAAACCGATCCTCGGCCAACCGCATATACGCAGCATCCTTCTCAACCAACAAAATAAACAACGCGTCACTCGACATATCCCCGACTCGATCAATATTCGGCGGAATCGCCTTCCCGCCAATCCCCATCTTCGTACAATCAATCATATCACCGTTATCACTAAACATAAGCCTACCAACCACCACACCTTTCTCAGCAGCAACAACATTTAACGAAGACCTAGTGCAGCCCAATATACACGACACGTCATCCAAAACGGCGTCGGATTGCGTCTGGTCCTGAAACAGTTTCACATCTGTATAAAACAAGTCACGTTTGGTGACGTGGATATTTTTTAAAGACAGCTGGTGAATAAGAGAGAGTATACGTGTTGTAATTGTGGTTTTCCGGACGGTTGACACGGACGCGTACGGACGGGCGGTGGACTTGTCCTTTAGGACGATGCGGTCGAGTTCCGGGACGTAGAGTTGGTTAGTGGCGGCGCGTGAGGGGACGTTGAAAGAGAAGCCATTGCCGTTGAGGATGGATTTGGTTAAGGAGATGGCTAGGGTTAGGATTTTGTTTTGGACGGAGGATAAGGGGAGATCGGTGACTTCACGGCAGGTGGATGCGAGTGAGAGGTCGGCTAGGGTTAGGGTTTTGGAAGTGGAGGCTGAGGATTTGGTGGACTCGGTTAGGGTTTTGAGTGTGGTGAGGATGACGGAGTCTGGTTTCAGGCGGTTTTTGAAGGGGAGGTGGATGGAGTCGTCGTCGGAGTCGGTGTCGGCTCGCCGGCGTTTTCTCTTGTCCGCCATTTGAGAGTTGGAGGCGGGAAAGTGGTCAATGGGAGTTCGTTTCTGTGTCCGGAGTGACTCGGTGAGTGTGAGTCTATAATTTATGTTGATGTGTTGTTTATGACGAGTTTTATATTTTTTTACTGTTTTTGTTTAACTAGTATTTTTACTCGCGTATTTTTTCATGACGTGTGATGATGTTTGATCCCTCAAAGAGGTTTTTTTTTTTATGTTTAGATCATATGAAATGTGAAGCCAAAACTGCTATTGGATCCTAAGTAAAAAAACTGTAATTGGAAGCTGAATTCAAGTAAAATTCGACGTGTCTCGTGAATAAAATACAGTCATATTCAAGTTCACGGGTAAACACAGGCATGTCTATGAGGTGGTACTAAAATTAAGTGTCAAAAGCTAGTTGGATGTTGTTCATGAATAATATTTTATGTGTGGCAATCGCTATTTGATTTTTAATATGTATATAATTAGTTATGTGAGTCCTTAGAAAATTCAAAATTTGTTTGTATTTTGAATGAATATCTTCATTAAATGTAAACCTCATGGGTTTAGTGGTGGGTGTTGATACGAGCATGTGATGGGTATGGGTAAAAAGGGTAACTTGCTCGACAACCAAACATCCACGACTTTACATGTTCAGTCAAAGCTATATAATTAGTTATCCTGATAATTGTGGTTGATATTAGGATCCACAACATTAGATTATTAAAAGTTAATCCTAAGACATGTGATAAAGAAATTTGAAGGGGGTTAAAGTGATAGGATATCATATGTTACAATCTTTGTGGTCGCGGGGCACGAAACGCCGCAACGTAAGGGGTATTACATTTCACCCTGTCATAACAATGTTTTTTAATATGAAATGTGAATCCTTTTGCTAACGTGCCACTTTCATGTAACAAAACGCTATTTTCACATAGCTCAACTCACATCACCTATAACACATAGCATATGTATTTTATTATAAATGAACTCGATATTATATCGGTATCAATCCCAAATTCCTCAAAAACATGATAGCCGTATGGCACGTTACCAGAAGCAAAAATTCAATAAATACCGGTATCAATGTTAATCCTGATTTTCTTAAAAACTTAATATTGGTACTGAAATGATCGTTTCGGTACCCGGTAACCGTACCAATTACTAATCCCAATATTTTATAGTTTTATTATTATTTTGGTTATTTAAGAATAAAAAATGATAAATAGTTTTTTTATTTTTTAATCGGTTAATGGCCATTTTCGTCCCCGTGGTTTGCTACTTTCGCCACTTCAGTCAAAAGTTTGAAATTTTGTCAATTTAGTCCTCATAGATTTAAATCTTAGCCAATTACGTCCCATCCGTCTAAAGGCATCCAACTATGTTGTTAGTTTAAGGGTATTTTTGTCTTTATTCTTTTTATTTTGAG